>NC_044032.1:519428714-519740411 GCF_901765095.1 Microcaecilia unicolor
CCGACACTCCCCCGTCAACTTTGTCCGCATCCGCGACGGAGTGCAGTTGAAGCGTCCAAAGTTCGGCTTTCGATATGCCGCTTTATTTGTTTTTGTGAGAGAACGCCCATCCCGATTTAGGTCGGAACTTGGGCGTTTACTGTCACAGGCTGAATACTTCCTCCCAGATATTTAAGATTTTAAAAATTACAATTACTTTTTCTTTTCTGTATCAAGCAGCTCATCTTTATAAAAGCTTCCACAATACTTTATGGACCAAATTCTATATATGGTACCAAAAAATAGTCGTGAAAAAAATAAGTGCTAGTTAGGTACCATTTATAGAATAGTGCCTAACGCCTGGGATCCCACACTAAAAGTTAGGTGGAAGGATTTTATCAACTGAAACTTGATGTACATTCCTGTGCTTAAATTAGGTACAGATCAGGCATATTCTGTAACAGTGTATGCAAATTCTAGAACTTCCATGGCCATGCCCCCTTTTCAAGTCCATGCACAAGAATTTATGTGCACATCTTTATAGAATATACCTAGCAGATGGCACATAAATTCTAATTATACCAATTAGTCTAGTGTGCTATAGAAATGATAAGTAGTAGTAGCATCAATAATTGATCATTAGCACCCAATTATTGGTGCTAATTGGTTCACTACTCTGTTAAATTGTGCACACAAATTGAGTGCCCACCCAAATTGCATGCACAATTTTGTGCGCTATATATAGAATCTGGAGGTACGTGTTCAAAATGACCATCATTTATTTTTGTCATCTATTGAATCATATCTGTTTGATACATGGCTGAATTTGTAGAATTTTGAATGTTGCCAGTTTGCAATGACCTTTATTAACTGTATTTGAACTATAGAAATTCCTAGAATGACTGGTGTAATTATGTGATCTGTTTGAATTTTGTTGGATTTAGGAATAAATATCTTTTGTTTAGATTAGTTTAGGATTTAGTAGTGAGTATACTGGGTAGGCCATATGACCTCTGTCATCATTTCTAAGTCTTGCCGGGTATTTGTGAATTGGATTGGCCACTGTTGGAAACAGGATGCTGGGCTCGATGGACCTTTGGGCCTTTCCCAGTATGGCAATACTTATGTACTTACGTACTTATGTAAAGAAAAGAAAATGTAGAAAATGTTCCTCCTCCCTCAAGACTCGGTGCTGAATCCTCCAAAAAGGAAATGACATCACATGATTAATGCAGATCAGAAAATGAAAAGGGAACAGCCAGTGAGGCCTCAATGAGGTAGAATCCCTCTTTTGATGGGATGAGGTTTGTCCAAGAACATGCACAAAATTAGTGTGAAAGAAATCATAAAAATAAAAGGATCCTGGTAGACAGTAGGAGGAGATGTCCCAAGGCCCCCATTAGTTGAAATCTAAAATACTTGAAAAAATCCTCAAGAAATCTTCATCCTTCTAATGAAAGCACCCAGCCTGATATAGCCAATGCCAGTATCCAGATTGTACCTGGTGCTTAATATGAGTGCTGCTGCTATCCACATAGGACTGAATTCTATAAATGGTGTTTAAAAAATCAGCGCTGAAAAGATAGCACTATTCTATAAATAGCTTAGTGCCATGAATCATGATACATTTAGGCATGACCATTTACACAAGAAACCTTGGTGTGAATTCCCACACCTAAATTAGGTGCAGATCCCCTTTATTCTATAACAATGTGCATAAATTACAGGAAAGCCCTAATCCACCCATAGTTAGACCCTCTATTTTAACCCATATATAAATTTACATGTGAATCTGATGCCTAAATTATACACATAAATTTTAATTAATCCAATTAGCCCTATAATTGCTTGTTAAAATCAATTATTGATGCTAATTGGATAGTTATTCAATTAAATTGTGCATGCAATTTTAGCAAATTTGATGAATTTGAGGGATAATGGCGATACTGAGACTACTGTCCAAATAACTTTAGGCAGCAAGATGGAAAAATCTAGTGGAAAGGCAAAACAAAAAATGGGAATATAAGGAAATGGAGATCAACAAGAAAGAGGATATGTCAAAAAATGAAAAAAATGAATTATCAAGGAAAGAAAATAAGAAAGCTAAAACAAAAAAAAAAAAGAATAAGAAATGAAGGAAGAAATGAGGAAGGATCAAGAAAGAAGGGGGGAAAAATTAGACCTCCCTCTTCCTCCACAAATAAAAAGTCAAATTATACCTTTGGCAGAGACAGAGCAGCAAGGGAAGAGAATCCAGACAGCTCTCTTCTTAAACATCAGCAACGGTGAAAAGATGGCAGTTGGGCCCAAATTGTCAGTGCAGACCTAAACTCAAGTTCAGGTACCTCAAGGCTCTGTTCTTTTTATGTTGCTGAGCCGTATCCCAAAATAAATTTCCTGTGTCAGTGTGTCATGCTCTCTGTATAGCTTTACTCAAACTCAGCCACCTTAAATCTAAACCTTCTCTTCCGTATCAATTTTGTTTTAACCAATCCAATCATAAATTTAATCCCCTAATTTCTTATTTGACCTGTTTGTCTGTCTCGGATAGATTGTAATTTCCACAGAGCCAGGCCATTCTCTTATGTTTATGAGTACAATGTTCAGTATATTTAGTAGAGCTATAGAAATGTTATTATAACGTAGTAATATGTAATTGATCAAAGTCTGCAAGTGAGAAAGATGGGACTACTAAGGCCTCTGGCCTGGTGTTCTTAATTCTTTTTCTACAGATCCAAGTCAGTGTGCTGCCATATACAGGCAGCACTCGTGGTCTGAGATTCAAAACACTGGGACTCTGAAGGGAAACTGTGTTTGCTGAGCAGTGAACTACAGTGCTAATTGAAAGTCTGGATGTGTTTTGTGTGATCTATATTTATTTTGTTTTGGCGAATGGAACTGGAAGGTATGCAGAGGGACTTAAATGGGCTGGATTTTTATTGAATTTGGTTTTCACTGTTTGCCTCATCACTGTGTAAACAAGAAAAATTAATATAAGAAACTCACATTGGTAGCTGTGTGAAGGCCCTGCAGTAGCTAGAAATGTGTGGGAGCTGATAGCTGATGCAGTCATGGGAAGGCTATGGAAAGCCTAATGAGATTGCATAAATAATAATAATAATAATAGAGGACAGTGGGGAAATGGCATCTCCTGATCCTGCATTCAAGTGGGGACAAAAAACAATGACGGAATTCAAGTCATGTGGGTTAAATACAGAGGATACCTATACAGCAAGAGGATGGAATCAAACCAAAAGTTAAATGACGTTCACAGTTTAAATAAGGTATTGAGGGATGTGACCTGCATGAAGTGGCAAGTACAACTCTAGCCATCTGGTCAAACCAGAATGACCATACTGGTCTTATCTGTCATCATTCCTGAGGGTCCCTTTTACTAAAGAACATTAAGCTCTTAGGGCTTCTTTTACAAAGCCGCGCTAGTGATGCCTGCGTAGCAAACGAGAGGAAGCCTATAGGAATTGAATGGGCTTCCTCACATTTGCCGCACCGAGATTCAGTAGTGCGGATTTATAAAAGAGGCCCTTAATGTGTGGTTAGTGGGCACCAACAGATACTGCAAAACGTATTAAAGCATTTTTTGGTATTTTGCCTGTTAGCAGACGGTATTACCTATTTTTGGAAATATTTTAGGAGTGGGCGTGTCATAGATGGAGAGTGTGTATTTCTACGTTATCCAGCTAGTGCATTAAAACTAACGTATGCTAACTGGTTAATGTAGGGTTAATGTGGAACATTAGACTCTACTAAATAGGAGAGGGTAAGTCCAGAGGGCAGCTACGAAATTAGTAAGAGGTCTTGAATGCAAAAATTATAGGGAAAGGCTTATGAACCTCAACATGTATATGCTGGAAGAAGAGGAGGGAGAGAGGAGACATGATAGAAACATTTAAATATCTCAAGGGTATTTATGTACAGGAAGAGAGCCTTTTTCAAATGAAGCAGAGCTCTGGAATGAGGGGCATATGACAAAGTTAAGAGGGAATAGGCTTAGGAGTAACCTATGGAAGTATTTCACAGAAAGGGTGGTGGAGGCGTGGAATGGCCTCCTAGTGGAGGTGGTGGAGTCGAGGACGGTTCCAGAATTTAAAAAGGCATGGGATAAGCATGTGGGATCGCTTAGGAACAGGAAGAATTAGGGGTTACAGAGGATGGGTAGACTGGATGGGTCATACGACCTTTATCTGCCGTCATGTTTCTATGTTTCTAAGTGTTCCCATCTTAATTTCTTGTAGGTACTGCCTGCTAATGACAAAATTAGCACACAACCTGAAAAAAAAAAAAAGAAATGCCCTTCAAAATCCAGACTTTGCATGCAGCAAAATCCTGTGTTAAAATCTGGGCTTAGTCCCTAGTATCATTAGCATGCACTAAGTGCCACGCGGCCCATAGGTATCAAATAGGATGTGAAGCATTTAGTGTGCACTAAGCTTTAGTAAAAGGGCCCCTTACTGTGCTGTGTATGTGTTGCAGCTGTTGCAGGCAGAACAACTAGTGATGTCAGCATGAAGAAGAAGCTAAAGTGAGATCAAGTGCAGCTGATATTGACTTTGGTCAAACAGAGCTAGGGACTGATTAGAGACGGAGGCATTGTAAGGAGACCATGAGGCTCATTTTCAAAGCGCATAGACTTATAAAGCTAAAAGAATACTATGGGGTTCATTTTTGAAAGAGAAAAATGACCAAAAGCAGCATTTGGACAAATGTTTTTTTCAAAACGTCCAAATCGATATTTTCAAAATGTATTTTGCAGAGGTTTATCTATGCAGTTCATCTGCAGTGTGTCCAAATTACAAGGGGGCATGTTGGGGCGTTTTGAAAGCAGACTTAGGTGTGCCTAAAACGTGGACGTTTTACAGCCATAATGGAACAAAATAAAAATGTCTAGGGTGAAAACTTTGAGCCAGAGAAAAACCACACAAAGTGTGGAGGTGCACTTGATCCCCACGAGACAGGTAGGAGGGAACAGAGAAGGGGTGGGGAAGATAGGCTCTATCCAAACAATGGGGGAGACGTATAATTTAATTAAACAATGATATTTATTGCAAATGGTTGACTCAACACAGCCGTGTTTCGGCGCCGTAGCGCCTTCTTCAGGAGTCTATAGATATTTCTTTTGTTCGCAATATTTATGTTTTATATTTGTTATTATATTTGTTTCTATAGACTCCTGAAGAAGGCGCTACGGCGCCGAAACACGGCTGTGTTGAGTCAACCATTTGCAATAATATCATTGTTTAATTAAATTATACGTCTTCCCCATTGTTTGGATAGAGCCTATCTTCCCCACCCCTTCTCTGTTCCCTCCTAGGGTGAAAACTTCAACATTTTGTTCTAGACCTGTTTTTCTAATGAATAAGACATAAAAATATGCCCTAAATGATCAGATAACTATTGGAGGGATTCATTATTGACCCCCCCCCCCCCATTACTTCCCCAGTGGTCACTGACACCCTCCCACTCTCAAAATGTGAATAAAAATAGTACTCACCAGCCTCTATGACAACCTCAGATGTTATAGCTAGGTCCATTAGAGCAGCATGCAGGTCTCTGGAGTAATCTAATGGAGAGTGCAGTGCACTGAAGACAGGTGGACCCAGGCAAATACCCTACCTGTTACACTTGTGGAGGAAACTTTGAGCTCTCCAAAATTCACTAAAAATCCACTGTACCCACACATAGGTGCCCACTTCATCCATAAGGGCTATTGTAGTGGTGTACAGTTGGGGGTAGTGGGTTTTGGGTGGATTTTGGAGGGCTCAGCAGACAAGATAAGGGAGCAATGATGAGATGTGTACCTGGGAGCATTCATATGAAGTCCACAGCAGTGCCACCTAGAATGATCTATTGCTCTCCTAGGATGTCAGGGGGACCAGTCTGCTAAAAATACTTGCCCCATCTTCATCCTAATGGCTTGATTTTGTTTGTTTTTATCTTATGCCTTTTTTTTTTTCTTAAATGGCCGAAAAAGATAAATGCACAAAGCAGAAAACCTTGTTCAAAATGGTGTTAAAAAACAACAACAACCCATATTTTTCTTTTTTTCAAAAAAAATGGTTAAATTTTTTCTATTCAGATTTGGGACGTTTAGCGCAAAACGTCCAAAGTCCGACTTAGACGTCATATCGAAAATGCCCCTCCATGTAACTTTGGAAATCTATGTGCTTTGAAAATGAGCACCTAAAGCTCCTAATTAATTTAAACCAATATTCTTTTGGGGAAAAACATTATTAGGTAAAGAACTTTGAACTTTGCTGTGTAGAGACAGGTTATGAACTGTCATTGGTTCTGAAAGTAGTCACACTCACATACACGGCAGTCAGCAAAACGCTCACTGCTGCTGGCTGAATATTTACCCCACTGATAGCTAGTTAATTCAAGATTATGAACTTAACTGGCCATGGGTAGCTGCATAAAAATAGGACTATGTTCTATGCACTAAGGTGCGCTAACAATAATAGAACCAGGGGACACAAGATGAAATTATAATGTGGTAGGTTTAAAAGAAATCTGAGAAAGTTTTTCTTTACTCAGCATGTAGTTAGACTCTGGAACTCATTGCCGGAGAAGGTAGTGACGGCAACTTGCCTTGCTGAGTTTAAAGGGGGTCTGAACAGATTCCTGAAGGAAAAGTCCATTGATCATTATTAAATTTGGGGGTTTTGCCAGGTTCTTGGGGCCTCGATTGGCCGCTGTCGGAGACAGAGTGCTGGGCTTGATGGACCTTTGGTCTTTTCCCAGCCTGGCAGTGCTTATGTGCTTATGGGCTTATGCAGTCCCATTTATGCAGTTACCATGGCTGGTTAAGTGCTGAATATCAGCACTTAACCAGCCAAGTAATTCTGCCCCTGAAACACCCACAAAATAGACAGTTTTCACCAAGGGACCCTTTTACTAAGCTGCATAAGCATCTGCATATGCCCAATGCACACCAATTTGGAGTTACTGCCCGGCTACCGCATGGCTTTTGCGATAATTTCATTTTTGGTGTGCATCCAATAGGCATGTCCGAAAAATAATTTTTATTTTCTGGACCGCGTTCACTACACACACCAAGTGACATTTAGCATGCGTAGGTCATTACCACCTGGTTAATGCGTGAGATCTTACCACTAAGTCAATGGCTGGCGGTAAGGTCTCAGACCCAAAATGGACGCGCCGATTTTTATTTTGCCATATGTCCATTTTTGTCAAAAATTTTTAAAAAAGGCATTTTTGCAGGCACACTGAAAAATGGATTTGCGCGCGCCCAAAGCACACGCCTACACTACTGCAGGCCATTTTTCAGTGCACCATAGTCAAAGGACATCTTAGGCATGAACCGCTAACTTTCAACACTGATAAGTGTTGCTAAAAATTAGCAGTTAGCCTCAAACAAATAATTTAACCAGTCAGCAAACATTTCTGGTCAGCTAAATCATTTTGAATATCGACCAGAGCATTTTAATCTGTTCCGTCAAATTTCCTTCCCTATGCTTACAGATATCCATGCTAACTAAAAGAAAAGAAATGATAATTATGGTTTCTGAATAAACCTCCCAATTTCCCCATGCAGAATTCTTTGCAGTCAGGGCATCCCTTGCTGCCTCTCTGCTGTGATCAAAGAGGAAGTGCATAGCCAGACATCAGGCCACTTCCTCCTCCTTCGCCACCCTGGGCTTAAAGGAAACCTGGGAACCAAGGTGGCAGAGGAGGAAATGTGGCTCGATGAGAAGTCATGCATTTCCTCCTCAAGCAGAGCAGGGAGACAGAAGGGACACCAAGCTGAGCCATGACTGCATAGAATTCAGCAAAGGAAATCAGAATTTTACAGTCTGTGGAGGTGAAGAATTCTGCTCAAATTCTGTATTATGCAGTTGTGCAGAATTCACCCAGAAGTAATCTCTCTCTGACACTGAGGAGTGCTTTCACAAAGATGCACTGAAAATGGCTTGCGGTAGTGTAGGAGCGGGTTTTGGGGGCACCAAACTATTTTTCAGTGCGCCTCTGAAAAAGGCCTTTTAACATTTTTTTTGCCAAAAATGGACGTGTGGCAAGATGAAAATTGCCCTGTGTGTCTGAGACCTTACCACCAGCCATTGACCTAGCGATAAAGGCTCATGCGGTAACCAGGTGGTAATGACCTATGTGGGCCAAATGCCACTTGGCGCACGTCCGTTACGAACGCCAGAAAATAAAAAAATATTTTTCAGATGTGCGTATTGGATGTGCGCCAAAAATGAAATTACTGCAAGAGCCACATGGTAGTCGGGCGGTAACTCCATTTTGACGCGCGTTGGGTGCACGTAGAAGCTTAAACGGCTTAGTAAAAGGACCCCTGAAATTGTTTTATTCCCCCCCCCATTTCTCTTATCTGCATTTTATCTGCTTTTAGCTAGATTTTATTCCTTTTTCTTCCCCTCCAATCATGTCTCCTTCCACTTCCTACACTTACTTTTCTAGTCCTCTCAGTTCTACCTGTGGCTGTCATTCCTTTGCCAGCCTTCTATTCCTGCTTTTTAGCCACTTTCCAGTCCCATCTTTCCATTCTCTGTACTTATACTCTTACCCATCCTCATCTACCCTGCCTCTCATCCTGTTATCAACCACATTTCCTTCCCTGTCAATCATCCCTTCTCCATCTCCAGTCCCATTCTTATGTCTTACCCCTTGTACAGGCTACCATTCCCCATTTTACTTCCCCATTTCCATCCTGTCTCATTTCCTTCAAAGGCCTGTCCTCAGCCTTCCCTTGTCTTTTATCCTCGTCGTAGCACTCTATCTTTTTCTTTTTTCCCTAGCACCCATTACCTCTGCCTCTTTCCTATATTCCCTTCCCTACTATCTGCCCACCTAACTCCTCCAACATTGTTTTCCTTTCCTCCTTCTTGCCTCTCGCATCCATCCTTCTTTTCCTCCCTCTCCCCATCCACCACCTTCCACTGCTTATATTTTTGTTTTGTCCCTACTCCACAGTTATTGTCCTCCCTTTTCACTCCCCCAGCATCAACTCCTTTCTCATACTGTTAATCACCAGCATCTTCCCCCTTCTCTCAAGCCTGAGTTGAGTAAGCCTCCTTCTCAGCTCTAGCATCAGTCTTTCTCTCATTCTGTCATCTCTAGCATGAGCCTCCATGCCTGTCTTTCCTTGTCCCCAATTCCAGCAACTACTCTATGTGATCCAATTCCCTTCTTCCTTTTGTACAGCTTCTCCACTCACTCTTCCCTCTCTCCTGTGCGCCCTCCCCATGCGAAGCACAGTGGAGAGAACCTGAGGCTGTCCTACAAGTAACCCTGTCGCCAAGACCCTGAAGCAGCAGTGCAAAACACTGGCCACCGTCGGCTTTGGGGCAGAGGGGTGAAGACAGCAGAATACAGCACAGGAGTTTCGAGTGCTGATGACCAGGAACACTGATATTGAAAGATAAGTGTTCGCTCTTTACTACCTTGTTTTGAGACCTCTAAGTTGCAGCCTGTCTGGGTGATCAATTGAGTAGTCCTGAAAGTGAATAAAAGCACAAGAGAACATTGAACATTGAAGTAAATAAGAGAGAGAAATTTTCACATAAATGTTTGAATAGAAAATAAAAAAAAGAATAAAACAGTGCAGCCGAGGTCCGGAAGGTTTTTTGGCCAATGATGAAGAGAGGATCAAGTTGATCTGGTTAGCTCTTTTAGATACATACTATCCAGGAGCTCTTTGAGGCCTTTTTCCTTCCTAAAATAGGACCTAGTCAGAGAGGCATGTGCATATGTGTAGTCTAGGCTGGGACTTGTCCAGCTCGTGGGATTTTGTTGAAGTTCTGTATTCTAGCGATTTGTTTTCCCACCCCCAACTTTTTTGAACTTTTAGTTGGTCCCTCCTCATGTCTAACATATTTTCTGTTTTTATTTACCCCTCTCTAGACCTCCGGGGGACCTGTGCCCACGGAGATAAGAGTGGGTTTCAGAAGGCTCATTTTAAGTCCTTACCCAGGACCTCGGCTTCTGATTCTGGGGTCTAGGTGGATCTTTGGCCATCTATTCTCCCACATAATGTACTGAAGAGTAAGAAGATAACTATACTTATGTGAACACTATTTGTGTAAGAAGGTTCAAGGAAAAACAGATAGAAAATCAAGAAATTGAGACACAGGCTAGAAAAGTTAGTGATAGAAATAGTCTTTTATTCTACCAATTGAAACTTCAAGCTGGTACACACATCAGTCAGATTCTCAGTTCATACGAACCGTAGCTCTGCCCTCTGGGTAGCGTGGGGAAAACTCCAAATTCTACCCGATTTGCATTTCTATATAGATCCCTTTTCTGTCCATTCAATTCAATGGAGAGACACTTTTTTTTTTTCATCTGTTGAATCATACTTAACCGCAGGTCAGGTGCCCACCTTATTTCTTAATAACTGTCATTTCCTGACTTGTAACATCTTTCCTAATATGGAGAGATCAGTTTTATATCTTGTGATCCTGGATGCCATCTTTTCAAAGACAGACTCCATTTTCTGAACCAAACTTCTTACAATTTTTGTCATCAATTCCTTCATCTTGGCTCTTACACTGTATTTGAATATCACACAAAATTTTAATAAGGCTCACCAAGTGGTCCTGCTTTCGCAGGCGCTCAACTGCAAGGCCATCATCGGATTTTCAGGCCTAGTCAGTGCTTTTGTGCAGTTCAAGCTATATAACTCGGCCCACCACTATTCCAGTGGATGGGTCTCAAGCTGGGACACATATTAACATTTCTTCATCCTTCCCACTCAGGTCCTGGCATTCCTTTCCTCTTTCATCCTTAACCCTCTGGGTGGTTCTTTAAACTTGCTTTTGTGGCTGGCATCTCATTCCCCCCCACCCCACACAGCAGTATGTATCTCTCTTTCCCCTGCCACCTCGAACCCCTCCAAACTTGCTCTTGTCAGCTGCCTCTGCTGAGCCTTTCCTTTGCCACCTCCTGCCTTGCCAGAAACAGGAAGTTGCACCCGAGGCTGGAGGAGGCAAAGGGAAGACTTGGAGCTGGCTGGCCAGAAGTAGCCTATGTTGAGTGTTGCCCACATGTGGCTGCCAATGCAATAGCAAGTTTGGAGGGCCATGGGAAGAGTAGAGAGATACAGGACCATGGGGGGGGTGGGGGGTGAGGAGGGAAGAAAGAGAATGTGGGGATAAGGATGATGGAGAGATACCCAGGATGGCCCATCTCAAAGCTGGAGATTTATCACTGCCATGCTGCAGATTTAAGGCCAGTGAGTGAGGTTTTTTTTTTCACGGGCCCCACCAGGTCCTAACATCAGCTCTGATAGATGTACTTCCAAAAACTGACATATTCTAATCAAGACATTAAAAAATAAAATTATTTCTTCTAATCTTTGTTGTCTGTCATATTGTATTGGGCCCAGTCTTTGTTTCTGCATTCCTAGTCTCTGGTTTCTGTTTTCCTCCGAAATTTCTTGCCATTGATCTCTTTGTTCATGTGAACATTTCTTTTGTCTCCATGTCACCACCCATGTTCCCTCTGTGTTCCTATCTGCCCTGTTAGCATCTCACCTGTGTCCCTGCCCTTATCCTTTCACTATGTTCATCATCGCCACTCTCTCTGTCCCTATTATTGCCCGGTCCAGTATTTCCCTCTATGTCCCTATTCTTCTCCCATATACAGCTTCTCACTTTTCTCAAATTCTCCTGCATCACTCCCACTTCTTGGGCCACCATCCTGCTTATAATCGAACGAGAAAAATGCCCAAGTTCCGACCTAAATCGGAGATGGACGTTATCTCACAAAACGAATAACGCGGTATAATCGAAAGCCGAACTTGGACGTTTTCAATTGCACTTCCATCGCGAAGCGTACAAAGTTGACAGGGGGCGTGTCAGAGGCGTGGTGAAGGCGGGACTGGGCATGGTTATCACCCGAACAGAGATGGGTGCCTTTCGCCGATAATGGAAAAAAAGTATGCGTTTGTAGCTAGAATTTAGGGCACCTTTCCTGGACCCTGTTCTTTCACAAATAAGGCCCCAAAAAGTGCCCTAAATGACCAGATTACCAGCGGAGGGAATCGGGATGACCTCCCCTGACTCCCCCAGTGGTCACTAACCCCCTCCCACCACAAAAAATGATGTTTCACAACTTATTTTCACCCTCAAATGTCATACCCACCTCTCTGGCAGCAGTATGCAGGTCCCTGGAGCAGTTGTTAGGGGGTGCAGTGGACTTCAGGCAGGTGGACCCAGGCCCATCCCCCCCTACCTGTTACAATTGTGCTGCTTAATGCTTAGTCGTACAACCCCCCCAAACCCACTGTACCCACATGTAGGTGCCCCCCTTCACCCCTTAGGGCTATAGTAATGGTGTAGACTTGTGGGCAGTGGGTTTTGAGGGGGATTTGGGGGCTCAACCACAAGGGAAGGGTGGCTATGCACCTGGGGAGCTCTTTTACCTTTTTTTTGTTTTTGTAAAAGTGCCCCCTAGGGGCCCGGGTTGGTGTCCTGGCATGTGAGGGGGGACCAGTGGCACTAAGAATCTTGGCCCTCCCACGAACCAAATGCCTTGGATTTATTCGTTTTGAGCTAACAATGCGCTTTCCTTTTCCATTATCGCATGTAAAAACAAAAACGCCAGCTCACAAATGTGTCGAATAAAACATGGACGTCTATTTTTTTTCGAAAATACGGTTCGGTCTGCCCCTTCACGGACCCGTTCTCGGAGATAAACGCCCATGGAGATAGACGTTTTCGTTCGATTATGCCCCTGCCATATCTCCCTCTCCATTTCCTTTCTGCCCTTTCCTTCCCCTCCCCCCTGGGTTCAGCACCTCTTCCTCTTTTTTCCTTCTTTCCTGCCCCCTTCCACAGAGTTCAGTATCACTCCGTCTTCCCTCCCTCCTGCCTCTCCTCCCAGGAATTCAACAAGCGTCCCTCTCTCTTTTTCTATCCTGTTCCCCCCCCCCCTGCTTCCCGCAGTTCCAGTATCTCACCCTCTTCCTTGTTCCCCTGAAGGTTCCAGGACCATTTCCTCTCCCCACCCCCATTCCCATCCAACATTTCTCATTCTCTCTGTCTATGCCTCCTCCCCCCCCCCCCCCCCAACAACAGCCCTCTAAACCTGCCCTAGGTCACCAGCGGTGGCAGTGCTTCACACCACACACTGTCTCCAGCTGGCCCGTGGGAATTTCTTCTGCCATGTCCTCTCTACCAGAAATATGGAGTTGTGTCAGAGGGGTGGGACATAGCAGAGGAAATGCCCCTCAGGCTGGATGGGAGACAGCTCATATACAGCGCTGCCAAACATTAGTGATCCAGGACAGGTTTGGAGGACAATAGGGGTAGGGGCTGGCAAAGAGAGAGATGCAAGACTGTGGAAGGGGGACGGGAAGGGAAGAGAGAGGAAAAGAAATGCCAGCCCATGAGGTTTGAGGGCGGGTAAAGGTACTTGGCATGTTTGTGCCTATGAGTACCACAGCATAAAAACTAGGCAAAGTGAGGTGGCTGCTGTTGGAAAAGAATTGCCTCCTGAGGTCCCTGCCTTACCCTGCATAATGATAGAACTACCCTGATGACCAGCAGTGCACACAGATAGTAGCTATACTTAGCCCCACATTTCAGATGCTATCCTTACATTATCCATAGTTATCCAGATAGAAGCCTGACTAATACTACTTCCTGGATAACTCTGGGGAGCCGCTCTTACTTTACCCATAGACCGCCCCAATGCTATCCAGATGGTGCAGAAATGGTCTACAATGATTTCCAATACATTATCCCGATAATGTTGCTGACAATTGATGACTGACTTTGATTAGTGGCAATTATCCAGGTAAGTGTTAAGTGTTAAATGCTTTTTGAATATTTAGGCAGTTAAGAAAAGAAAGAGAAAGAAAGAAGAAAGAAAGAAAGAAAGAAAGAAAGAAAGAAAGAAAGAAAGAAAGAAAATGGGTAAAACATTTCAAAGCTCTTAAAAGAAAGAGAGTTGCAAGAGAATCAGGCTGCTGTCTTATTGTCTATTTGGTTTTATTTTTCAGGGTGCTGAAATAAGACCATATAGGAAGGAAAATGGTAGAAAAAACTGATATATTCGATGGAAAAGAAAGCTGACAATATCACATCTAATCCAAATCTTTTCTAACTTCAGAGCACCAAAAGTTCAGAACTGCGGTTTTTATGGCTTTGAAATCATCTGTCTCATTATTAGCCATTTCCATCAGCCCAATGTCTAAAGGCACTGGAAGACAAATGATTGCCTATTGAAGTGAAACAAGTTCCTTATAAAATCAAAGAAAATATTTAATGGAGGCTGAAGAAGGATTGCTTTATACAGAGCTTTATTATCATGCATTTTCTATCCATAATGGTATAAATAGGTTACATAACTTTTTAAACTACATAATTATTTCAGGTTAAATGGGAAATATTAAATGTATTTCACTAATGAGGCAAAATATTCATGACCCACTATTAAATTTTGTCATTTTAATTACTGGGAAGATAAATAGATAGTGTACATAAGTAAAGGATTAATTCCTTGGTCATAGAGATGAGTATAATACAAGTACAAGGCACATTCCACCTTCATTATACTATGCATACATACTAAATATATGGAAAACACGTCTTGTACCCTAGGGCATATCTGTAAGCATCCAAAAATCTCTTGCACTTTTTTTTAAAGCATAATTTAAATAATGTAGGCTACTATTTTATCTAGCAGCACATAACAGAATGTTGTACATTATAAAGAAAATCCTAAAGGTCGCTGTTAAGGATGAAATATTTTCTCTATCATGCCTTGTCGGGGTAAAGCATTTAGCACCAACAAATTACCACAATCTTTCAGATTCTTAAATTAATTTTATTATTTAATGACACCAGTGAATGTTATAAAATATGATTCTTTGGGCAGTGCATGATAAAAGGTAGAGGGAAAGTGACCTCGGCTACTCTGGAAAATAATATCGGGGTCAGTTTTCGGCAGAACTTATCAAGGTTGGAACACCTCCTACCCAGATACTGATTGGGTCATACCCAGATAGTGTTGCCGAAAATGTGGTCATGTCACCTTGGCACTATCCAGGCAATGTTTGTGTGGTCTGGGGTCACAGTGGGGGAAGAGCAAGGACTAACCCACTTTGGAGCCCCTTTTACTTATGTGTGTTAAGTGCACACCCACGCTAACATTTACTGTAAGGCATACTGTGCAGTAAAAATGCTGTGCTAATTGCTTAACGTGGCATCGAGTGTCATGGCAAAGTAGAGAGTGGCCTCTCCTGACAGCTAGCACTCAGGTTATTACTGCATTCTAGTTGTCCCAAACGGCGATAGTGTGGCTGCAATTGCTGCCACCTCAGGACAAAACAATAAGAGCTCCTCGCTACTGACAGACAAGTAGTACACATTAGGATGGAGGAGTCTGAAGTAGTAAAATAAATAAATAATGGCAGTCAGCCATTCCCAAGGTGGTGCCTGTCCTCAATGTCCTCCAAGGTTTTTCACAGTAGCTAATTCTCAGCGGTTCCCCTTCAAAGTCCAGCCTCTATTCTCCAGACACCCCACACTTTAACATTCATACCCTTCCCCCAACATCTACACCCTGCCCCTGCAAGGCAAACCCCCACCCCAGAATCTAGCCACTCCCTCCATTCCCCAGCCCCCTACCGATAGGGGGCAAAGGTGCGTTATGTCTGAAATAGTATTTTTTTGGGAAAAAAAGATGGATGTTGTTCTTGTTCGAAAATGACCTTCTTTCCTATTTTGTGCAAAATGTCAAAAGTCGGACTTAGACGTCTTATTGAAAATGCCCCCCTCTCCTTTTGTGCAATCTATATGAGAAAGCATGTCCTGTATGTGGCTGTTGGCTCACAAGTAAATGCAAATCAAAACAATTGTATGGCATTGCATCTGCTAGTGTCTTAATGGGACCTTTCATTAAAATTGTGAGTTGGAGGAATAGGAAAAAAATAGGACGTATCTGTGTGGCTATACCCTTAAAAGAGGTCCCAAAAGCAGTGCTAGCTCCCAGAAGCAACATGACCCACACCTCAAATGGAAAGGGAGGTGTTTGACACATGTGACCCTCTCAATGCTTTCCTCTCCCATAGCCACTGGCACCTGGTTGGCTGAGGGCTGGACCAGAGAGGGAGCCCCCCCCCCCCCCCAATCTCTCCAATGTATTATGGTTTCCCTATTGAAGCTCAAGCTACACACACACACTGGTCATCACTCAAGTCCTGCTCCTTGTTCACTTCAGAGCTGTTTGGTACAAGTGGCCATTGTGCTGTATGGTGGAGCTGTGAGAATGACTTATATGTGAGCAGAGCTTCCTGCATGCCTTAGGACAGATTGTGGGCAAATGTATGCTGTACGTGTTTGTATGTATAACTATTAAGGCTGCTCACTATTACTACTACTACTACTCAACATTTCTAGAGCGCTACTAGGGTTACGCAGTGCTGTACAATTTAACAAAGAGAGACAGTCCCTGCTCAAAGAGCTTACAATCTAATAGACAAGTGAACGGTCGGTCCGATAGGGGCAGTCAAATTGGGGCAGTCTGGATTCACTGAACGGTAAGGGTTAGGTGCCGAACGCAGCATTGAAGAGGTGGGCTTTAAGCAAAGACTTGAAGACAGGCAGGGAGGGGGCTTGGCGTAAGGGTTCAGGAAGGTTGTTCCAAGCATAGGGTGAGGCGAGGCAGAATGAGCGGAGCCTGGAGTTGGCGGTGGTGGAGAAGGGTACTGAGAGGAGGGATTTATCCTGTGAACGGAGGTTACGGGCGGGAACATAAGGGGAGATGAGGGTAGAAAGATAGTGAGGGGCAGCAGACTGAGTGCATTTGTAGGTAAGAAGGAGAAGCTTGAATTGAATGCGGTATCTGATTGGAAGCCAGTGAAGTGACCTGAGGAGAGGGGTGATATAAGTATATCGGTTCTGGCGGAATATGAGACGTGCAGCAGAGTTCTGAACAGACTGAAGGGGGGATAGATGGCTAAGTGGGAGGCCGGTGAGGAGTAAGTTGCAGTAGTCAAGGCGAGAGGTAATGAGAGCGTGGACGAGAGTTCGGGTGGTGTGTTCAGAGAGGAAAGGGCGAATTTTGCTGATGTTAAAGAGGAAGAAGCGACAGGTCTTGGCTATCTGCTGGATATGCGCAGAGAAGGAGAGAGAGGAGTCAAAGATGACTCCGAGTTTGCGGGCAGATGAGACGGGGAGGATGAGGGTGTTATCAACTGAGATAGAAAGTGGAGGAAGAGGAGAAGTGGGTTTTGGTGGAAAGACGATAAGCTCAGTCTTGGACATGTTCAGTTTCAGGTGGCGGTTCGACATCCAGGCAGCAATGTTGGATAAGCAGGCCGATACCTTTGCCTGGGTCTCCGCGGTGATGTCTGGTGTGGAGAGATACAGTTGGGTGTCATCAGCATAGAGATGATACTGGAAACCATGAGATGAGATCAGGGAGCCCAGGGAAGAGGTGTAGATTGAGAAGAGAAGGGGTCCAAGGACCGATCCCTGGGGAACACCAACAGATAAGGGGATGGGGGTGGAGGAAGATCCATGAGAGTGAACTTTGAAGGTGCGGTGGGAGAGATAGGAGGAGAACCAGGAGAGGACAGAGCCCTGGAACCCAAATAAGGACAGTGTGGCAAGAAGTAAGTCATGATTGACAGTGTCAAAAGCGGCGGATAGATCCAGGAGGATGAGGATGGAGTAGTGGCCTCTGGATTTGGCAAGGAACAGGTCATTACAGACTTTAGAGAGTGCTGTTTCTGTCGAGTGAAGAGGGCGAAAACCGGATTGAAGCGGATCGAGGATGGCATGAGAGGAGAGAAAATCAAGGCAGCGGCTGTGGACTGCGCGCTCAAGTGCCTTGGAGAGAAAGGGTAGGAGGGAGATGGGGCGGTAGTTGGAGGTTGAATGTACACTTGTAGAGTGCTAGAAGTCATGTGTGCCTTGTGCAGATCTTCTCAGCTGACTCCCCCTATTCTTTCCCAGGGCCGGTACAATCATGGTGTGACTATGTGTTTGTACTATGTATGTGGCTTATCTGTAACTGCAACCCCTGTGTACCTTCACATGTAATGCCTAGATACAGTTTTCAAATGGAATAAAGAGTGTTTGACTCTAGACCAGCTGAGAACTGAGGAGTTTGGGAACAATTGCATGTGTATAAACTGGGACAAGATGACGGGTAGAACCAGATTGATTTGGTTTACCAGCAGGCTTATTTTCGAAAGAGAAGGACACCCATCTTTCGACACAAATAGCAAGATGGGTGTCCTTCTCACAGGGTCGCCCAAATCGGTATAATGGAAAGCCGATTTTGGGCGTCTCCAAATGCTTTCCGTCACGGGAATGACCAAAGTTCCCGGGGGCATGTCGGAGGCGGGACTTGGGCATGCCTAACACATGGGTGTCCTCAACCCATAATGGAAAAAAAAGGGCATCCCTGATGAACATTTGGACGACTTTACCTGGTCCTTCTTTTCTTACGAGCAAGCCACAAAAATGTGCCCTAAATGACCAGATGACCAGCGGAGGGAATCGTCGATGACCTCCCCTTACTCCCCCAGTGGTCACTAACCCCCTCCCACCCTTAAAAAATTTTAAAAAATATTTTTCCAGCCTCTATGCCAGTCTCAAATATTATACCCAGCTCCATGACAGCAGTATGAAGGTCCCTGGAGCAGTTTTAGTGGATGCAGTGCACTTCAGGCAGGCAGACCCAGGCCCATCCCCCCCTACCTGTTACACTTGTGGTGGTAAATGTGAGCCCTTCAAAACCCACCAGAAACCTACTGTACCCACATCTAGGTGTCCCCCTTCACCCATAAGGGCTATGGTAGTGGTGTACAGTTGTGGGTAGTGGGTTTTTTTTTTTGGGGGGGGGCTCAGCATACAAGGTAATGGAGCTATGTACCTGGGAGCTTTTTCTGAAGTACACTGTAGTGCCCCCTAGGGTGCCCGGTTGGTGTCCTGGCATGTGAGAGGGACCAGTGTACTACGAATGCTGGCTTCTCTCATGACCAAAGGGCTTGCATTTGGTGGTTTCTGAGATGGGCATCCTTAGTTTCCATTATCGCCAAAAATCAGAAACGATCAAGTCTAAGGACGACCATCTCTAGGGACGACCTAAATGTTAAGATTTGGGCATCCCCGACCGTATTATCGAAACGAAAGATGGATGCCCATCTTGTTTCGATAATACGAGTTTCCCCGCCCCTTCGCCAGGACGTCCTGCGAGGACGTCCTCAGGAAAACCTGGGCGCCCCTTTCGATTATGCCCCTCCAGGAGGACTAGTGTTTCATTGGAAAGGAAAAAACTTTCACCACGGACTGAGTCCTAAACCCTGGACAAGGTTTTTAATGTATTATAAATGTGGGGAATGAATGAATGTGGGGATAAATCTGCATGATAATGTAATGGTATGATTCATGTAAGAACTTTCCTGGAGTTTCTGAGTTTAATACTGAGGAAATTTTGATTGTTTGATTCCTGTGTGAGTATTGTTAATGATCATCATGCACCATGCACACATATTGCTGCACAAGTGGAACTGGTGTACAGTTGGGTGCCAAAGTTTGCACATGAATTCTATAAAGGGTATGCCAAGAGGCACACCCTTTGTGGTATACAAGCACATACTTTCGTGTTCAACATTGGATGCGCCAACACTTTGCCAAGCACCTTTTCTTGAATCTAGCCTTATGTGCTTTCTTTTAATAAAGAGATTTTAAAAAAATGCACTCCCAAAGTAACTTGGAAATAGTGAAAACTTTGCATTTAAACCTTCTTGTTGTTTGTTGTTCTTGCATTACCAAAAATCTTTGTTTTGTTTTTTTTGTATTTACTTTATTTAGATGCATGTTTATCAAATTTGGCCTGGTATTCAAAAGATTTATGCTTCTAACTTTGAGAATTATGTTCCTTCTATCAAACCAGTATCAGTAAAAAGACACAGAACAAGCATCTCAATCTACAGGTGTTACCCTGCACAGAACAAAAGTCATTCATCTTAAGTTCCAGTAGAATCTCAACCCTCTACCTCAGATTCTAAACATCATTGAGGGCACTTTATTCAGAACTTACTATACCACAGATCAGAACACTATCTCAGTGGTTTACAATACTAACAAAAAAAAGAGAGAGCAAGAGAGCAGGAGGAGAAACAATTGCAGCAGAGGGAGCATAGGTAGGAAAGAGGAAGCGGAGAGAATAGAAAGGGGAGGGGCATGATATAAGGAACTACAATGTGTGACAGGAAAGGAGTAAGAGGACAAAGGGGAGTGAGACAGTAGTTGAATCCAACAGGTCCCCCAAAGGGAAGAACCGTCACATGGCAAGGTAAAAGCGTCAGTAAAGAGGTGTGACTTAAGTTGAGATTTAAAGGTTTGTAAAGAGCCAAGGTAGCATAAGTGAGAAGGAACTGCATTCTAGAGGGTAGGGCCAGCAACTGAGAAAATGGAATGAGGTGTGGCTTCATGAGTTAATTGCTTGAAGGAGGGAACACCCAACAGGTTTTGCTGAGAAGAACAAAGGGTCCATGTGGTGGGGGGAGTAGGGCATAAAAAAAAAAAAGGTGATGAAACCAAGCAAAGTAGTCTTGGTGCAGTGGTGTCAGCGAAAGCCTGTTTGATTTGTGTGAAACACAGTTATCATCAAGTTGTGAAAGGACGATATTCTCAGTAAGTTTTGCCACAAATGGTAAATTGGCTATTGGGCAGTAATTAGAAGGGGAAGTAACACTGGATGCATAGGAAGGTTGGAGGTTCAGTAGCAGTTTTGTACTTGAATCCTGAGCTGACTGTTCCACTCCCTTGATCATTCAAGGATGCTGCAGAGGCAGACTGCATAATTACTGAAGGAGAAGGAGTCAAAATCATCACTCAAGGGTGGCATGTAGTGGCCATGTTCAGGACTCATGATTGCAAGGTCCCAGAAGAAGCCCTGGCCAAGGATTATCACTGAAATGACTAGACTAGGCTCCCCTCCCCTCCTCTTTTACAAAGCCGTGCTAGCAGCTGTTGGTGCAGTAATACTGACACAGCCCATTCAAAGTAAATGGGTTTTGTCGGCATTACCACGTGGCAGCTAGCTTTGTAAAAGGGGGGAGGGGGAAGTACGCTGGGGGAGAGAGAAAAATCCCTGAGTGACTGTGAATGAAGGCTCATGCTACTAAAATCTCATCACTACTTACAAATGATCTAGAAACTGAAACAATAAATATTGTATTGTATTGTATTAACAGATTTATATTCCACTCTTAACCCAAAGGCTTCAAGGTAGATTACGATTATCAAAAACATCTCATAAGAGAAGAAATGTATAATAAAATGATAATAAAATTATTTAGCTAATATAATATCATCACTATGTAACAAACAGAATATGATTATATAGTACAAATTAAAATCTATTACAGTCTTTGCTTTAAAAACAGATATGTTTTAAGACACTTTCTAACAGTAAGATGGCCGATGGAGACAGATGCCTATGAGCCAGCTCCAACCATCCACTCTGTTTCCCGGGCCTATCGCGCACTGGACCGCAGCAGCAAACCATTGCGATGGAACAGTTATGCAACAGAGCAATGGGAGGCCCAAGCCGAAACAAAAAGCCTGAGCCGGGACCCACACGCACATCCACATGCATAGCCGTCAAGATACGCTCTCTAACATACAGAATGATTTTTGACCTAGCTCCAGGCTACTTGACTAACCTAATAGACCTACCAATCTGGAACACAAATAAATCAGCGAGATCTTACCGTATCCTTCACTTCCCCAGGTGTAAAGGCATTAAATACAAATCAACATATGCCTCAAGATTCTCATATGTTAACATCAAGCTTTGGAATTAACTGCCAAAAGACCTAAAACTCAAGGACAATCACCTCTTCCGAAAACATCTGAACACCCACCTCTTCAGAAAGTTCATTCCCTCTGAACCAACTTAATCATCCAGACTACAGCACTACATATAAATAAGGCCAGTAGACAGCAACAGCACAAAACTCCCCTAGCTCAAATCAAGAAAGAGGGGAATAATCGAACGTCGCAGGCAAAATAGGTCACTGGCGATCTATTTTGGCGGCGGCGCAACAGCTGGCCGGAACCGTATTTTCAAAAAAGATGGCCGGCCTTCTTTTTTTTCGATAATACGGTGTGGGCCGGCGAAATGCCTTGGATTTCGCCGGGTTTGAGATCGCCACTTTTGTTTTTCCACGATAATGGAAAAAACTGCCAGCGATCTCAAACCCGGCAAAATCCAAGGCATTTGGCCATGGGAGGAGCCAGCATTTGTAGTGCAATGGTCCCCCTCACATGCCAGGACACCAATCGGGCACCCTAGGGGGCACTTCAAACATCTTTTATAAACAACCAAATTAGCTTCCAGGTGCATAGCACCCTTCCCTTGTGTGCTGAGTCCCCCAAATCCCCCCCAAAACCCACTGCCCACAAGTGTGCACCATTACCCTAGCCCTAAGGGCTGAAGGGGGGCACCTACATGTGGGTACAGTGGGTTTTGGGGGGTTTGGGAGGGCTCAACATTACCCACCACAAGTGGATCAGGTGGGGGGGGGGGGATGGGCCTTGCTCTGCCTTTCTGCAGTCCACTGCAACCAACAACAACTGTTCCAGGGACCTGCATACTGCTGTCAGGGTGCTGGGTATGACATTTGAGGCTGGCATACAGGCTGGCAAAAAAGGTTTGTATTTTAATAATTTTAGTGTGGGAGGGGGTTGGCGACCACTGGGGGAGTAAGGGGAGGTCATCCCCCATTCCCTCCGGTGGCCATCTGGTCAGTTGGGGCACCTTTTTGAGGCTTGGTCGTGAAAATAAAAGGACCAAGTAAACCCGGCGAAATACTGCTTATCGCCGGGATTTATTTTTCCATTATCCGCGAAAGCCGGCCATCTGGTCGCCACGCCCAAGCCTGCCCATGTCCCGCCCTCGCTTCACCGCCAACATGCCCCTTTGAACTTTTGCCGGTGAGTCGAAGGGAAAGCGGCGAAGCTATCACAAATGTAGCTTTCGATTATATGCTTTTCAGCGCTTTTGCGAAATCGCCGGCCATATCCCGATTTGTGTCGGGAAATAGCCGGCGATTACTTTCGATTATAAGCTGGAAAGTCACTTAACATGCTCATTCGGAAACCAAGTCAAAGTAACCAACAAACCAGCATCAGACTATGTGCAAATCTCCTTGGTCACTATAACGCATAGCTTTGTTCTATATATATTGCTATGAATCTACTCAGTCTCTTATTCTCACATAGTCCTTTATAAATTGTTATGAATCTATTCAGTATCTCATTGTTCAATACAAACTGCAACCCCAATCTCTAAATTCTGTAACCCATTAAGTCCAGAGTCATGTAAGCCACATTGAACCTACCAGGGCGGGAAAATGTGGGATACAATTGTAATAAATAAAATAAATAACATATAAGATGTGAAATGCCGAAGTTGAATTGGAATACCGTTCCAAATTTTAACACTTTGAAAAATAAAAGCACATTCCCAAGCTAATTTGCAATTAACATTTGTCATAAAAGGAAAATTCAATAACAGCCTTTCCCTACTCCTCAAATTAAGTCCATTTTCAGACAGTACTAAAAGTTGTACTATTTTCTCAGGGCTCAAACCATAAAGACTTTTATAAGCCAAACATGCAAGTTTAAAATAAATTTGACTATCCACCATAAACCAGTTCAACTCATTTAACAAAGGGGTAGCATCACAATATCTTCCCAAATTATTATCAATCTAGAAGTATGTTCCAACAGAAGTTTCTTTTTCAGATTACAAAGAACAATTAAGTGAATTACAGTAATCTTAGGGCCTCTTTTACTAAACCACGCTAACAATTCCCAGAGTGGCAAATGTACCACAGCCCATTTGAATGGTCTGCATCAAATTTGCCACACGTTTAGTAAAAGAGGCTCTAAATGAGGTATTAGAATTGTTTGAGTGACTATTCTAAAACCAGCAGGATTCATACAAAGGCATGCAATACTTCAAACTTACCTGTATTAAAATATGTGTGGATAGGCTTAAACAGTATTTATTATAGTACTAAACCTACCTCCCCACTCCCCCCGTTTTCTATTTCTGTTGATGGCTCTCTCATTCTCCCTGTCTCCTCAGCTCGAAACCTTGGGGTCATCTTTGACTCTTCTCTCTCCTTCTCTGCTCATATCCAGCAGATCGCCAAGACCTGTCGTTTCTTTCTTTACAACATCCGTAAAATCCGCCCCTTTCTTTCCGAGCACTCTACCAAAACCCTCATCCACACCCTTGTCACCTCTCGTTTAGACTACTGCAATCTGCTTCTTGCTGGCCTCCCACTTAGTCACCTCTCCCCTCTCCAGTCGGTTCAAAACTCTGCTGCCCGTCTCATCTTCTGCCAGGGTCGCTTTACTCATACTATCCCTCTCCTCAAGACCCTTCACTGGCTCCCTATCCGTTTTCGCATCCTGTTCAAACTTCTTCTACTAACCTATAAATGTACTCACTCTGCTGCTCCCCAATATCTCTCCACACTCGTCCATCCCTACACCCCTTCCCGTGCACTCCGCTCCATGGATAAATCCTTCTTATCTGTTCCCTTCTCCATTACTGCCAACTCCAGACTTCGCGCCTTCTGTCTCGCTGCACCCTATGCCTGGAATAAACGTCCTGAGCCCCTACGTCTTGCCCCATCCTTGGCCACCTTTAAATCTAGATTGAAAGCCCACCTCTTTAACATTGCTTTTGACTCGTAACCACTTGTAACCACTCGCCTCCACCTACCCTCCTCTCTTCCTTCCTGTTCACATTAATTGATTTGATTTGCTTACTTTATTTATTTTTTGTCTATTAGATTGTAAGCTCTTTGAGCAGGGACTGTCTTTCTTCTATGTTTGTGCAGCGCTGCGTATGCCTTGTAGCGCTATAGAAATGCTAAATAGTAGTAGTAGTAGTAGTAGTAGGTATATGAAACAGTTTCTGGCTTTTAAATACTGTAGTTAGCTTATGAACTGAAGGGAGATAAGCTAGTGCAAACATTTAACTAGTAAAATAAAATATATTGATCCTTACTAGAGAAAATGGGATTTATTCTTCTCATTGTTGAATACAAATTAATGGTGCTACCAAACGAAGAGAAATGTTTCATGTAGTATTATTGTATATTTATGAGAGCAAGCACTGCTTGTTCTTCCTTTTATCACAAAGAATTTTCTGTAATTAAATGTTCTGATAAGTGGAATTTCTTTTAACAAGTTTAAAATTGTCTAAGTACATAAGTACATAAGTACATAAGTAGTGCCATACTGGGAAAGACCAAAGGTCCATCTAGCCCAGCATCCTGTCACCGACAGTGGCCAATCCAGGTCAAGGGCACCTGGCACGCTCCCCAAACGTAAAAACATTCCAGACAAGTTATACCTAAAAATGCGGAATTTTTCCAAGTCCATTTAATAGCGGTCTATGGACTTGTCCTTTAGGAATCTATCTAACCCCTTTTTAAACTCCGTCAAGCTAACCGCCCGTACCACGTTCTCCGGCAACGAATTCCAGAGTCTAATTACACGTTGGGTGAAGAAAAATTTTCTCCGATTCGTTTTAAATTTACCACACTGTAGCTTCAACTCATGCCCTCTAGTCCTAGTATTTTTGGATAGCGTGAACAGTCGCTTCACATCCACCCGATCCATTCCACTCATTATTTTATACACTTCTATCATATCTCCCCTCAGCCGTCTCTTCTCCAAGCTGAAAAGCCCTAGCCTTCTCAGCCTCTCTTCATAGGAAAGTCGTCCCATCCCCACTATCATTTTCGTCGCCCTTCGCTGTACCTTTTCCAATTCTACTATATCTTTTTTGAGATACGGAGACCAGTACTGAACACAATATTCCAGGTGCGGTCGCACCATGGAGCGATACAACGGCATTATAACATCCGCGCACCTGGACTCCATACCCTTCCTAATAACACCCAACATTCTATTCGCTTTCCTAGCCGCAGCAGCACACTGAGCAGAAGGTTTCAGCGTATCATCGACGACGAAACCCAGATCCCTTTCTTGATCCGTAACTCCTAACGCGGAACCTTGCAAGACGTAGCTATAATTCGGGTTCCTCTTACCCACATGCATCACTTTGCACTTGTCAACATTGAACTTCATCTGCCACTTGCACGCCCATTCTCCCAGTCTCGCAAGGTCCTCCTGTAATCGTTCACATTCCTCCTGCGACTTGACGACCCTGAATAATTTTGTGTCATCGGCGAATTTAATTACCTCACTAGTTATTCCCATCTCTAGGTCATTTATAAATACATTAAAAAGCAACGGACCCAGCACAGACCCCTGCGGGACCCCACTAACTACCCTCCTCCACTGAGAATACTGGCCACGCAATCCTACTCTCTGCTTCCTATCTTTCAACCAGTTCTTAATCCATAATAATACCCTACCTCCGATTCCATGACTCTGCAATTTCTTCAGGAGTCTTTCGTGCGGCACTTTGTCAAACGCCTTCTGAAAATCCAGATATACAATATCAACCAGCTCCCCATTGTCCACGTTTGCTTACCCCCTCAAAAAAATGCATTAGATTGGTGAGGCAAGACTTCCCTTCACTAAATCCGTGCTGACTTTGTCTCATCAGTCCATGTTTTTGTATATGCTCTGCAATTTTATTCTTAATAATAGCCTCCACCATCTTACCAATGAATTGGGCTTGATTTAAATAGATTGTGTTTACCATTCTGGGGTCATTATTCAAAGGGTTTGTCTAGATCACTTGTGGAGTTAGCTCGATAAATACAGAGGTTTAAATTCTCTTCTTCCTCTCACCTCTAAACCAGTGTCTGAGGTATTGCAGTCTAAATTCAAAGATAAATCAATTGGTGATAATCATTATTTGAGAATAAGAATATTGGGGTTAATAAACTCAACTTTAGGCCATGAAAGGAGCTGAGGAGGATCACTGTTTGGGTAGGCTGGGCAAACAAAAATTATGCAGGTTAATATTTAGCCAGGATGGTTATTTTATTTTATTTTTTTAATGCTGGCCACCATGGCTGAAATAAATCTGGATATTCAGCACAGAAATCCAGATAGCGGCTAGTGTTAAGACAGCAGGGTTCATAAAGAACACAACTGAAATGAGTCAGGCACACAAGTAGGTGATGTCATCCAATGGCACTGGGACAAAACTGTTCCTCCAGAGCTCAAAACTTACTGTAAATTTCTGAGCATATGTGATCCTTCCCGTGTGCAGCAGACCTCTCAGCTCTGCAGGTGATTACAAAGCTCAGTGAGACAATTCTAAGGGAGCTCAAAGGGACTGTGGAGCTTATTTTCAAAGCATATGGACATCTCAAAATTCCCAAATGGACGTTCATGTGCTTGAAACATCCAAATCCCACTTCTGCAAAGGCAGAAAAGGGACTTCCAACACTGCAGTATGTCCAAATAGCAAGGGGCATCCTTTGGGCAAACCTAGGTAGGGCCCAAAACCTAAAAAGATGGCTGTCCTAAGTGCTGTTTCAGTCATGCCCGGGGTACAAAAGGTTTTCTGATTTAGCAGTTGACCACTGGAAGGCTTAAGGCATGACACCTCCTTAATCCCCTAGTTATTGCTTTACCCCTTCTTCTCCACTGAAAGCATTTGCACAGCATCTCTTTCTTCCCTTCCCGGCCCGGCCCTGCAAAGATCTGGCAATTCCCTCCTCCTTCCCCCCCCCATACCTTAAAATCATCTCCAGTCTTCGCCTTGGCAGGACAGTGACAGCGCCACTCATAGGCTGTCTGCGGCCTGCACCAGGGCATTCTCTCTGAGCTGCCCCATCTTGCAGAAAACAGGAAGTTGCATCAGAAGGAGTGGGATGATTCAGAGAGAAAGTCCCAACGCAGACTGCAGGCAGCCCACAAGTACCATTACCACTAACCTCACTGGGTGAAGACTGAGGTGATTTTAAGGCACAGAGGGGAGGAGAGGAAGGGAGTTGTAAGGTCTTTGCAGAACTGGGTCGGGAAGGGAAGGGAAGGGAAGTGAAGGGAAGGGAGAGATGTGGTGGGAGGGAGAAGGGAGGGACTGACAGGGGGTGTGAATGCAACACACATACCTTGCATACATTACAGCCTGAAAGTGAAACTGAAACTAAAAGGGGATACCAGGCTCTATGATAGCTTCAGGTATTATTGGCATTCTTAGCAAAGTAGGAAGCAAGTGTGAGCAATAGCGTAGTGCTAAATGCAGTATACTATAATCTAAGGGACCAGGTTTCAAATCCCACTTTAACTCTTTTATTTATTTATTTATTGTGAGCCCTCCAGAAACAGAAAAATACCTACAGTACCTAAATATATAAGCCACCTGCAAGCCTGAAGGCTATTGAAGTACATAAGTAATGCCACACTGGGAAAAGACCAAGGGTCCATCGAGCCCAGCATCCTGTCCACAACAGCGGCCAATCCAGGCCAAGGGCACCTGGCAAGCTTCCCAAACGTAGTAGTGTACATTCAGGTACAGTATGCATTTTTCTGTTCCCTGAGGACTCACAATTACAAAATTATGGAGGAGATGTTAGAGAATGTAGTGGTTAGTTCAGTGGACTTGGTTTAAAGTCCACTGAACTAACCACTAGGCTGCCCCTCTGCTCTTCAAGGATGTCTGTGTGACCATATTTCTAAGAATGCTGACAGACAGATGTCCTTATCCCTGCTTTTTTGCCGTTCATATGTTAGACATTCCAGTTTGTAAAATTGCTGTTCATATTGGACGTCCTCAGCACACAGGCGTCCATCTCATGTATTTTCAAACAGGAAATTCTGACATATTTCCCATTCGAAAATACAGGTGAGATGGATGTCCTGTTTGGACATTATGAGCTGGACATCTCTATTCTGATTTGGACGTCCTTTCAAAAATGCCCCTCTCTGTGTCTTATCAATCCTGCTTCTAAGTAGTTATCAAGATGTCGTATATGACTTTGGAAAATACCTGTCATTGGTGAGCAATATTGCTGTTTCCACCAACAAGTAGAACTTATTCAGGTACACAAGTGGATGACTCCTGAACTTAGGGGTACTAAGCAGTGAATTATCTTAGTCTTTTTGGGCAGCCTACATAAATGTGAAAATTGTCTGTACTGTCTTGTATCTATTTTGAAACCTGGTCTAAACAGTAATGCGCAGTAAATGTATGAAGAGAGGACCTAGCTGCTTCCTTGCAGAGAATACTTAAAGTGGCAGACTTCAAGCCAGCTACTGATGTTGCAGTAGCTCTAATTTGATGATTTGGAGCTGAGAGAAATCTCTGCTTGTTCACAGAACCATATACAAGGGGTTAGCCAGTTTGCCAGAGTTCTTTTTGCAACTTGTATACCAATCATATTTGGATCAAAAGCGATGAATAGCTGGGTTGAATTTCTCTAAAATGCCATTCTTTATAAGACAGACCCCTTTTATAATCTAAAGTATGAAGAACTTTTTGTCAAGAATTGGAATGAAGCTTTGGATAGAGGGGAGGATGCACCATTTTCTCATTAAGGTGCAAAGACAAACCTGTAATGATGCAATTGGCTATTATCAATGCCTGGAGTTCCATAGGTTTGAAAGTCTAAGTGCTTTGAAAATATGCCTCTAACTCTACTATCTGAACTGATAGCTGTAAAAAAAACCCAGCACTTTCAATGTTAGGGACTTGAAAGAGACTTTTTCTAGAAGATCAAAAAGAAAAGGGTATGAGATTTGATATGCTGCCTTTCTGTAGATACAATCAACGTGGCTTACATATATACTGGTACTTATTTTGTAAATGAGGCAATGGAGGGTTAAATGACTTGACTAGCATCAGTAGGGGTTGTGGTACGAATTTGAACCGTCTTCTTCTGGTTCTTAGGCCACTGAATGACCATTAGACTACTCCTCTACTCCTCAAATGCAATCACAAACATGAACTGCATTAGAGAAGTGAAGATTAAATTTAAATCCCAATATGAAGGGGGCTTCTGTAATGGAGGCTTTACAGAGAGAATACCTTTCATAAAGTGGGCATCCAACTGTAGTAGAGAAACTTGAAGCATGATATGCCACTAGAGCAAGACATGCCAACAGTGTACTTACATGTGCTCTGATGAAAGATGTTTGTTGGACTGTAAAATCTTCATAAGAAAGAATGGTTATTCCACTCGTAAAACAATACACTTAAAGTACACTTTGAAACATTCCTTCCCATTCCAAGGGGCTAGGCTCTGGAATGTATTACCTATGGGAATGAAACATTTACCACCATATTTGTGTTTTAGGAAAGCTTTAAAAACCTACTTACTTGAATAGTAATTTGGATGTTTAATTATTTGTTGTATTCTTATTAACTGTATATCCCTCAACTGCAGAGGCCATTTTGTCTGTTAACTACTATGAATCCCTTGTTGGAGAAATTGTGGTATACAAAACACAGATAGAATAGACTAGAACAGAAGATCACCAAATTGAGAATATCTTGAAAGCATACATTCAACTTATAGAAGTCTTCCAAACAGTTAGTAGGATGTCTTGTATGGGCTGAGGGGCATCAAGTATAAAGTGTATGACCAGTGTTGGGAACTGGAACAGTTTTTGAGAAGGTAGAACTTCTAGGTTCTGGAGGAGAGGGAACCAATTCTACCAAGACCAGCAGGGCACTATTAGGATCAATGCAGAAGAGCTATGCTGAAACTTGTGGAGTACCCTTGGAATTAGTAGAATGAGGTAGTAAGCACAGCTAAACTCATGCAATCACTGCTGCATCTGGTATAAGAAAAATGGAACAGTAAAGAGGAAGCTTTGCTTTCACTAACAAAAATGTCAAATTGAAGAATCATTCTTGTAAACAATGCATCCTGCTAAGCTAATTGGGTAACTGTTTTTGAGTCCAGGTATGTAGGTGGTCAGTAACTAGATACAGTTCGAAATATTAAAGTTCTTGAACATGGTTGTTTCCTGACAGAGGTGAAGAAAGTCTGAAACCACTTTCTTGTTTACATAAAACAAAATTACTTGTCTGCTTAAATCAGGACAGAGGTACTATAAAGGCTCTGAAGGAATACTTGTGGGGTACAGAAGATTGTTCCATGTGGTTGATGTGAAGTAACTCAACCACTTTCCCTAGGTTATATGCATCCTCCATTGGAGGCAACTGTAGTAAGGATTAAATGATGTTGCCAGGGTGCAAATGGAATGCCCACTGAGAGGTCGAGTTTGTGCATCCATTACCGTAACAGCAGGCAAAACTGAGAAGGTGGATACAAAATAGTGAAGAGAGGTTGGGAACATTGATTCTACTGAAATTTGAAATCCCCTCTAAGAATGTCACTTTTTCAGTTGAACTAGAGGAAGCATATAACCAGCCCCTGCTATGTGTCCAAGCATCTGTAAATAAACTCTGGCAAAGACTTTTGGTGTTCATTGTACAGTTTGAACAAAAGTCATGAGTGTCTGGACTCTGTCATCCAGGAGAAATTGTCTGGATTGTATGGTGTCTCAAAGAACTCCTATGAAGGAAATGACATTGGCTGAATGAAGAGAGAACTTGTGAAAGATTAAAAGGAACCCCAGACAATATAGGAAAGTGATTGACTTTTCCAGAAGAATCAAATCTTGTGATTCCAAATGAGCCACCAGGAAGCAGTCACGCAGGTAAGAAAATACTAAATTGTCTTACTTGTGAAGGTGCACTGCTGCCACCAGGAAACAATTCAAAACCACCCTGGGAACCAATGAAAGCTGATGGAAAGACAATTGTACGGACTGAAGGGTAAATAAGAGGTACTTCTTGTAAGAAGGTTTAATTTAATTCCAGTTTTAATCTTCTGCTTTATCCAAATAGATACATAAACATTCATTGGTTATAGTATAATCAAATTACTATATATAAATTACAAAGAAATATAAATAAAAATAAAGACCAAAATAAAAGTATCAAACTATACTTCATGAAATCTTTTAAATAAAATAATTTTAATAGAATGTTGAAAATGTAAATAACAATTTTAATGTTGCCTAATAAGAATAAAGCTTAATAAACTTTCTTTTAGAATGTATATTATTGGCAGAAGGAAGAGCTTAAGAAAACTGACTGTCTGAATGTAAAGGTCTTTTGTGATCTAAAAAAGTCAATAAAAGCAACGTATATTCCACCACTAAACCATTTAAGATCTTGAAAATCAAGCATAACAGTTTAAAAACAACCCTTGCCTGTACTGGCAATCAATGCAATGTATGTAAGAATGAAAAGACTCTATCATATTTGTGTCACTTAAATATAAGTTTAGGTGCTATATTTTGCAATAACTGTAATATAGAGTTTAGCTTTGTAGAAAACCCTGAATAAAGAATGTTGCAATAATCCAAATGCGTTAAGCTCAATGACTGCACTAGAACTCTAAAATAGGCCTCATGCAGGCAAGTTCTAAGTTGTCCAAACTGTTATAGTTTAAAAAACACTTTCCTTACAACGAGATTAATTTGAAGTTCTATGGTTAAGGCAGAATGCAAAAATATCCCCACGATTTTGACAATGACTTCAAGAGGGATGTTAATGCCTAGGATAGTAGGATCATCTTTGGATTTAAAATCCAAATGATTATATTACGAAAGCAACTTGTCTTCTCTGCACTTAATGTCAAATGATGGGAATGTCTATAATTAAGTTTTATTTCAGGTATACTGCACTATTTCCCATTCCCATCTCTCTTTTTCCTATCAGCCACATGAAGGAATTTCTGGCTGGTCACATGCTCTGATGGAGCCTCATATTGCTAAGGCAATTCAGATACCTGGTATATACTGGTCCAAAAGTGAGTTACAAGTATGGCAAGGTCCAATTGCAAGCTTCCAGCACATATGAAAGTCCCAATTACAAGGTGCAGCTCATATGCAGCACCTAGGGTAGAGGAGAGGTGAATGCTCACAACAGTCTATAAAACCCTGCTACAGACAAAGGAACTCTGAAAAACTAGGCATGGAGAGAGAGAGAGTTTCAGATCCGTCCAATGGCCTATGTTTTCCCCGAAGGGTTTCTGCTTCCCCCCCTTCGTACCTGATAGAATCTAATTCTGTATAGCTATGAATCTTTCTTTCATTCATTCTTTCTGTCTCTGCCTGCTTTCTGCTTTATTAGATTGTAAGCTTTTTGAGCAGGGACTGTCTTTCTTCTATGTTTGTGCAGTGCTGCATACACTTTGTAGCACTATAAAAATGCTAAATAGTAGTAGTAGTAGTAGTTCTCTCTGTTCTGTGACTTTTTTGTGAGGAACAAACTTTCTTCCTCCTTTTGCTCAGTGTGATGCTGCGGCTAAGAAAGCAAACAGAATGTTAGGTATTATTAGGAAAGGAATGGAAAACAAAAATAAGGGTGTTATAATGCCTTTGTGTCGCTCCATGGTGTGACTGGAACTCGAATATTGTGTTCAATTCTGGTCGCCGTATCTCAAAAAAGATATAGTGGAATTAGAAAAGATGCAGAGAAGGGTGACGAAAATGATAAAGGGGATGGGACAACTTCCCTATGAGGAAAGGCTAAAGCAGCTAGGGCTCTTCAGCTTGGAGAAAAGGCGGCTGAGGGGAGATATGATACAGGTCTATAAAATAATGAGTGGAGTGGAACAGGTAGATGTGAATTGCTTGTTTACTCTTTCCAAAAATACTAGGACTAGGGGGCATGCGATGAAGCTACAATGTAGTAAATTTAAAACGAATCAGAGAAAATATTTCTTCACTCAACGTGTAATTAAACTCTGGAATTCGTTGCCAGAGAATGTGGTAAAGGCAGTTAGCTTAGCAGAGTTTTAAAAAGTTTTGGACGACTTCCTAAAGGAAAAATCCATAGACTGTTATTAAATGGACTTGGGGAAAATTCACTATTTCTGGGATAAGCAGTATAAAATGTTTTGTACTTTTTTGGGATCTTGCCAGGTATATGTGATCTGGATTGGCCACTGTTGGAAACAGGATGCTGGGCTTGATGGACCTTTGGTCTTTCCCAGTATGGCAATACTTATGTACTTATGTACTCTCTTCTTTATTATTATTTATTATTTATTTAGATCATTTATAACCCGCTTTGTACCACATAAAGCAGCCTCTAAACGGCTTACAATGAAGCAAAGAAACAATTACAATGACAGTAGAGAGGGTAGAGGGAACGGAGGGAGAAGGGAAGGGAATATAAATACAATATTTAAACAAATAAGTAGGCAAGGAAAAGAAAACAGAAAGAGGAGAAAGGAGGGAGTCCAAAATCAGGTCTTGACTCGCTGAGACACATTAAGGCAGATAATCAGTTCTTGCGAACAGGACAGGAATGCGGGCAATGGCCAACGGCTGGAATCGGCGATCCAGGAGGAAACAGGGCCCCTTCAAACGTGCAGCACTCTCCAAGCTCAATTCAAAGTCTAATTACTTATAATTTCCAGAGGTACTGATGTTAGATTTTGTAAGTTTGTTATAACTTGAAGCTGATGTCTGATGCTGTGATGGTGGGTGATTAATTAAAAAAGACTTTTAATTCTCTCTAATTCCTGTATAATTTTTTCTATAATATTTGTTAGAATTTGTAAGTGTTTTAGTGAATAGCAAAAAAAAACGCAGCCTAGAACAGGAACTAATCCAATCATCTACCAAACCAAAACCTTTATTCTAGAGAGAATGCCTGACTTAAATTGTCTACAACTGGAAGCACTGAAGAGAACTTTTGCTGTATTGGATGGTTCTGTGGAAGAGGTGCTAGTCCTGTGATGATGTTTTTGTACAGGGTACATGTCCAAGCACCTCATTTTACTGGTAGATGAGTCTATACTGACCTTTAAGATCTTTAGCTGGTGTTGATGTAAGCAGCTTCTGCTCAAACATCTGCAGGTATTCAAGAAGCAGCTGTGCTGTGAGCCTGGATATCTCAAGGGTCTTTGCCCTTTGGGAGATTTTACTCGGGCCTTTATTTTAGAAGCTCTATTCATGTTTTGGACATCTGAAACTGGCATTTAGGCATCCATTTTGCACGGACATCCAAACCCTGATTTTATAAAGCAAGGATATGGACATCTAAAACTGCACTATGTCCGTATGGCAAGGGGACATTGTCTGGGCTTGTTTTGGGTGGGACTAGGGAGAGGCCAAAATATGGATGTCCAACTCTGATTTCAGAATGGGATGGGACATCCATGCCCAAAAAGATAGATGTTCATATTTAGACCTGGTACTTGGCATTTCAAGGTTACAGAAAGATGCTCTGATTGAGCAGTTCTCTATTGGAGGGAATAAGGGAAGTCACAGTAGTTATTTTTTGTGTCCCTGGAGGGCTCACAATTTTTACAAAAATGAAAAGAAAACTACAACAGGCTGCAATTGAAATTGAACCCATGTCCTCTGGTTCAGTTTGCAGCCAAGTACTTTAACCATTAGGTGATTCTGCCATATGGTTATCTCAGATTCAGTAAATTACTAAAAGCTTTTCCATTAAGTGCATATCTTATCAAAAGACAATAAACTAATGTTGTCATCTCTCTTATATGATTCAACATAACCAATACTCTAGCCTAGCTTCATGACAAACACACAATTATTCCTATGTTAAAATGTTATAATTAATTATCTGACTGTATTATATTTTTAATGTTTTTTTCTTGAATATAAGAAACATTGAACCTGAGCTTGTTCAGGAGGGATACAAATGTAATAATAATAATAATAATAATAATAATGTAGCCATTTTATGAAATGGATGTTCCTATGTTGTCACAACACTGTCCATGTCCCTTGTTTTGCCCCATTCAAAAGCTTGAACACCTCATTTTGTAAAATGGATATTCATGCTGGATGTAACCTGCACTTGGACATCCATTTTTCATGTATTTTAGAACATATATGAGAAATGAGCATCAATATGTAACGTGGAGGGGCCTTTTCAATATGATGTCTAAGTCCGACTTTGGATGTTTTGCAAAAAGCATCCAAAATCTGAATTGGAAAGAAGGTTATTTTTCAAATCAGAAAAATGCTGATTTTTTTTAAATACTGTTTTGAACAAGGTTTTGTGATTTGGATGTTTTGGGTTTTTTTGGTCCATTAAAAAAAAAAAAAAAAAAGTCCAGTCCAAAATGCACAAAATCAAGCCATTGGGAAGTAGGAGGAATCAGCATTTTTAGTAGACTGGTCCCCCAGACATCCCAGGAGAGCAATAGGGCACCCTATGGGGCACTGCAGTGGACTTCATAAAATGCTTCCAGGTATACATCTCACCATTACTCCCTTATCATGTCTGCTAAGCCTCCCCAAAACCCACTATCCCCAACTGTGCACCACTACAATAGCCCTTATGGGTGAAGGGGGTGCCTATATGTGGGTACAGTGGGTTTCTGGTGAGTTTTGGAGGGCTTACAGTTTCCTCCACAAGTGTAACAGGCAGAGAGAGGTATGGGCCTGGGTCCACCTGTCTGTAGTGCACTGCACCCACCACTAGACTACTCCAGGGACCTACATGCTGTTCTAATGGACCTAAGTATAACATCTGAGGCTGATATAGAGGCTGGCAAGTAATGGAGGGGGTTAGTGACCACTGGGGGAGTAAGGGGAAGTCATCCCTGATTACCTCCAGTGGTCATCTGTTCATTTAGAGCACATTTTTATGCCTTATTATACAAATAAGTCTAGCTCAAAACGTCTTAGTTTTAGTCCTGGACAGTTTTGTTTTGTTCCATTATGGTTGAAAAACGTCCAAGTGTTAGGAACACCCAGATCCCGTCCTTAATATGCTCCTGACATAACCCCTTTTGATTTGAATGCATTTCTGATGGACTTAATAGAACAACATCTAAAACTTGGTTTTGAAAATATCAATTTGGACGTTTTTCTCTTTTGAAAATAAGCTCCACAGTGACTTGGATGTCGTTATTGTGAGTTGGATGTCCTTTCTAAAATCTGCCTCTTAGTGTCACCGTGCCTATAGATTGATGGCTTTTGTCATGGAAGATTCTCAACTTGTCTGCACAGAGGTAGATTATTTCTGTGCAGAAACATTTTGAAAGATGTTTTAATTTTTTGAGGAGCAGCTTCCTATCACTGTCTAAATGTTCTCTGAGATTTATTACTTATTAGAATAGTCATACTGTGCCAGACCAATGGTCCATCTAGCCCAGTATCCTGTGATCAATTCAGGTCACAAGTACATGACAGAATACAAAATAGTAGCAGGATTCATGCTACTGATCCTAGGGACAAGCAGTGACTTTCCCCATGTCTATCTCAATAGCAAACTATGCATTTTTCCTGTAGAAACTTGCCCAAACCTATTTTAAACCCAGACACACTGCATGATAATTATTAAATGAATCATAAAAAGAATTGGAACATTTCTATAAATAAGAGGAATTTTTAAGACCAGTGATTGACAGTGTGCTGGCAATAAGTTTGTAGCTATGACCAACTGAAGGTCTCTGAGGTCTTTCCTCCTTAAAATAATGTAAAAAAAATCCATGTCTTTCACCATCTTTTTATTTCTTAACTCAGGCAATAAATTCCAAAAAATACATTCCTACATAACTGAAGGTTATCTGCCTTGTACAAGATATCCTAAATTTATTAAAAAATGCAAATATCATAAAGTCTCACAATAAGAGAACAAGCTTGCCAAATAACCTGGATGCCCCCTCCAAAAGCCTTTAAAAACCAGCATAACAATTTTAAAATGTCTATACAATAAATGAAACAAAATAGCTGTCACAGGATCAGACTTCTGCATTCTAAGCAATCAGCTTTGCCTCTGTATTCTGCAGCAAATGAAGTATTTTTAAATGGATCTGTGATGTCCCCTGGTACACAGCATTACAACAACCTAACTTCAGAAGGATCAAGGACTTCATTATCATCCAAAAACAAACAAAACCTAGACAGTCTGTCTGTGCTCTTGGTGACATTTAAGCACAGTGTTTATAGTCCTTTAAGTCATGGTCAGAACCAAGGTACAATTCAGAATAGGGTGATTAAACTTAGGGGTCAAACATTTGGGTGCATTTTGAAGTCAAACTCTAGGCACAAGCGTTTATGCCATGTCAAGAGATGGTATAAATGTTTTCACCCAAAAACTGGCAGTTGCAAAATTGTTTGCCCCACCCCTGACTCACCCATGCTCCACCCACATTCATGCCCCCCCTTGGAGTTGTATGCTGTAGAAAATAGGAACTGAGTTTATAGAGTATGGGCCTAAGACATTAATGCGCTTAACTCAATGGAGAAGGGTGGATAATGGGGTTCCCCAGGGGTTTGTGCTGGGACTGTTGCTTTTAAACATATTTATAAATGATCTAGAGATGGGAATAACTAGTGAGGCAATTAAATTTGCTGATGACACAAAGTTATTCAGAGTTGTTAAATTGCAAGAGGATTGTGAAAAATTATAAGATGACCTTACGAGACTGGGAAACTGGGCATCCAAATGGCACATGACATTTAATGTGAGCAAGTGCAAAGTGATGCATGTGGGAAAGAGGAACCCAAACAATACTTATGTGATGTAAGGTTCCACATTAGGAGTCACCACCCAGGAAAAGGATTTAGGTGTCATCGTTGATGGTACGATGAACCCTCTGCTCAATGTGCAGCGGTGGCCAAGAAAGCAAATAGAATATTAGGAATTATTAGGAAAGAAATAGAAAACAAAGCTGTGAATGTTATAAAACCTTTTTATCACTCCATGGTGCGACCTGACCTTGAATACTGTGTACAGTTCTGGTCAATGCATCTAAAAAAATATATAGTGGAATTAGAAAAGTTACAAAGAAGGGTGACGGAAATGATAAAGGGGATGGGACAACTTTCCTGTGAGGAAAGGCTAAAGTGGCTAGGGCTCTTCAGCTTGGAGAACAGATGGCTGAGGGGAGGTAAGATAGAGGTTTATAAAATACTGAGTGGAGTGGAACAGGTAGATATGAATTGCTTGTTTACTCTTTCCAAAAACACTAAGACTAGGGGGCATGTAAAGAAGCTACTAAACAGTAAATTTAAAACAAATCATAGAAAATATTTCTTCACTCAGTGAATAATTAAACACTGGAATTTGTTGACAGAGAATGTGGTAAAAGCAGTTAGCTTAGCAGGGTTTAAATAAAGTTTGGAAATTTTCCTAAAAGTCCATAAGCTATTATTGAAATGGACTTGTGGAAAATCCACTGCATATTCTGGGATAAGCAGCATAAAATCTGTTTTGCTGTTTTGGGATCTTGCCAGGCACTTGCGAGCTGTATTGGCCACTGTTGGAAACAGGATGCTGGGCTTGATGGACCTTTGGTCTGCCCCAGTAAGGCAATGCTTATGTTCTTATGTTCCTATGTTCTTATTTAGTTTACTTTATTCAAGATTTGATATACCACTCTCCCAAAAGGATCTTAGTGATGTACATTAAAAATAACACCAATAGTAAGAAAAGGAAAAGAACTCCAAACTCCAATAATTGATAGGGATAATAATAATAATAATAATAATAATAATAATAAAACTATACATACATCAAGAGAGAGCTCCAGTAACTCCAGAATTTGGGCTTCAAAAGTGATTAAAAAAAGAGAGCCTTTAAACAGGCTTTAAATTCTTTTCATACTTCCTTCAGCAGAAAGGCTGAGAGGAAGCTGATAGCAAAGATGAGGAGTCAGATGAGAAAAAAGGCTGAATCCTGAGTGGTAATCCAATGAGCCTTGGAGGTATGTGCAATAACCATCCAGAAATCAGCCAGAGAGTGAAGAGGTCTGTTAGGGACATAAAGGATGCCAGTTATTGGTACTTAATGCCAATTTAGTGCCTATTAGCTATATAAGGGCTCCTTTTACTAAGCAGAGGTAAGCCCAACGCGGGCTGACCGCTCGCTATACAGGAAGTACCACCGGGCTTCCGCAGCAGCATGGCAGTACTTCCCACCTCTAGTGCAACGTCATTTCTGGCACTACAAAAATGTATTTATTTTTGTAGCACTGGAGTGTACCCGGCAGAAATCGGGCAGTGTCGCGCAGTGCCCAGTTACCGCCGGGTTAACACGGGAGCCCTTACCACCACCTCAATGGGTGGTGGTAAGAGCCCCCCCCCCCCCCCCGAAATGGCCTGGTCATTTCCTGTAGGAAAGTGAGACTTCCCTTTTACCAGCTGTGGTAAAAGGGGGCCTCGGCACGCATGTAAAACACGTGCTATCACCAGCGCTGGCCCCTTTTGCTGCAGCTTGGTAAAAGGGGTCCTTAGTTATGCATGTAAGTGATCCCTGTGCACCCACTTGCGAGTCCAATTTTTTTGCACTTTGTAGAATTTGAGGGTTGGTGTGCATGGTGACGTTCTGAACTTTTGTGCCACATTTCTCGCACAGACAAAATCTAGACTTTGGCAAAATGATGCAGTGTTTTTGAGATCAAGAATGAAAGCTACTATGATGAGAAACATTGTTAAACACCAAAAAGAAAAAAATAAAAGAAAGGTGTGGGGAAAAAAATTGAGACTGTTGTACATGGGACGGACCGCACACACTTAGAACTTTATACAAGTTCTAAAATTGGGAGAGCAGTTCCATTCTAGAGCCATCAGATGACATCATCCACTTGTGTGCCTGATGCAGTCCTGCTTGTTCATGGAAAGTATCTGAATTCAATAGTAATGGATGCTGTTACTCGGATAAGGGGTTATTCTCTATAGATTGCCTAAGATCAGACTTCAGGATCATACACGCTAAATACACATTCTATATCAATAATTGTGCTTGCAATTGCCTTTACAGAATACTACCATAAGTCCTAAATTATGTGCCTAACTTTAAGTGTGAATCTCCTTGGCTAGTTCTTAATTTAACCACTCTTGGGAGTCCAAAAATTATATCCTTCTGTATTGTCAATAACTCCCTCTCTTCTGTTCTTCTATCCCCCACATACATTCATCCACTTGTAAAAGTATTCTTATACTGACTTAGGCACCTCAGCTGTGCATATTGCCAACTCCACTTTTATGGCAATAGAACTTGCACACAACCCTTCATCGGCTCACCATGATGCCACATTTTAAATATATTTTTTTCTTTTATATAAATTGTACTTGAATACTCATCTTATTTCAAACAATCGGACCCAGGGGTTGATGTTTAACGTCCGACATGCACGTTTCACCCTTCCCCAGGGCTGTCTCAATTTCTATTTGTTGTAGGGGTCAGTCCTTGAGACAGCCCTGGGGAAGGGCGAAACGTGCATGTCGGACGTTAAACATCAACCCCTGGGTCCAATTGTTTGAAATAAGATGAGTATTCAAGTACAATTTATATAAAAGAAAAAAATATATTTAAAATGTGGCATCATGGTGAGCCGATGAAGGGTTGTGTGCAAGTTCTATTGCCATAAAAGTGGAGTTGGCAATATGCACAGCTGAGGTGCCTAAGTCAGTATAAGAATACTTTTACAAGTGGATGAATGTATGTGGGGGATAGAAGAACAGAAGAGAGGGAGTTATTGACAATACAGAAGGATATAACTTTAAGTGTGAGCACTTCTGCTGGTGTAAATGCTCTCACCTAATGACTAGCAGTTAGGTGTGTGACTGATAATATTCTATAATCTGTACGTGCAAGTGTTGGGCATGCCCCTAATAACCCTTGCACTTGTGTTCTTTGGATTTTGCATGCATAGTTTATAAAATACCAACTAAGGGCAGTTATGCATGTAAGTGATAATTAGTGCCAATTAGCACTAATTAGCATCAATTATAATCAATTAGTCGTTAATATCAATTAGCTCGTTAATCAATCAAATTACATGCATAAGTATAAGTATTCTATAACTTGTGTGTGCATCTTCTCACACTATTGGGCTCATTTTCGAAAAAGAAGGACGCCCATCTTTTGACATAAATCGGAAGATGGACGTCCTTCTCCCAGGGTCGTTCAAATCGGTATAATCGAAAGACGATTTTGGAAGTCCCCAACTGCACTCCGTCGCAGGGACAGCCAAAGTTTAAGGGGGTTATCAGATGCGTAGCGAAGGCGGGACTTGGGCATGCCTAACACTTGGACGTCCTTTACCCATAATCGAAAGAAACAAGGACGTCCCTGACGAACACTTGGAAGACTTTACCTGGTCGTGTTTTTCTTACGACCAAGGCACAAAAAGGTGCCCGAAATGACCAGATGACCACCGGAGAGAATCGGGGATGTCCTCCCCTTACTCCCCCAGTGGTCACTAACCCCCTCCAACCCTCAAAAAATATCTTTCACAATATTGATTGCCAGCCTCTATGCCAGCCTCAGATGTCATACTCGGGTCCATCACAGCAGTATGCAGGTCCCTGGAGCATTTTTAGTGGGAGCGGTGCACTTCAGGTAGGTGGACCCGGGCCCATACCCCCCTACCTGTTACGCTTGTGAAGGAAACAGTGAGCCCTCCAAAACCCACCAGAAACCCAGTACCCACATCTAGGTGCCCCCCTTCACCCGTAAGGGCTATGGTAGTGGTGTACAGTTGTGGGTAGTGGGTTTGGGGGGGGGGGGTTGGGGGGCTCAATACACAAGGTAAGGGAGCTATGCACCTGGGAGCAATTTATAAAATCCACTGCAGTGACCCCTAAGGTGCCCGGTTGGTGTCCTGGCATGTCAGGGGGACCAGTGCACTACCAATGCTGGCTCCTCTCATGACCAAATGTCTTGCATTTGGTCGTTTCTGGTCCTTGGTTTCGATTATCGCAGAAAATCAGAAACAACCAAGTCTAGGGATGACCAAATCTAGGGACGGCCAAATTTATGGATTTGGACGTCCCTGACGGTATTTTCGAATTGAAAGATGGACGTCCATCTTGTTTCGAAAATACAGGTTTCCCTGCCCCTAGATCGGGACGTTTTGCGAGGACTTCCAAATAAAAACATGGATGTCCCTTTCGAAAATGCCCCTCTGTTACGTTCCTCACCTGATTCCAGGCCTGCGCGTCTGATTCGCCGGCGAGGTGCGGTCCGGCAGAGCTAGCTGGCTTTTTGATGTTTCTCCAGGATGGGTCGGTTTCAGTTTCCCAAGTCTGGGAGCCGTCATCCAGCTTAGAGCACGGGCAGTGGCCATCTTGGCCAGCTCAGGAGGGGGCGGCCATCTTGTATAAACGAGATCAGGAAGGAACTCCATATTTGATCTTGGGAGGATATCCTATGGGTGCAGCCATGTTGGCTTCACCTGAGTTTGGTTTGCTCAGATTTCTTCACTATTTAAAGCACTGCCTCCAGGCCTTCATTGCTTTGGCCTCATTTGTTCTGAGGAGTTGCTGTCGGAGTGCTGTTCACCGACTTCCTTCTGTTCCTGTTTTTTTCCTGTGTACCAGACCTTGGCTAGTTATCTCGGATTTCGCTTGTTTGCTGCCTGCCTTGACTCTGGACTGATTTGACTATTTCTTTGCCTGTTGGAGTACTGGTTCTGGACTGTGTCTGTTTCCTACTATCCTGGTCAGCGGCTGTGCAACCCCGCTGGTTCCTGAAGTCCTGGTGGCTGCCTGCAGCTGGGGGCTCAACTCCCGGTGAACGGTGGTCGCTTCCCAGGTGAAACTAGGGGTTGTCTGGCTGCCTGACTGAGTGCGGTGTCACTCCATCTCTGCCGTGCTCAGTCAGGGCACAGGGGCTCACCACTACCGGGTCATAACACCCTCCACGGGTTAAGTTGTGTACGCAATTTTATAGAACTAGGGGAACAATATTCACTATGAATAAACTTACAAATAGTCTTTTTGCTGTTCTAAATTTATTTGATTAGTTATTTGGTTAGTGTTGTTGAATATCAGCGGATAGACGTGATTTAGGGATCTTTTTACTAAACAGCATTAGGAGCATTCCATGTTAGTTTTGGAATGTGCCTGCTCTATCTGCATGTTAATAATTTTTTTTCTTGGTAAATATTTTTGGGGCCAGCAAGAGACCAAAGGGAAGTACTATGTACTGGTAGTAGCGGCCCAGAAAAAAAGTGAAGAAACTTCCAGTGGTCGGGGTGGATGAGAATATGGGTGAAGTGTCCTTGAGGTTGAGAGATGCTAACCAGTCATTGTGCTCCAGGAGTGGTAGGATGGTGGTGAGGGTGGTCATTCTGAACCTTTCTTGTCTGAGGTGGAGATAGAAGATTTGGCGGTCACATGGGCCTGAGGCCCCTGTTCATTTTGGAGATGAGCAAGAATCTGGAGTAAAACTCTATGCCCCATTGTTCTGAGGGCACTTCCTCCACAGCATAATTGTGAATGAGGGCGTCGTGTTCTGCCACTATGATGGGCATATGATCGTGTAGCATGGTAAAGTGGCAGGAAGGTTTGTTGGTTGATGGGTGGGTGAACCATTAGCAACTATGCTGAGGACCCAGGCATCCAACGTGATGACTTGCCAGATCTGCGCAAATAGACAGATCCTTCCCCCAACCAGAAGGGCATAAAAAAGAAGATGCAGACTTAGCAGAGGGAAACTGGGAGGTTGAAGCTTTCATGCACTCCATCTGCCTCTGGCTCTGTGGATAAGCTTGCTGACCTGTCCGTCGAGAGGAAGGTCTGCTATTGGCAGTGTAGTGCTTACAAAGGTAGAACTGATTAAAGAATTGCTGGTGATTGGATCTTTTGTAACTGGACTGGTTTGACTTCCTATATTGTGAAGTCTGTACCTGGGGTTGGGTGGACAGTTCCCGCATAGTGGAACAGTTGTCTTTAATCTTCAAGATGGTGTCTTAACCTTATCTCTAAAGAAGTAATCCCCCAAAAAGGGGACATTAGCGAGATGGTCATGTAGTTCCAGTGCTTTTTTTGTGCCGGTACGCAACGGTACGACGTACCAGCACCTTTTTTTTTTGCTCCCCCCGCCCCGTGACAGACGCAGTGCCAGCCCCCATTTCCGGCCACTGCTGCTTCTCCTGTTGAGCAGCAGCGGCCGCTACACATAAGTACATAAGTACATAAGTACATAAGTAGTGCCATACTGGGAAAGACCAAAGGTCCATCTAGCCCAGCATCCTGTCACCGACAGTGGCCAATCCAGGTCAAGGGCACCTGGCACGCTCCCCAAACGTAAAAACATTCCAGACAAGTTATACCTAAAAATGCGGAATTTTTCCCAAGTCCATTTAATAGCGGTCTATGGACTTGTCCTTTAGGAATCTATCTAACCCCTTTTTAAACTCCGTCAAGCTAACCGCCCGTACCATGTTCTCCGGCAACGAATTCCAGAGTCTAATTACACGTTGGGTGAAGAAAAATTTTCTCCGATTCGTTTTAAATTTACCACACTGTAGCTTCAACTCATGCCCTCTAGTCCTAGTATTTTTGGATAGCGTGAACAGTCGCTTCACATCCACCCGATCCATTCCACTCATTATTTTATACACTTCTATCATATCTCTCCTCAGCCGTCTCTTCTCCAAGCTGAAAAGCCCTAGCCTTCTCAGCCTCTCTTCATAGGAAAGTCGTCCCATCCCCACTATCATTTTCGTCGCCCTTCGCTGTACGTTTTCCAATTCTACTATATCTTTTTTGAGATACGGAGACCAGTACTGAACACAATACTCCAGGTGCGGTCGAACCATGGAGCGATACAACGGCATTATAACATCCGCACACCTGGACTCCATACCCTTCCTAATAACACCCAACATTCTATTCGCTTTCCTAGCCGCAGCAGCACACTGAGCAGAAGGTTTCAGCGTATCATCGACGACGACACCCAGATCCCTTTCTTGATCCGTAACTCCTAACGCGGAACCTTGCAAGACGTAGCTATAATTCGGGTTCCTCTTACCCACATGCATCACTTTGCACTTGTCAACATTGAACTTCATCTGCCACTTGCACGCCCATTCTCCCAGTCTCGCAAGGTCCTCCTGTAATCGTTCACATTCCTCCTGCGACTTGACGACCCTGAATAATTTTGTGTCATCGGTGAATTTAATTACCTCACTAGTTATTCCCATCTCTATGTCACTGTGCTCCTCCGGGGTCTTCCTCCAGGGGCAGTGACGTAGAGGCAAGAGGAGGAGCAGCTGTGGGGCAACAGCCAATGCCTAATGGCTGTCTACAGTGCCGGGGTGCCGCGTTTCAGCCAGGTTTCAATTTTTTTTTTTAATCTTCTTTTTCTTTGTGTAGTGGCTGCTGCTGCTCAACAGGAGAAGCAGCAGCGGCCGGAAATAGGGGCTGGTGCCGAGTGTGTCGCGACTTCGCGCTGTTCGCGGGAAACTTGGCAGGGAGAGGGAAACCAACAGAGGGAAGGATTGGGGAGAGAGAGAAAGAGGGAAACCAACAGAGGGAAGGATTGGGGAGAGAGAGAAAGAGGGAAAATAACAGAGGGAAGGATTGGGGAGAGAGAGAAAGAGGGAAAACAACAGAGGGAAGGATTGGGGAGAGAGAGAAAGAGGGAAAACAACAGAGGGAAGGATTGGGAGAGAGAGAAAGAGGGAAACCAACAGAGGGAAGGATTGGGGAGAGAGAGAAAGAGGGAAAATAACAGAGGGAAGTATTGGGGAGAGAGAGAAAGAGGGAAAACAACAGAGGGAAGGATTGGGGAGAGAGAGAAAGAGGGAAACAACAGAGGGAAGGATTGGGGAGAGAGAGAAAGAGGGAAAATAACAGAGGGAAGGATGGGGAGAGAGAGAAAGAGGGAAACCAACAGAGCGAAGGATTGGGGAGAGAGAGAAAGAGGGAAAACAACAGAGGGAAGGATTGGGGAGAGAGAGAAAGAGGGAAAACAACAGAGGGAAGGATTGGGGAGAGAGAGAAAGAGGGAAAACAACAGAGGGAAGGATTGGGGAGAGAGAGGGAAAACAGATGGAAGGATGGGGAGAGAGGGAAAAACAGATGGAAGGATGGGGAGAGAGAGGGAAAACAGATGGAAGGATTGGGGAGAGAGGGGAAAACAGATGGAAGGATGGGGAGAGAGAGAAAGAGGGAAAACAAACAGAGGGAAGGATTGGGGAGAGAGAGAAAGAGGGAAAACAACAGAGGGAAGGATTGGGGAGAGAGAGGGGAAAACAGATGGAAGGATGGGGAGAGAGAGGGAAAAACAGATGGAAGGATTGGGGAGAGGGGAAAAACAGATGGAAGGATGGGGAGAGAGAGGGAAAAACACAAATGGAAGGATTGGGGAGAGAGAGAAAGAGGGAAAACAACAGAGGGAAGGATTGGGGAGAGAGAGGGAAAACAGATGGAAGGATGGGGAGAGAGGGAAAAACAGATGGAAGGATGGGGAGAAAGAGGGAAAAACAGATGGAAGGATTGGGGAGAGAGGGGAAAAACAGATGGAAGGATTGGGGAGAGAGGGGAAAAACAGATGGAAGGATTGGGGAGAGAGGGGAAAACAGATGGAAGGATTGGGGAGAGAGAGAAAGAGGGAAAACAACAGAGGGAAGGATTGGGGAGAGAGAGAAAGAGGGAAAACAACAGAGGGAAGGATTGGGGAGAGAGAGAGGGGAAAACAGATGGAAGGATGGGGAGAGAGAGGGAAAAACAGATGGAAGGATTTGGGAGAGGGGAAAACAGATGGAAGGATGGCGAGAGAGAGGGAAAAACACAGATGGAAGGATTGGGGAGAGAGGGAAAAACAGATGGAAGGATGGGGAAAGAGAGAGGGAAAACAGATGGAAGGATGGGGAGAGAGAGGGGGAAAAACAGATGGAAGGATGGGGGGAGAGAGAGAGGGAAAAACAGATGGAAGGATGGGGAGAGAGAGAGGGAAAACAGAAGGATAGGGAGAGAAAGAGGGAAGACGCTGGATGGAAGAATGCAGAAAGAAATAGGGGAGACTGGAAGGATGGGGAGAGAAAGCAGAGCTGCTGGATGGAAAAGGGGAATAGAGAAAGACTGGAGAATAAGAGGAAGGGGCATGGGGAGAACAAGGGTGAGGAAAAGATGAAAAGCCACGGGTAGATGAAGGAAATTAAAGAATGGATAGTAAGAATGAATTAAATCTGGACAGAGAGAGAGCCTGAAAAATATTGAAGAAAGCAAAGAAAAAGGAGACAAAAAATGACAAATGGCACAGAAGAGTTAAGCGAAAACAAAGGAAAGGAGAATCACAGACTGGGACCAATATGGAAAGAAAAACAGTCACCAGACAACAAAGGTAGAAAAAAAATCATTTTATTTTCATTTTAGTGTTTGTAATATGTCCAATTTGAGAATTTACATTGGCTGTCTTATTTTGCACTGGGTATACTACTACTACTACTTAGCAAATCACGTTATTTTTTTCTCCTATAGTACTGTAATATTTTCAATGACGTCTGTTTATATGCGCCATGGCTGGTATAGGGGGCGTGGTTAATGTGGGTGTGGCTATCATAGGGGTGGAGTCATATGTGGTGACCCCGCCCATAATGAGTACCGGCACCTTTTTTTCTACAAAAAAAGCACTGTGTAGTTCCTCCATGAAATCAGATGCTTTGAGTCAATCCAGCCATCAGGTGCCCATGGCAATGGCTGCTGTCCTGGAAGAGGTATCATAGGCATCATAAATAGATTTATTGAGGTGGTAAGAAGCTTCCTGAATTACCATCTGAAGTTGAGAAATGGTGGAGGCACTGTCAGTGGCTGCGGATCTTGTGGTTTCCTCCTGGCCTTGTAGGTGTTGATAATAGAGGATTTGAAGCTGGTAAACCTGAATCTTCAGGGTGAGCACAGCACTTTGATACATTTTACACCTGATGGAGTCCATCAGTCTTGGTTCTTTTCTAAAGTGTTACCAGAAACTGAGACCTGCTGGATTTAGATTTTTTGATGGCAGACTCAAAGACCATGGAGTGATGAGAAAGCTGGGCTATGTCATGTCCTGGACCTTTATGCACATTGTTTTGTAGCTCCAACGTTTGGAAACAGGTGGCAATGTAAATGGTGTCTGCCAATTTGCAAGTCTGAAGTCCTGGAGGATCTGGTGGACTGGAAGTGCAATAAGCTGCCTCGGGAGCAGCACATGACTTAACATAAGAATATAAGAATAACCATACTGGGTCAGTCCAATGGTGCATCTAGCCCAGTATCCTACTTCCAACAGTGGCCAATCCAGGTCACAAGTACCTGGCAGAAACCCAATTAGTAGCAAAATTCAATGCTACAAATCCTGGGGCAAGCAGTGGCTTACCCCATGTCCATCTCAATAACAGACTACTTTTCTTCCAGGAAATTGTCCAACCTTTTTTAAATGCAGATACGCTAACCATTATTACCATATCCTCCGGCAGCGAGTTCCCGAGCTTTAAGTGAAAAAAATATTTCCTTCTATTTGTTTTTAAAATATTTCCATGTTGACCAAACAAAATATGTGAGGGTAACTGCTCCCATAGCAACTTTTTAAATGGTGCACACGTGACCATTATTGAAATAAACAGAAAATTGGGTTATTTATGGCCGAGGTTAAAATGTCTTTAGCGCGCAGGAATGACCCACATAGGGTGCACTAAGGCCATTTGTTACTGCAGCTTAATAAAAGGACCCCATAAGCCATATATCAGGTAATGGCAGCATTTACCCAGTCAAATGTTTTTGAATATCAGCTCGATAGTATTTACTCTTTAAGCTGAGGATTAACTGGAAGCTGAACAATAATAGAACAGGTGATGATAAATGGTTGTCTATATTTTCATGGCATGCCTGCCTCATTTGCATACTCTGTACAAAATGTATCACTCTGGTTCTACAAGACTCATATAGTAAGAGACTCATACAGTAAGAAAAAACGAGCAGTGCACAGCAAACATTATCATCAGTAACTTTAAAATGGACAAAGTATGATATGCTGTAGTTTTTACAAGCTAACATTAATAAGGCCTACTTCTCTTAATTTAATTAAAAAAAACAGACTCCTTAGAGTATTGTATTTAGTGGGCATATTTATCTTTCTGATGTAAAGAAATCCTTTATGTACAAGACCATAAATAAAAGCACTGTGTTAAATGATGACTTTAAGGATAGTGTCCCTTTAGGGAATATAATACTAAACCAATGTCACTTAACCAAAGCATGAGAAATCTTGTTTAAGGATGCTGATAGTGGAAGCCCCAGATACAATGCTCAATAGGTCCCGGTCCTATCAAAACTAACCATAAATGTAATCTCCTTTTAAAATCATGCTTTTTTTTTTTTTTTACATCAGGACACGCTGTGAAATTGAGTGTCAGATTAATTAAAAGTGTTGGTGAAAGTGTGCTAATATCAGCATGCCCCTCCCCTCCTTTTGCTAAAGCTGTTGATAATTGAGAACTCGGTTAAAAAGAGTTTGCTATTTTTGAACCTTGCAGTTAGTCGGCAGCTCTATCAAAATAGCAATCATTGCACTAAACTTAGAAAGCCTGCTGAGATTTTTATATAGAATTAGTATTTATATAACATGATCCCAGAGCCTTCTCAGTGGGATAAAAATAGTTGCCTATGCAGCAATGAGGTAAAATAAATGAAACTGATAGTATGACTCATTCAACAATTGGGTAGAGAATCCATTCATGGAGTGCAGGTGTAAAATGTATAATGCTTTAACTAAAAATGAAGAATCTACAAACTTAGGGGTCCTTTACCTAAGATGCAGTAAAAGTTGACCTTACTGTGCCCTTACATGGGTTTATCCTGTATGCTAAGGCCATGCACTAATGTTTAGTCCAGAAAAATAGGCTCAAAAATGTCCACACCATACAAGCAAAAACTACATCACAAACGTGGACCCTTAATTCACCAAAAATATCATGAATAGGAGGAAAAGGTCTTGGATGTCACCAGATCGCTCTGCCCACACAGAAAAAGTTAATCCCTTTGGTGACTATTTCAGTCATTGACCAAAAACCCCTTTCTACTTAATTAAACTTTAATAGATATATTTCCTAATTTTCAATATTTTTTTTTATAAAAATGTATAAGAGAGTAACACTAAGCAAAATATCAGCTCTTTGGCAGTTAGCAAATATTAGCCAATGTTATGAATCCCACTGTCGCTTCTTCAAGGAATAGAGGTCACATAGAAGGGCATAATCGAACGGGGGTGCCCATCTATAAGGGCGCCCATCTCTGGAGATGGCCCCATGAAGGGGCGGAGCCAACCGTATTATCGAACAAGATGGGCGGCCATCTTTCGTTTCGATAATATGGGGGGCTGGCCAAATCTCAACATTTAGGTCAACCTTAGAGATGGTCGACCTAAATGTTGAGATCGCCAGACTTAGAGATGGCTGGCCTCGGTTTTCGCCGATAATGGAAACCGAGGCCGGCCATCTCAAAACCGGCCAAATCCAAGCCATTTGGTCGTGGGAGGAGCCAGCATTTGTAGTGCACTGGTCCACCTTCACATGCCAGGACACCAACCGGGCACTGCAGTGGACTTCATTAATTGCTCCCAGGTACATAGCTCCCTTCCCTTGGGTGCTGAGCCCCCTAAATCTCCCACAAAACCTACTCTCCACAACTGTACACCACTGTCATAGCCATTATGGGTGAAGGGGGGCACCTACATGTGGGTACAGTGGGTTTCAGGTGGGTTTTGGAGGGCTCCCATTTACCACCACAAGTGTAACAGGTGGGGTGGGGATGGGCCTGGGTCAGCCTACCTGAAGTGCACTGCACCCACTAAAACTGCTCCAGGGACCTACATACTGCTGTCATGGAGCTGGGTATGACATTTCAGGCTAGCATAGAGGCTGTAAAAAAATGTTTTAAATTTTTTTTTAGGGTGGTAGGGGGTTGGTGATCACTGGGGGAGTACTGGGAGGTCATCCCCGATTCCCTCCGGTGGTCATCTGATCAGTTCGGACACCTTTTTGAGGCTTGGTCCTGAAAATAAATGGATCAAATAAAGTTGTCCAAATGCTCGTCAGGGCCGCCTTTCTTTTTTTCCATTATCGGCCGAGGGCGCCCATGTGTTAACCACGCCCATTCATACCTTCGCTACGCTCCCAATATGGCCCCTTAAACTTTGGCCGCTCCTGCGACGGACTGCAGTTGAGGGTGGCCAAAATCGCCTTTCGATTTTGCTGATTTGGCCGCACCTGAGAGAAGGGCGCCCATCTCCCAATTTGTGTCGGAAGATGGGCGCCCTTCTCTTTCGACAATAAGCAGGATAGGTGCCTACATGCACCCAACACACGCCAAATTGGAGTTACCACCTGGTTACCACATTGCCCTTGCGGTAATTTCAATTTTGGTGTGCGTCCGCTACGCATGTCTGGAAATTATTTTTTATGTTTTGGTGCGCGTCCGCTACGCATCAGTGACGCATAGGTCATTACCGCACAAAGTTTTTACTGCTAGGTCTATGGCTGGCAGTAAGGTCTCAGACCCAAAATGGACATGCGGCAATTTTGATTTTGCCGCACATCCATTTTCTGCAAAAAAAAAGGCCTTTTTTACAGGTGCGCTGAAGAATGATTCTGCGCGTGCCCAAAACCCATGCTTACACTACCGCAGGCCACTTTTCAGCGTGCCTTTGTAAAAGAACTCTTTAGCATGTGGTAATGTGGATGCACTAACCGACTCTTCACCAGCCCCAAAACACCCCTTCCACAGAAAAATGCAAATATTTTGTAGTGTATGGTTTGCATGCACAGGTTGGGATCTTATTGCAGGACACCTGAGCAGTGTTCCTAGCCAGGATGGCACCCGGAGCGGATCGCCGATGCGCCCCCCCCCCCCCCCCGGGTGCAGCGCTCCCCCCCCCCCCCCCCCGGTGAAATGACACCCCCTGGGTGCATGCCGCGCGGGGGGGGGGGGATGCCGCAGCACGCACCTGTCGGCTCCTAAAAGTTCACTAACTTCGCTCGTTCACTGCAGCTCCCTCTGCCCTGGAACAGGAAGTAACCTGTTCCGGGGCAGACAGAGCTGCAGCGAACGAGCGAAGATAGCGAACTCGGAGCCAGGCATGCGCCGCGGCACCCCCCAGTGGCGTGCATCCGGGGCGAACCGCCCCACTGCCCCCCCCCCCTTGGTACGCCACTGCACCTGAGCATATCCTACAGTAAGTCCTTTAAAGTTGCGGTAAGCACACACTTTATTGTGTGTCCAGGCTGAAGGCAAGACTGTGTAGGACTGTGTTTGGAATGGTAACATTGTGTTTGGGGTGTTGTCAGAGGCCAGCCCTAGTAAGACTACTTCCTTAGGGTTCCACAAGAACACTGATAGCACTGCACTGAGCTGTGATGTAACAAGCTTTTGTATATTAGAACACAGTAATAAATAATTCTTCTGTTTACTCTTACTCCTTGTCTGCCTGTGTCTGTGAGCACTCCCTGCCTATCTGCAGAGTCATGTTACCACACATATGGTTCTAGCAGTGAGATTTGAAAAAAGTTAGTAAGTGCTGGTCAAACAGGATTATTTTCTGTGTTGGGTTTGAAGAGTTCTGCAGTGCTGTAGAACAAAAGTAAACTCTGGTTTGGAGTGAAGCCACAAGGATAGCTGGCCTGGAGGGGCCAGTAAAGGTTCTGCAGAGAGTGTCTCGGGCTGCTTTGCAAGCCACAAAATAGCCAGAGGAGCCGGCAAGGTTAAAAGAGAGAAACCAATTAAACTCTGGAAGCTGTTCCTTAATTGAAAAGCAGAGGAAGAGAGTATGGTTGGGGCTTCAGAGTAAGCTACAAACTATTGTCACTGAGCTAGTGGAACGGAAGAAAAACAGAATGTTAAAAGTGATTAGCAAGCTGGGGAGCTTACCTAATCAAGCACAGAGTGTGCATCTGAACATAAGTGACAGAGAAGCTGGTTCTGGAGCAAGGAAGCTCCTATGGAAAGTGAAACCAAAAATTGCTGCTTGTTGTAGAGCAGTTTGGGAAAGGCCAAAGTAACCCACACATTTCAGGAACAACAGGGACTGGTAAAAAAGAGCATCCCAGCTGAGCAGATTGAGCAAATGAGAAGCAATTGGATGCAGGAAACAAATGAGAACGCTAAGTGTCTGGCGGCAGCAGAAGAGGAGCTTGCACAGCAGCAAGGAGCTCCTTATATGATGTGAAGCTCCGCCCAGCGAAGCCCAGGATGCACTGGGAAGGGCTGGGCACTGCCATTTTCGAGGTGGCACCGATGGAAGAGAAGGGAGGCCACCTCCCTCCTCCAACTGAAGGTAGGGGGTGGGAAATGGCCGCTAGATCACCATGTGGGGGGATTGATCTACAGCCCACTGGGCTACCAGGGACATCTGAGGGGATGCTGGGGGGGTTATGGGTGCTGGAGATCCATCTGATCTCCAGCCCCCTTGAACCTGTGTCGGGGGGCCGAGGGTCCTGTGTTAGGGGGGGCTGGGGGGACCGGAGGTCCGCTGGACCTCCAGCCCCCTTTCACTGGGGGGGGGGGGGTCGGGGTTCCTGTGGTGGCTGCTACATGGGGGCAATGGGGGCCTGATAACATGCAAATGCATGCTGGACAGCGCAAACCAATCTGTGGTGTGCTGGTCGCTGATCATTGGGGATGAATAGGTTAAGCATGCATTTGCATGCTACTTGCGCTAACAGCCCTGTTTTGCATGTATTTGCATACTAGTTGCATTCAGAGCCTGCGAGCGTGTTGTTTCACATGTTCAGGGGCTCTGATCATGGGGCGGTAGCAAACTCAGGTGCTAGTATGGCGCTAACAGCCTCTAGTGCCTGTGTTTGCTTCTGATCAACGGCCCATGAGCGAGAAGAAATATGAAATGGACTGACCACATCAAAGACAAGAAAGCAAACAGATGCAGTAAAGGGACACTGGGACCAGAGGGAACAGAAAAATAAAATGTTCAGACAAGCAAGATTTTATTCTGAATGTATTAATTGGAATTTATCAGCTTTTGGAAATGTACATTTCTGATATTTTGTATTCTAGTTTCAATTTCTCTAGTATTGTTGTATGCCATCTCTGACTTCTTGAGGTTTTCAGTTTTTTTTTTTTTTTTTTCACTAGGTAGTGTATTGATGTTTTAAGGCCCTGTGTAATATCTACAGTGCTGCCTTTTCACATGTGAGGTTGTAGCTCTTCGTGTCCTGGGAGTTAGTACTATTATGATATGGTAAGGTTATGAGTGTGTTTGTGCTCACGTTTGTGTATAGTGTAAAGATGTCTTAAAAAGGTGTGGTTTTGAGGCAGTGGACAAAGAAATGATATTAAAAGTCTGGTGTTTAAAAAGTTCAATTTTTTTACTCTGCAAGTAAAGAGAAGGAATGCCAGATGGTTCAGATTATTTTGAAAGTCTAGCTTGCCGAGCTAAAGGTTAGAAAGGTCAGTGAGAAATGAAACTCTGTCCCTTGTGATTGATGGATTGCTAATGCAAACACATATGTATCCTATTATGAACAAGGTATATTGCAGGCAATTTAAAAGGATTAGGCTGAAATGCTGTTTAGTTAGATTCTAAATAATTCTAGATATAAATGAGTTAGATTTTAGAAGTTCTTAATATGTAGATATGGCTTATAAGGAATACTGATTCTGCTTATTTTAGAATATGTTTTATTCTGGTAGTTAATGTGTAGAATGTCTTTCTAAATTCTGTATTACTCTTTGTCTGACTTTCTAAGCAAAACTGTAGTTGAAGAGATCAACATATGGTTTGACTTAGCCATAGTTCTGGCTGGTTTGATGTATGGAGCTGATAGGTGAAAAGAGGTCAGGACTAGTCAGCTCTCTTCTCCTTGATTAATTATAGGTAAAATGTAGGAATGGTCCTGGAAGTAATAACAAGCTATGCCATTAAGTAAGACTGGCCCTTGACCCCTTTAATGAATGCCAGAGTTTAGTTAGCAGTTAGTACTAGGAATATGAGAAATCAATCATAATAACATGTAGGAGTTCTGGAGCCCAATTGTCTAGCTTGAGGGGCCCCCAGGTCATAGGTCAGTTTGAGAAATATCAAACCTATGTAACTGATATTTGTATAGAGCTGATTGGTTGAGGCAAGGTAATCAATCTATTCCTTAACCAATTGGAGAGTAAGGGGGGCTAGGCTAGGCTAGATAGAATTGTATTTAAGTGGGAGCAGAAGCAGCTTACGTCAGAAAGAAGGACAGAAGGAACAGACAGAAGAAGGAGAAGACAGCATAAGAAGAGAAGCAGCTGAGACAGAAGCCACAAAGACACAGAGAGCTGAGAAAGAGAAGAAGAGACTTAATGCTGATGTTCTACTTTGTTTGCTGGCAAATAAAGAAGATTTCTCTCTCATTCTGGTGTGCTGTTTGACTCCTGAAGTACCACAAATTCATGCATCCATTCCTGCAACAATTCTTGGTGGCAGAGGTGGGATCCTGAATCCTGCATTAATCCCAGCACCCAACTGACTGAGGAACATTCGCCGGGTATGTATTCTGTATTCTGTATTGTAGTCCTAGCTAGGAAACTGTAAACCAGCCCCTCAAAAATTGGGGGAAGGAGAGTCTGATCAACTCTCAGCGAAGGCCCTAGTACCTTCTAGTCTAGTGGAGATTAGAAGCGAAACCGCTTAAGCTTATCTGTATCTGAGAAATCTGAAATTGTTGGGTGGGATTTTCTGTACTGAATGAATGTGTGATGCGTGAATGTTAAATGAGTGCGGACTTCTTATAACTGCGTTTCCAATTAACGCGAGTTCAATTGGCCAGTGACCGAAGGAAGCGATTGTTGTCTGTCTACCTTGTGTCTCGGATCTGTGGACCCCTTACCACAAATCCAAAAACTCCTTCCCTTTTGTGTGTTGTAACTGTAAGCATTATGGGAGGGAAATCGTCTAGACAAATTGATACTCCCCTAGACTGTATGCTTAAGAACTTTAAAAAAGGATTTTTAATTAATGACTATGGACAGACTTTAAGCTCAAGTACTCTAAGAACCTTGTGTGAAGTTGAGTGGCCATCTATGGGAGTGGGGTGGCCCCCTAGTGGCAGCTTAGATATTGAAGTAATCCGGAAGGTCTACAGCATAATTGTAGGAGAACCAGAATATTCTGAACAACTCCCCTATATAGATTCCTGGGACAGCCTTGTGACTGATCCTCCCTCTTGGTTGAAAATTTATATGGGTTCCCCAGTAAAATTTATGTTAGGCCGTGCTCAAAGAAAGATTAGAAAATCTAAACTGGAAGAGGGAAAGAGCCCCAGGAAGCCTACCACCCAATCGGTGGCTTCCGCCCCTACCCTGCCTGAGAAACCCATACTCTCTGATGACCCCTCAGATCTTGAGCCACCACCTTATGGCCCATTGTTGGGGTTCCGTGCCACCCCCAGAGATCCACGCCGCCCAGCCCAAGCTTCTCCAGCACAGGCTTCTCCGGATAGCTCCTCTTCTGTGCAAACCCCGTCACATCCTAGGTTGGACTTTTCAGCCAGTCTCTACCCTCCTCTGCCACATCCTTCCCTGTTAACCTCCGAAGACCCGCTTTGGGCTCCACTCCCTGACTCCTCAACTCCTGACAGCCCAGCCTCTCCCTCTAGTACCCCTACCCACTCATCAGGGGCCCGGCATCCCTTTCAATGGACTGAATCACCTGTGACCACCTCTCAGTCTATGAGTACCCCTCCCCATCCCTCAGGGGTTCAACATACCTCCACTGAATGGGTTAGACCTGCTGCAATCATTTTTGAGCATGATAGGAGGGTAGCTCCTAGCTCTACCTCAGGTTCCATTCCCACTTCCTCGAGAGTTCTGCCACTCCGACAGGTAACCATCACTCGACCAGATCCTAATAATGAGGGTCAGGTTATACAGGCACAGGCCTACCAGTATGTACCCTTCACAACCACCGATCTCCTGAATTGGAAGACGCATTACCCCTCTTATACTGAAAAGCCTCAGGCAGTGGTGGACCTAGTGGCTAGCATTATGGCCACCCATAACCCAACCTGGACTGATTGTCAACAACTTCTCCTGACCCTCTTCACAACTGAGGAGAGGCGGAAGATTTTGCAAAATGCTGAGGCCATCACGCGAGAGCGTGTCCCCGGGGGGACACAGGACCCAGAGGGATGGGTTAGAGCTCGGTTTCCTCGCGCAGCTCCAGTTTGGGATCCAAATGATGGGCAGCACTATGAACTGTTGTCTGGCTATTGCCGGGACTTGCTGGAAGGTATGAGGAAAGGCATAAAGAGGCCCATTAATCTGGCAAAGGTTTCTGAAATTCTCCAAGGGGCAACTGAATCCCCTGGGGCCTTTTTAGAGCGACTAATTGAAGCCTACAGAACATACACCCCATTTGACCCTGAAGCCCTAGAAAACCAGAGAATGGTGAATAGTGCATTGGTGGCCCAGAGTATGCCAGATATCCGGAAGAAGTTGCAGCATCAGGAGGGATTCGCAGGGATGAATACCACCCAGCTAATTGAGATCGCAACCAAGGTTTTCATTAATAGAGATCAGGAGGTGCGCCGAGAGGCTGACCGGAAGATGCAGAAGAAGGCCGACCTTTTAGCGGCAGCCATTACTAATTCCACCCTTAACCGAGGTCGACCTCTAGCTAATGGGAAGCCAAAGTGGGACCCTGGACCACCAGCCAGGCCCCGAGATTCCTTCAATCAATCCCGGCCAAGGGGGGAGAATCCCAGACCAAGATTGGAGAGGGATCAGTGTGCCTACTGTAAGGAAAGAGGGCACTGGAAAGATGAATGCCCCCAGAGGCGCCAGGGACTGAGAAGGGGATGAGGAGATCGAGGAAGCCGAGGCCGAGTTCGAGAGGGAAGATATGAGCCTCCTGAATCTGACATCATTGGGATAGCCGAAATGGCAGAATGGGACGAATAGGACAGACCGGGTTCCTACAAACTGGGCTCCCAGGAACCTATGGTCAAGTTAACTATAGGGAGCCGCTCAATTCCATTCATGATTGATACAGGAGCTGAACATTCTGTTGTGACAGAGCGATTAGCGCCTGTGTCTGGAAAAACTGTCCGAGTGGTGGGAGCCACGGGGGTGCAGAACCAGAGGCCCTTTCTGACGACCCGTAGATGCCAATTAGGCTCACACACAGTCACTCATGAATTCCTGTATATGCCAGACTGTCCAATCCCTTTGTTAGGTCGAGACCTGCTGTCCAAGCTTAGGGCCCAAATTTCCTTTGACTCTGATGGCCAGACTTCGGTCTCCTTTCGGCCCCTGACATCTAGCCCTAAGGGTATATTGAGTTTATGCTGCCCTCTTGAAGAAGAATGGCGGCTGCATCAGTCACATGGCCAAGTTGACCTACCCCTGGCGGACAGCTTTCAGGTCAGTGGGGTATGGGCAGAAGATAATCCCCCAGGGTTGGCCCGAAATATTCCTCCTGTCCATGTAGACTTACTTCCAAGTGCCCGGCCAATCCATCTTCGCCAATACCCAATTCCCAGAAAGGCTCTGGAAGGGATTCAAGCACATTTGAATCGTCTGTTATCCCATGGAATTATTCGTCCTTGTCAGTCTCCATGGAATACGCCACTATTGCCAGTTCAGAAGCCAGGGACTGAGGACTACCGGCCAGTCCAAGACTTACGAGTGGTCAACAAATCCACTATTTCATTACACCCTGTAGTGCCTAATCCATATGTTTTGCTAGGATTGATACCTTCTGGAGCTACCCATTTCACGACACTAGACCTAAAAGATGCCTTCTTTTGTATTCGGGTGGCCCCCGCCAGTCAACTGCTTTTCGCCTTTCAATGGGAAAACCCAGTAACAGGAAGAAAGCTTCAGTATACATGGACCCGCCTGCCACAGGGGTTCAAGAACTCCCCCACCATTTTTGGGACAGCCCTAGGACAAGACCTTAAGACTTTTAAATCTGAGCCTTCCAGGCGAGTTTTACTCCAGTATGTAGATGACCTCCTGATTGCAGCAGTGACTCAGGAAGAGTGTTTTGAGGCTACCAGAGAATTGCTGGAGCTACTCTTGGATGCAGGTTATAAGGTCTCACGCTCAAAGGCCCAACTTTGTCAGTCAGAAGTGAAGTATCTGGGCTTTTGTATTTCCCAGGGAAGTCGGAGATTGGATGTCAGTAGGAAGCAAGCAGTTGCTGCAATTCCCCAACCCAAGTCCAGAAGGGAAGTTAGGAAATTTCTGGGAGCAGCCGGATTCTGCAGAATTTGGATTCCAAATGTTGCATTGATGGCGAAACCCCTTTACCAGGCCACAAAGGGGGGTGAAAAGGAACCGTTTGAATGGGGACCTACAGCTCAACAATCCTTCATTGCCATAAAGAAAGCCCTACTCCAAGCCCCTGCGTTAGGCCTTCCTGATGTGGAGAAACCTTTCTCACTGTATGTCCATGAGCGACAGGGGGTTGCTCTGGGTGTGCTGACCCAGATGATGGGATCCTGGCAGAGGCCTGTTGCATACCTGTCTAAACAGCTGGATGGAGTGGCTAAAGGATGGCCAGCCTGCATGAGGGCCATTGCAGCAACAGCCTTACTGGTCCAGGAAGCTGATAAGCTGACCTTGGGGCAAGAACTGGTTGTTAAAGTCCCCCACGCAGTTCTTACCCTCATGGAATATAAGGGCAACCACTGGTTTACAAATAACCGTATGGTTAAATACCAAGCTAGCTTGTGTGAGAATCCACGGATACACCTGGAAACAGTGGCTACATTCAATCCCGCCACTCTTTTGCCAGCATCTGAGGGACCACCGGATCATGACTGTATCCAAACCATGGATGAAGTGTACTCCAGTCGACCAGATCTTAAAGATGTTCCGTGGAGGGACCCAGATGTAATTTATTTCACAGATGGAAGCAGTTATGTGGAGAACTCCAAGCGATTGGCAGGCTATGCTGTGGTGACAGAGGACAAGGTGATAGAAGCAAGAGCCCTGCCCCAAGGAACTTCAGCCCAGAAAGCAGAACTTGTGGCCCTCATACGAGCTCTGGAGCTAGCAGCAGGACTGGTGACCAACATTTATACTGATTCCAAGTATGCCTTCACAACTCTACATGCTCATGGAGCTTTGTATAAGGAAAAGGGACTCATAAATGCTGCAGGCCAACCTGTTAAGTATGGACCTGAAATACTTCAGCTGCTAGAGGCTGTTTGGGCACCTAAGAAGGTAGCTGTCATTCACTGCAGGGGACACCAAAGGATAGATACTCCAGTGGCCCGAGGGAACCGCCATGCTGATCGGGTGGCCAAGGAAGCTGCTCGAGGACCCCCAGCAAGTACTGTGACTCCCCTGTTCCAAATTCGACTGCAAGAATGGACGCCTATGTATACCCAAATGGAAGAGAAATGGGCTCAAGAGGAAGGTGCTGTAAGGAGATCTGATGGCTGGTTACATCTCCCTGATACCAGAGTTCTGGTGCCACGCCACCGAGCTTGGCCTGTAGTGTCTCAAGCTCATGACCTATCACACTTAGGGAAAACAGCACTAGCCCGCCTACTCAGTCGAGTAGTGGTGCTGGAAGGATTGGATAGTCTGGTTGCCACTGCCTCTGCCCGATGTACTCTCTGTGCCCAGAATAATGCTCGTCAGGGACCCCGTATTCCACCAGGAGTTCAGTCTAGAGGACTAACACCCTTTGAGTCTCTAGTTATAGACTTCACAGAAATGCCCAGGAGCGGTAGGCTCCGATACCTCTTGGTCATGGTCTGTACCTTTTCTGGGTGGGTGGAAGCATATCCTACAGTTACTGAGAAAGCCACAGAAGTAGCTCGAGCCCTCCTTAGGGATGTCATCCCCAGGTATGGATTGCCCCTTGCCATAGGTTCAGATAATGGTCCCGCCTTTGTTGAAGCCACACTTCAGGCCCTGTCCCGCGCATTGCGCATTACCTGGAAATTGCATTGTGCCTATCGTCCCCAGAGTTCAGGGCAGGTTGAGCGGGCAAACAGAACCTTGAAAAATAGCCTAGCAAAGATTTGTCAGGAAACCCAACTGAAATGGCCACAGGCACTGCCACTAGCCCTCTTCCGCCTCCGATGCACCCCAACTAAAGGAACAGCCCTCTCTCCCTTTGAAATTGTGTATGGGAAGCCCCCAGCCATTTTGCAGGGAATTAAGGGAGACATAGGGATTTTAGGGTCTGCCCAGGTGCAGGAGCAGGTAGCCCTCTTGGGCAGGATAATTTCTGAGCTTCAGTCTTATGTGAGAGAAATAAACCCTGTCCCCTTCCAGGCTCAGGTACATTCCTTCCTGCCAGGGGATAGAGTTTGGGTGAAAGACTGGAGGCTCCAGCCTCTGGGGCCCCGATGGAAAGGACCTTTTACTGTTTTGCTTTCTACCCCTACAGCTGTGAAGGTCGCAGGGATAATTCCATGGGTCCATTGGTCTCGAATTAAGTCTGCTGATCAGACTGAGCCCAGCACGGATCAGACGGAGCCTAGACAGTGGAGAGCAGAAAGTGATCCAGCGGAGCCATTGAAGTTGCGCTTGACCCGAACCAAAGAATCTACTAGCTGAAAAGAAGGGTCAACTGCATACTGCAGGAGCTGCTGAACTTCGGCTTCACACTGAGACTCTTTCTTGTCCTGATTCTGGCTTTCTTGGAATTTGAAAGCTTGATCCTTGTCAGTTGAGGGTCTATCCCAACTGGTATAAGAACTCAAAGACTGAGAACACTATATTAGAGTAATCTGTGATTAGCACAGACTGTTGAAATATTATTGCTTAATTAGTTTGCTGTATTTGTTTTAGATTAGGAAGAAAGAAAATGTTAGTAGTTTGGATGCTTTTGTTGTTTTCTACTCCTTGCCTCCTTGTTCCTAAAACCCCAACTCGCTCCAACCTTTGGTTACACTCTGTCCAGGAACTAATTAGCCAGGCAAAGATTACTTCCCCTTGTATTGTGTGTTCCCGATTTTCTCCTTATACCACAGATGTCCCAGCTGTTCCTGTCCCTGTGCAGCTCCCAGCTCTTATACCTCCCTACTTTTCGAGTTCAGGCCCTTGGAGCCAGGATTATACTTGGTGGTCCTTTTATAATGCTACTTCCCCTTCTGATTCTTCTCTAAGGCCAGTTTTTACGTCTCCCTGTCCAGCTTCTGGAGTGTTTTGTTTAACAAGAGACATCTCAACTGTTCTTCCCATTCCCTGTAACTATACTAATGTTCTTCCAGAGAAGGAGGAACCTGTGTGGGTAGTTTCTCCAGGTACTCCTATGTGCCCTACTACCGTACCTGCAGATTATGACCAAGGTGATTATCTGGCTCCTAACTATACTACTGAGAAGACTATAGTGTCCCATCCTATTTTCTACTTTCATAAGTCCCCGGGGTATGAAGGGGTTGCATCATATGAGCGGTCTGTTACAATTGGGGATTGGCACCTATGGTGTACAAAGTCTCCATTTCTTCTTCGTTCCCCCTGGGATAGGGGCTCGCATTATGGGCATCCTAATCTCCATCCTGTGCCTACATTTATTGGGAACTTTCATCGCCCTCTCCTTGGTCATTACTGGCTCTGTGATAATGTCCTCCACATGATTCTTCCCCCCACATATGATTTTTGTGTATTGGTAACCTTGAATTATTTTCCTAAAGTTATTCCTCTTCTCAAACCACCATCCCCGCACCGCTCTAAGCGAGAGGCCTTGTCCTTACCTTCCTCCGTTGCCACAGAGGATGAGGCGATTGAATTAGCCCTCCAGTATATTAACTCTACTTATCCTCTGACTAAAAAGAGACTTGTAGCCCTTTCTGCCACGGCCTGGATTCCAATTGGGGGCCCGGTAGCGGGTATTACTGAACTAGGTATGGCTACCTGGAGACTTCAGTCTCTACTCCATGTTTTAGTTCATGAGCTGAATGTGGTAGTCAATGCATTGCAGGATCAAATTAATGAATTAAGTATAGTTTCTCGGTATAACCGTATGGGTCTTGACTATCTCTTTGCAGCCCAGGGTGGCCTCTGCACAGTGCTAAATTCTTCAGAGTGCTGTACTATTGTCATAAATAGGACGCATGTAGTTAGGCATGCCATGGATAAAGTCCTACAGTTGGCCAGTCTTAATGTGGAGGATTACCGAGGAGGATTAGACCTTACCTCCTGGTGGTGGTCATTGACCTCCTGGATACGTCCCTTGTTCATTTCCCTAATAGTCTTAGTTTTAGCAGGGTTGTTGTTTTGTTTCCTGGCCTCATGTGCTTCGGCAGTATGCCGTCGAGCCTTAACAAGTAGGGTAATGGTGGTTCATAAGTCTATTCCTAGTTAGGACCACTATAATCCCCAGAGTTTGAGTAGTGAGACTTATCTCTGCATAAGCTGATTTTAGTCTCAAAGGGGGGAATGAGGCAGTGGACAAAGAAATGATATTAAAAGTCTGGTGTTTAAAAAGTTCAATTTTTTTACTCTGCAAGTAAAGAGAAGGAATGCCAGATGGTTCAGATTATGTTGAAAGTCTAGCTTGCCGAGCTAAAGGTTAGAAAGGTCAGTGAGAAATGAAACTCTGTCCCTTGTGATTGATGGATTGCTAATGCAAACACATATGTATCCTATTATGAACAAGGTATATTGCAGGCAATTTAAAAGGATTAGGCTGAAATGCTGTTTAGTTAGATTCTAAATAATTCTAGATATAAATGAGTTAGATTTTAGAAGTTCTTAATATGTAGATATGGCTTATAAGGAATACTGATTCTGCTTATTTTAGAATATGTTTTATTCTGGTAGTTAATGTGTAGAATGTCTTTCTAAATTCTGTATTACTCTTTGTCTGACTTTCTAAGCAAAACTGTAGTTGAAGAGATCAACATATGGTTTGACTTAGCCATAGTTCTGGCTGGTTTGATGTATGGAGCTGATAGGTGAAAAGAGGTCAGGACTAGTCAGCTCTCTTCTCCTTGATTAATTATAGGTAAAATGTAGGAATGGTCCTGGAAGTAATAACAAGCTATGCCATTAAGTAAGACTGGCCCTTGACCCCTTTAATGAATGCCAGAGTTTAGTTAGCAGTTAGTACTAGGAATATGAGAAATCAATCATAATAACATGTAGGAGTTCTGGAGCCCAATTGTCTAGCTTGAGGGGCCCCCAGGTCATAGGTCAGTTTGAGAAATATCAAACCTATGTAACTGATATTTGTATAGAGCTGATTGGTTGAGGCAAGGTAATCAATCTATTCCTTAACCAATTGGAGAGTAAGGGGGGCTAGGCTAGGCTAGATAGAATTGTATTTAAGTGGGAGCAGAAGCAGCTTACGTCAGAAAGAAGGACAGAAGGAACAGACAGAAGAAGGAGAAGACAGCATAAGAAGAGAAGCAGCTGAGACAGAAGCCACAAAGACACAGAGAGCTGAGAAAGAGAAGAAGAGACTTAATGCTGATGTTCTACTTTGTTTGCTGGCAAATAAAGAAGATTTCTCTCTCATTCTGGTGTGCTGTTTGACTCCTGAAGTACCACAAATTCATGCATCCATTCCTGCAACAGTTTGAATTTTAAAACATGTTGGGGACAGTGCTTTGACAGTATAGTCATGTCTCAAGAAAGGTGTGCAAGCTAAAGTTCTGGTAATGGAGCCTCATGTTATCTTTGAATGCAATCTAAGAATTCTTTTTTTGTGGTGGCAGGCGAAGGGAGAATATTGGGTTGTGTTCAGCACCCCTCTAGTGTATCAAAATTGGGGTAGTGGGGGTGGTCTTCCCTGGGTGCAGGCAGCAAGGGAGTGCATAGAACAGTTGCGTGGCTGTCAGCTCTGCCAGTTCCCTGCCCTTTCTATTGATACTTCCTGTTCTAGGGCAGGGGACCGGCAGAGGTGGTGAGGATGATGGTGGTGAGGGGGTGGTGGTGATGGTGCCAGGGCCAACAGACATATGACCGCTCTGAACACCCCCAGGTGGTAAGGGAGTTGTTGCGCGTGAGGAGGGAGGGGGTGATGTATTGGGAGGGGGGCATAGCAGCGACCCGCCCCAAATGGCAGCCAACCTAGGTATGCCATTGTAGCACCCCCAATCAGTTTGAAAAGTTGGCTTCTATGGTAGCAAATGCTTTAAAGAAAGGAGAAATGGAAAGTTAGCTTAGCAGGGTTTAAAAAAGGTTTGAATAGCTTCCTAAAAGAAATTTCTACAAGCCATTATTAAAATGGACTTGGGGAAAATGCACTGGTTATTTTTAGGATAAGCAGCATAAAAACAATTGTATTGTTTTGGGATCTTGCCAGGTACTTGTAACCTGGATTGGCCAGTGTTGGAAACAGAATGCTGGGCACGATGGACCTTTGGTCTGTCTCAGTATGGCAATACTTATGTTCTTAATATTCTGGTCCATGACAGTGGTTCAAGGAGTAAAGGACAATCAAGATATGTAGTATACCCTCAAAGAGATATTTACAGAATCATCTTGAAGTTCCTTCAAGTTACCATTGTTGCATCTGTTTTCATTTTGTCTGTGATAATTTTGGATATTTTTTCCACATGGTGAAGCACTAATTGGCAAGTTCCCCTCTAAGATATTTATTCAAATAGAAGGACACTGGAAGCACATATTGCGAAGATAAGTAATTTTATTATTAGTATACAACATTGCAAATACACATTTGATCTAACTCTGAAGGTGCAGTGATTTTCATCTGGATACCATAATATCCCAGGTGGAGTTATGGTGATGTACTGAGCACCTTAAAAATCATTTAAAACTTATTTAAGATTAATCAGTAATATAAAATGTTGCGTTATATTATATAGTTAGAGTGATATAGGAATGAATATTGAGATTTTAAAACAGTTAGAAGTCAACATCTGATCTTTATTATTGAGTCATTAGTGATTTGTCAACTAAGAAAACAGTTTAAGTAGCCCAGAAATGTTGAAATTAATGAATATACATGAGAGAGATTTGCAATACATGGAGGCAGTGGACATGCAACTCTTTCTCATGCATATTCATGAGGGATATCCTGAAAACCTAGACTGCATGAGGCCCAGAAGGAGTGAACTTGAAGTCTTGCTATAGGCTGATTTCACCCACATTAACCAGTCTGCCTGCAACTCAAGTGACATTGGTAGGTGAAACTTTCAATAACTAATGATGTGCCCTGAATCAAAGTCACCTGTTGGTGTGCTTCCTGTTCCTTGAGTACCCGCTTATATTTCGCCTCAAGCTTGGATTTGGGAAAGGTGAATAATCAAATCTATTCCAACTTTAAAACATAGCAGCATATTTCAACACTGAATCCTTAATTAAAGTCCAAAAAGATAATTATCCATACCATAAAATACTAGTACACAGCTACTATAGATGGTGCCAAAGGAGAACTAAGGCATGAAATACAGTGACAACAAAAACTTAATTAAATAAAAAGAGATATTATGTCTGGAGTACAGAGAATACAAAAAAGGACACAGTATTCCTCACAAAAATAGCACAGACCCATACACAGAAACTAATCACAAAAATAATATCCTCAAATGAGAAAGTAAAAAAGAACCTAAAAAACAAAACAAAACAAAAAACACATTATGCACCTATACACAGCCATATGAGAAATAAGAAAACCATACACAGGAAATGCATAACATTCCTCTGCCACTTGTGTCGATATGGGGGGGGGGGGGGGGGGGGGAGGGAATGCCTGTCCCTACTACCATGACCAAAATGTTGACTTTACTGGGCTGCTAACTGGTCTCATTCCAAATCATATTACTATTATAGGTGGCTAAGATGGTGGTTAAAAAAGGCTAGTAACAGAAATGTGGCAAATCAGACTCTGCCATGCTGTTCAGGCTTGGATAAAAGCATGGGGTAGTAGGGTCTGTTGACATTATTAGGAAGACAGCTGCCTTATCTCATTGCTACTGTTCCTCAATAACAATAAACCCTCAAATCTGTGCTACTGATGTTTTTATCTGCTGTCATTTACTGTGTTACTATTAATCCTCTCTGCTCCTGGGCTGATGCGCACACCTCAGCTCTGACATAGGCATGAGCATCAGATGTCATCTGACCTACTGGCGCGTGCATTTGGCAATCTCTTAGCACACAGTGCCAGTGAATCAGAGAAGTCTTACATGTGCGCACCAGAGTGTTCCAACTTCCATTCCTTCCTTGCCTGTAGTGCTTGAACCCAGAGAGAGACTGAGAGAGCAGACAGGAATTTTTTTTTAATGTACCATTAAATTCTTGCGGGACTGAGTGGAGACAGGTTAATTTCTTGTGTGGAAGGGTGGGAACGAGTTAGATTCCCCACAGGGATGGACGTGGATGGGTTAGATTCCCTACGGGGACGGATGGGGACAGGCTAGATTCCAGTGGGGACTGGTAGGGATGGGTTGGATTCTTGTCCCCATGCAACTCTCTAGCTGAGAGAAGCAAAATAGTGACTTAATTGAGAATATACATATTGATCTTCTGACTTGTCTCCCAGCCTCTGTCTCAGTTGCTCCAAAGAACTGTCCATTGTCCCGCACACAATGTTCTAACAAGTGCAACCCCACACAATTCCACCACAAAAATATTACATTATCCTGGCCAGGACTAAAATGTAAATTCTCACAAAGGGGTAATAAAAGCGAGCTATGAGGGTCCTGGCCTAAAATTGATGTGAGTACCAATCAAAGTCTCTAAAGAGGGGCTAATAAAACACTATGCTTAACCCAAGGGGCAAATCCGCCGAAGGTGCATGGAGCAAAAAGAGATGTAAAGGTGTAAGAGTGCAAAATATTCTTTCTCTATCTGATAGGGGGTAAACTCTTCCATTTCCCTAAGCCAATCACCTAAATGCCTCAGCAAGCACGCCCAACTATAGAATCTAAAATTGGGGATACCCAGGCATCTGCTCAATCAACTGCCAATCAGAAAGTCATATTGAAGCCTAGGTTTTCTCCTCCTCCAGCAAAAATACCCTAATTCCCTCTGTAAAGATACTAAATCTCATCCCACAAACACTAAAGGAAGGGTTTGCATAGTAAATAACCATCTGGGGAAAATTATCATTTGAATTAATGCTATCCTACCTGAAAGGGAGAGAGGAAGGTTCCGCCAAATCCTCAACTGTGCTTTAGTTTGTGTCATCAGCCTATGAAAGTTGAGTTTATATAGTTGGCTGGTGTTCATAGACAAGAGAACCCCCAGATAAACAAACAAATCCTTTGTCCAGCATAACAGGAAGAGGCCAAGCAAAGGCCACCACACAAGCTCAAGGGAATGGAAAGCCTCAGACTTCTCTAGCTTTAATTTGAACCTGGCAAAGTCCCCATATTCTCTAAAACATTCCATCAACACTTTCAAAGACTGCTCAGGGTATAATAAATGAACTAAGAGATCATCTGCAAAAGCTTGCCACCTTGAAAGTATAGGTACCTATGGGAATGCCTTCTATCTCGTAGTTATTTACAATATATCGGATAAGGGGGTCCAGGGTTAAAACAAATAGCAGGGGGGAAAGGGGGCAGCCCTGACAAGTCCCCTAAGCAATGTGAACTAGATAAGAGAACACCGCATTTACCCAGATTTGACCTATAGGGGAATCATACAAGGTCTCAACAATGCCAACAAAGTAATCCCCAGACCATGCGTTTGCAGTGTGGCCAGCATAAGTTGATAAGAGACCCTATGAAAGGCCTTTTCTGTGCCAAAACTCACTAAAAGGGAACATAACTTATTATGGTGAACCACTTCTAGGAAAGCCAGAATTTTGCATACGTTTTTAGACACTTGCTGCTTCTTGACAAACCACACTTGTGGATCAGCAGTCAGCTGGGACAACACATGAGCCAAATAGTTTGCCATCACCCTTAGCTAAAAGCTTTACCTCAAAGTTAAGGAGGGAAATCTGGCAGTAGGACTTGAGTAAAGAGTGATGCTTACCCGGCTTTGGCAAGATCACAATTTGCACCATAGAAAGAGAGTTCAATATACCCTTCAACACTATTATCGAATGGAACATCTCTGTCAAGGAGGAGGAGACATATTCTTGGAATATCTTTCTGCCTGAAATCCATCTAGCTCTGGGGCTTTATGATTAGGACTATGACCAATAACCAATTTGACCTTATCCACCGAAATGGGTCTCTGAAGGATCTGGACTGAATCAGTATGTCCATCCAGTCTGCCCAACAAGATAAACTCATTGTATGTGATACTTTATATGTATACCTGTTTTTGATTTGTCCTTGCCATTTTTAGGGCACAGACCATAGAAGTCTGCCCAGCATAGACTTTGCTTCCCAATTACCAGTGTTGCAACCCAATCTCCAATAATCTTCTGTGGATCCATTCCTTTTAAACAGGATTCCTTGTTGTTTATCCCACACATTTTTGAATTCTGTTACCATTTTCATCTGCACCCCCCCCCCCCCCCCCCCCCCCCCCCCCCCCCCCCCCCGCGCAGGAGAGCATTCCAAGTATCAACAACCCTTTCCGTGAAAAAATACTTCCTGGCATTATTCCTGAGTCTGCCCTCCTCGAACCTCAATTCATGTCCTCTAGTTCTACAGTCTTTCTGTCTCCAGTAAAGGTTTGTTTGCGGATTAATACCTTTCAAATATTTGAATTAGCAGCAATATTCAGCTGCACTACCTAGCTAAACGCGCTGTGATTGGCTCAGAGACTTCCTGGTCTCTCAGCTGAGTGAAGCACTGCCAAAAAAAGACGTTTTTATTATTAGGGGGCCAAAATGGAGGGTTTTTTTCGGATGGGTGTCCTCAACTGCACTGTCCTGGATCAAGCTGCATCGGATGGGGTGAGCAGCGCGGTGTCTTCGGGCGGCACAAGGAGGCGTATTTGGCATGTGCATAGCAGCCAGCATAACGCTTGGCTGCTCTGCACATGCTCGACCGGCTGACTGACTGTTTGACAAGGGAATAGAGAATGGAAGTGAGCTACAATGAGCAGCTCATTTGCATTCCTATTCCTTGATGCATACCCGTTCCTTACTGATTCGCTAAGGGAATCGGTAAGGAAAGGGCTTTAACGAGTCTTTAGTGCATCTTGCTCACAGTCAGGTTTTCAAGATACCCACAACGAATATACATGAGATAAATTTGCATGCACTGCCTGCATTGTATGCAAATCTATCTCATGCATATTCATTGTGGGTATCCTGAAAATCTGACTGACTGGGTGTGTTCCGAGGATTGCGTTGAGAATCACTGCTCCAGACTAACTTCACTCCAGCAACATATGGAACTGACTTTCACGCTTCCTAAGTGGCCCTATTATTAAGTACATATAAGTACATAAGTAATGCCACACTGGGAAAAGACCAAGGGTCCATCGAGCCCAGCATCCTGTCCACGACAGCGGCCAATCCAGGTCAAGGGCACCTGGCAAGCTTCCCAAACGTACAAACATTCTATACATGTTATTCCTGGAATTGCGAATTTTTCCCAAGTCCATTTAGTACAGTTTATGGACTTGTCCTTTAGGAAACCGTCTAACCCCTTTTTAAACTCTGCCAAGCTAACCGCTTTCACCACGTTCTCCTGCAACGAATTCCAGAGTTTAATTATGCGTTGGATGAAGAAAATTTTTCTCTGATTTGTTTTAAATTTACTACACTGTAGTTTCATCGCATGCCCCCTCGTCCTAGTATTTTTGGAAAGCATGACCAGACGCTTCACATCCACCTGTTCCACTCCACTCATTATTTTATATACCTCTATCATGTTTCCCCTCAGCCGTCTCTTCTCCAAGCTGAAAAGCCCTAGCTTCCTTAGACTTTCGTCCCATCCCCCTATCATTTTAGTCGTCCTTCGCTGCCCCTTTTCCAATTCCACTATATCTTTCTTGAGATGTGGCGACCAGAATTGAACACAATACTCAAGGTGCGGTCGCACCATGGAGCGATATAACGGCATTATAACATCCTCACACCTGTTTTCCATACCTTTCCTAATAATATCCAACATTCTATTCGCTTTCTGAGCCACAGCAGCACGCTGAGCAGAAGGTTTCAGTGTATTATCGATGACGACACCCAGATCCCTTTCTTGGTCCGTAGCTCCTAACGTGGAACCTTGCATGATGTAGCTATAATTCGGGTTCTTTTTTCCCACATGCATCACCTTGCACTTGCTCACATTAAACGGCATCTGCCATTTAGCCCCCCACTCTCCCAGTCTCGTATGGTCCTTCTGTAATTTTTCACAATCCTGTCGCGAGTTAACGACTTTGAATAACTTTGTGTCATCAGCAAATTTAATTACCTTGCTAGTTACTCCCATCTCTAAATCATTTATAAATATATTAAAAAGCAGCAGTCCTAGCACAGACCCCTGAGGAACCCCACTAACTACCCTTCTCCATTGTGAATACTGCCCATTTAACCCCACTCTCTGTTTCCTATCCTTCAACCAGTTTTTAATCCACAATAGGACTTTTCCTCCTATCCCATGACCCTCCAATTTCCTCTGTAGCTTTTCATGAGGTACCTTGTCAAACACCTTTTGAAAATCCAGATACACAATATCAACCAGCTCCCCTTTGTCCACATGTTTGTTTACTCCTTCAAAGAATTGAAGTAAATTGGTCAGGCAAGATTTCCCCACACAAAAGCCGTGCTGACTAGGTCTCAGTAATTCATGTCCTCGGATGTGCTCTGAAATTTTGATTTTAATAATAGCCTCTACCATTTTCCCCGGCACCGACGTCAGACTCACCGGTCTATAATTTCCCAGATCTCCCCTGGAACCTTTTTAAAAAATGGGCGTTACATTGGCCACCCTCCAATCTTCCGGTACCACGCTCGATTTTAAGGATAAATTGCATATCACTAGCAGTAGCTCCGCAAGCTCATTTTTCAGTTCTATCAGTACTCTAGGATGAATACCATCCGGTCCAGGAGATTTGCTACTCTTCAGTTTGCTGAACTGCCCCATTTCGTCCTCCAGGTTTACTGTGAAGTCAGTAAGTTTCTCCGACTTGTCCGCTTGAAATATCATTTCCGACACCGGTATCCCACCCAAATCTTCCTCGGTGAAGACCGAAGCAAAGAATTCATTCAATCTCTCCGCTACGTCTTTGTCTTCCTTGATCGCCCCTTTTACCCCTCTGTCATCCAGCGGCCCAACCGATTCTTTTGCCGGCTTCCTGCTTTTAATATACCGAAAAACATTTTTACTATGTTTTTTTGCCTCTAATGCTATTTTTTTTTCGTAATCCCTTTTGGCCTTCTTTATCTGCGCCTTGCATTTGCTTTGACATTCCTTATGCTGCTTCTTGTTATTTTCAGATGGTTCCTTCTTCCATTTTCTGAAGGCATTTCTTTTAGCCCTAATAGCTTCCTTCACCTCACTTTTCAACCAGGCCAGCTGTCTTTTGGAGTTCCGTCTTTCTTTTCTAATTAGTGGAATATGTTTGGCCTGGGCCTCCAGGATGGTATTTTTGAACAGTGTCCATGCCTGTTGTACAGTTTTTACCCTCTCAGTTTTTTTTCACCGTTCTTCTCATTTTATCGTAGTCTTCTTTTTAAAACTTAAACGCTAACGTATTTGACTTCCTGTGTATAGTTACTTCAAGGTTGAGATCAAAACTGATCATATTATGATCACTGTTATCAAGCGGCCCCAGTACCATAACGTCCCTCACCAGATCATACGCTCCACTAAGGACCAAGTCTAGAATTTTTCCTTCTCTCATCGGCTCCTGCACCAGCTGCTCCATAAAGCTGTCCTTGATTTCATCAAGAAATTGTACCTCTCTAGCATGTCCCGATGTTACATTTACCGAGTCTATATTTGGATAATTGAAGTCACCCATTATTATCACACTGCCCATTTTGTTTGTGTCTCTGATTTCTTTTATCATTTCTGCGTCTACCTGCTCATCCTGGCGAGGTGGACGGTAGTACACTCCTATCACCGTCCTTTTCCCTTTTATACATGGAATTTCAACCCACAATGATTCTGCTGAATTTGTAATTTATCTGAGTCAAGGCTTTTGTTAATACAGTATACAATGCTACCCCTCCACCAGTCCGGTCCACCCTATCACTACGATATACTTTGTACCCCGGTATGACAGTGTCCCACTGGTTATCCTCCTTCCACCAGGTCTCAGTAATGCCTATTATATCCAATTTTTCATTTAGTGCAATATATTCCAACTCTCCCATCTTATATCTTAAACTCTTAGCATTTACATATAGACATTTCAGAGTATGTTTGTTGTTCCTATTTGCATGATGCTTAGTACTGGACACTACTGATTTGCCATCTTTTGTCTGATCTTTAGTTGTATTTAAGGGCACCTGGCCTACCACGGTATGTTGTGCAACCTCACTATCCAGAAACCCTATCTTCCCTGTTTGTGAGGTATCTTTGCAAGATACCTTATCCCGAACCATGCGCTTTTGAGCGACTGTCGGCCTTCCCCCCATTTCTAGTTTAAAAGCTGCACTCTATCTCCTTTTTAAATGCCGACGCCAGCAGCCTGGTCCCACCCTGGTTAAGGTGGAGCCCGTCCTTTCGGAATAGGCTCCCCCTTCCCCAGAATGTTGCCCAGTTCCTAACAAATCTAAAGCCCTCCTCCTTGCACCATCGTCTCATCCACACATTGAGACTCCGGAGCTCTGCCTGTCTTTTGGGCCCTGCGCGTGGAACAGTTAGCATTTCAGAAAGCTGTGTTAGGTGCTAACGCATGCCTATGGCAACAAAACAAAAACGCCCAGGACACCTTAAAGCGTTCATTAGTTTTACTATGTGCGTGTGCTAAGCAGGAGGTATTTAGTTTTTAGTTTTTTAGTTTTTTTTTTTGAAGGGGCAATGTCAGGAGAATGGGCATGGATGTACTAATCACCTAGAAAGCTGACATTACCGTCACACTAGCTGTGCAGGAGCCCTTAGTGCTGTCCTAAATAGGAGGCGGTAAGTACTCCAGTGGTAATTTTTTTTAAATGGCCATGTGCTAATGCTAACATTAGCTCAGCCCAAAATAAAAAAGACAGAAAAACGCTGAATTCCTGATTCTATAAAAGCCACCAAAAATGTGCATGCAAATATAGGCATGGCCCCGATTTGTATGTGTAATTTAATAGAATAATGAGCCAATTAATGCCAATAATTGGCTATTTAACAAGGCAATAATCACCTTTCGTTAAATTAATCATCTTATTTTCTAGCTCCTCTTACCCTCTTACCTATCTATATGTTAATCATCTGTCTTATTCCATTATCATCTTCAAATCTGCATCTCAATCTTTTGAATTGTCAAAGTCACAAGCAAAGTTGCTGGACATTCTCCTTACTATTGCTTAAAGGCAAATCCTATTGAACTGGAAATCTGCACAACTATTGAATGTCCATTTTTGGTTTCTACAACACTAGAATCTCAAGTTTGCCATGGCAGAGAAGACTTTTGCGACAATTTCCACAAAACAAGTCTGGTCTTCTCTGGAAAGCTACCTTCAATCTACTCAGACCCAATCCTAGCCCAATACAAAAGACTACTATATCAAGCACCTGGAATATTTTTTTTCCTTCTTTTTGTTCTCTCTCTCTCTCCCTTTTTGGTATCACTTTAATGTTCCATCCATGGTATTGTTATATATTGAAAATTAATAAAATATCTTGAGAAAAAAAAATCATCTCTCTGACCTCATGTGCAACTTTCTTTAAATCAGTCACCTTACTTTCTAACTCTTCTTACTCTCTTACTTATCTATATGTTCTATCTTTGCTTATACCTTACACTGCTAATTAAGATGTTCTATTATGCATTGTATTGACATTGTAAGTAGTATACCACGCCATACTTTGTATTGTTGTTTGAATATTTTTACTGCTGTAATTGTCTATTGCTCATGCTTGAGTGAATTCCTTCAAAAAGACAGTAAATAAATCCTAATAATAAATAAATATATAAAGTAATTAGGTTTAACTGGGACTTATGCAGGATCCGCACTTTTATGCATGGCCTGAAAAAGGGGGTGCGGAAAGGGAAGGTCATGAGCATTTTGGGATAGATTGGGGGCACGGTTTTGAATTATGTGCATAATTATAGAACATCAGTGCTCTGTGCCTAAATTTAAGCACAAGTATTTGCACTATGGTTTCGTTGGTGCAAATGGCGGTGCCTACATATATGCACAACCTCACCGCTTAAGCATTAATTCTATATACCACGCCAAATTGTAGGCGCAACTTATAGAATACCGCTTAAGGGGAGGATTTTCAGCCCCAATATTTTAGGCGCCATTTATAGAATTCACCCTTAGGGGTATGTTTACTAAGGTGCATTAGCGTTTCTAACATTTCTTTAAAGTTAAGGTGTGTTAAACGCTAATGCGCCTATACATTTCTATGGGCACATTAGCGTTTAACACGTATAAACCATTTACATGTGGTAAAAACGCTAATGCGCCTATAGTGCACCTTAGTAAACATAGACGTAAGTGTGCAAGAAAGGCCTGTGCAAGGACACGCCAAGCCCATTTCTTATCGTAACTTAGTAAAAGGGCCCCTAAATGAGCTCCTTATCTGACCCTGAGGCTAGGCATAAAAGTACTGCAAATCATTGAAAACAAAATGTCCTAGAACCCACTTGCAGCATAATTGTGATCAAGCTTGTAGAAAATTAGATAAATGAATACATATTGGTGCTACAAAAGGAAGCTAAGATAGGTCATATTCCAAAATAAAATGCACATATTTTCCATGCTGCTGCCCTTTTAGGTAACCTTTTTCGTAACTGTCCTGAACAAAGCTTGTTAAATGGGTATGCAATGAAATAATAATTGCTCAAACTAATAAATGAACTGTGTAATGCACATCAAGGCTATGCACTGACAAATCCCCGCTTGAATACAATGAACTAGGAAAGGGCAAACTTGAGAAGAATATTCTTGCTTCCTCAGTTAGTTTTTGTATGCCTCTAAGGATGAATTATTACATTCTCGGTGTCAGGAAGCAGTGCATTACACTGTTACAGCGTACTGACACACTCATTAGCCTGCTTTTTTTTTTTGTGCTGCACATTACATATAGCATTCAGAGTTCTCCAACATGTGCTGTAAAAGAATCAAATGCTTTTAAGTAGCAATTCAGTTTAGAATACATTGTGCTTTAGCCCATGAATGCCTGGAGCCATTTCAGCTGGGACATCACAAACAGTGTGGTCTGCCAAATGCAATATATATAATCCAACATCAAGTGGCTGAAATTAGGGTTTTACTTCTTGATCTTGCAGGCTAGTGAGCAAATCGTCACTTTAATTTTCCACTAATTACCAGAATGATGGTTTTATTTAGCTTGTTTTTCCTCAGCCCTATGACAAAAGTAGTGAGGAAGATGACTGACCAAAGATAATTAACAAATTCAATAATCTGGATAATATTTCTTTTCCACCTACTTTCATGTGAACAACAGTTCTATAAGGAACTGAAGCTGAAATGTTCCCCAAAATGTGCCATAGATTTGCTGAGATTTTGTACAAAAGCATAAGTTGAACAGAGTAATTTCTTTTTTTTAAAAATGTGTCATTTATGAAGAACATTTCTTAATATCCTGAATGCATTATTTTATATTAAGTTTAACTGTTTGGAATGAATTCCTTCAAGATAAAAATTATTATTTTATCAACTGGATGAGGAAGTGTTCTTCTGGCATATAAAACAGTCTACGAAATGAACTTCTTCTCCAAACCTAGTCTCAAGCTGTGGTTTTCAACATACTCCTCAGGAACCACTTGGCCAGTTGGGTTTTCAGGATATCCACAATGAATATGCATGAAATGTATTAGCATGCACTTCCTCCATTGCATGCAAATATCTCTCATGCGTATTCATTGTGGGTATCCTGAAAACCCATGTGGTTAGGCGGTCCCTGGGTTGAAAATCACTGGTTTTAAAGGTCTATGGACTCTAGAAAAGTTTGCCTGCCTAACTTAATAACAGTCTATAAACATATACATATATATGACAGATCACACTGATTTTAATATTGTATTTGTGGCAGATTGGATGAAGTAAAGGAGAAAGGGGTATGGGATTTCATGTACTGCCTTTCTGTGGTTAACAATCAAAGCAGTTTACTATATACACAGATATTTATTTTGTGCCTGGGGCAATAGATGGTTTAGGGGCCCTTTTATTAAAGGGTTGCTGCACGACAGTCCAGAATTATTGACAGCCCAACTTGGGTGCTGTTGGTAGTTCTGCCCCTACCGTGCGCCATTTGTACGTATAGAAAATCAGGTCTGATTTTCTAGCACAGGGGTTACCTGGTGATAATCAGGCAGTGTGGTACCCTGCCCAGTTACCACCGGGTTAGCACAGGAGCCCTTACCGCCACTTTGATGGGTGGTGGTAAGAGCTCCCCCTGAAATGGCCGTGCAGCAAATGGAAACTTAATGCACAGCCATTTCTTTTTTTCCACCTTTCTACCCGCTACGATAAAAGGGGGCTCTGCATGAAGCAAAATCTCAATATGCCCCTGGGTCCCTTTTACTGCAGCTTAATAAAAGGGGACCTGAGTGACTTGCCCAGAGTCATAAGAAGCTACAGATGGAATCAAGCCCAGGTCCTCTGGTTCTCAGCCCACTTCTCTAACCATTAGGCTACTGAGGTCTACGCGCTCCCAGTGCACACCAAAATGGAGTTACCGCCTGGCTACCACGTGACTCTTGTGGTAATTTCATTTTTTGGTGCGCGTCAAAAAAAATAATTTCAGATTTGCATATTGGACACGTGCCAAGTAGCATTTGATGCCCTTAGTTCATTACCGCTCGGTTACCGCATGAGTCTTTACTGTTAGGTCAATGGCTGGGGCTAAGTCGCAGATCCAAAATGAATGCGCAGCAATTTTGATCTTGCTGCACGCCCATTTTGGCAAAAATTTTAAAAAAGGCCTTTTTTACAGGTGCATTGAAAAATGGATCAGTGCGCACCCAAAACCCGCGCCTACATTACCGCGAGTCATTTTTCAGCGCACCTTAGTAAAAGGATCCCTTAGTGGCCTTAGCAGGTTTGCTTATAATTTTGGGTGTTTTAAAGGTTACTCCACTATGGAATTGTAGAGATGAATGCATTTTATAAAGACTGATTGTGGGCTAGTTTGATATTTCCAATTCAGAATAATCCGTGTATTTTAAAAGATGGCACACCACCAACTTATTCATATTTTGTTGTATTTGTTTTAAATGTTCTATTAATCTGTCTTCTTAAAATGCACATGTGGGTGATAATTTCATAACAGATCATTTATGTAAAATTTCCAAGACAAAAAAGTACGTATTTTATACCTAATTGATAAAGGCCACAGCACACCATACAGTGGTAACAAGCTATAAATAACTGTGAAAGTAGCACACACAATGAGATAGAATACTTTTCACCCAAGATTTTGTAAATGTAAGTTGGATTGTCAGAATGGCTAGATTCAGTAAATAGTGCTGAAAAACGGTGCTGAAAAAACCTGCGCTGTTCTATAAACGGCACTCCAAGTTGTGCGCCATTTATAGAATAGCGCTTAAAGCCAATTTCTGCACCAAACTTTGGGCACAAGGATTTACATCAGCTGAAACCTTATATAAATCCTGGCATATGTTAGGCATGAATCCCCGGTATTCAGTAATATGAATTGGCTCAGGTCGTTTCTTAGCCAAATGGTGTTTCAGGTGATATTGGGTTTCACTTTGTCTTCTGTGGTTTCGTTGAGTTGTAGCATCCCTCGGGAGTCTGCACTTTCCCCAATATTGTTTTAAATTTTTCTTAGCCCCTTTATTTCATTGATTCATGCACCGGGTCTTAATGTGTATTGTTATGCAGAAGACATACTTCTTGTGGGAAGGGTTAATCCTTTGCAGCCGGATTTGACCAAAATCCTACAGTGTTTAGCAAAGGTTGTGGTGTGGCTGGAGGCTAATCAATTAGTTTTGAATGTGGCAAAGACTGTAACATGTTAGTTGACTGGGCGGTTACCAGTTATGACATTGGAGTCATAATTGTTTGGAAAGGTATTCCAACAGTTACGGTTTTTTAAGTATTTTGGGGTTTTTATTGATTCTTGGCTCATGTTTGATGAGCAAGTTTTTACAGTTGCTAAGTGGTTTTTTTAGTTCTTCGGAAGTTGATATTAAACATTTTTTTTATGAAGAGATATTGCATATTTTATTGCATGCTTTGTTGGTCTCCCAGTTGGATTATGGGAATATCATTTATGTAGGCTTGTCTCAGTGTAATTTGAGACAGATGCAATCAGTGCAGAATAAAGCAATTATATTGTTGGGTAATCGGCGTAAATTTGATCATGCTACACCATTGTTTAAGTAATACCATTGGCTCCCCATTTGGCAGCAAATCCAGTTTAAAGTATTGAAACTGGTTCATCCTGCACATTATCAAAAATTACCTCCTTATTTGGGTTGTTTGATTATCCCTTACATCCCGAATAGATTTTTGCACTCTCTGCAGGAACAAATAGGCATTTTTTGGTTGGCTCTGCAGTTGTGGAATGAGCTACCTAGAGTTCTCCATGGAGAGGTTGATGTTAAAAAATTAAGGAGCCCTTTTATTAAGGCATGATAGGCCTAATGTGGGCCTACTGCATGCTAAAAGAACACTACTGCAAGATGCGTGGAGGCATCCTGCTGTAGTTTTCTGCTTTGTGCACTAATCCCACACTGGAAAATATTTTTTATTTTTCAGAGCAGAAGGCATGACCATGGGTGGAGAGTAGGAGTATCTGTGCTAATCAGGTAGTGTGGGCACATTACTACACACCACCTGATAGCACAGGAGTAGCACGGGAGCCCTTACTGTCTCCTAAATAGGTGGCGGTAAAGGCTTTTGCAGTAATGGCAATGTGCTAATGGGGAAATTAGCACATGGCCATTAGAACAAAAAAATATGAAACATAGCTCCCTTACCTTGCATGCTGAGCCCCCAACCCCCCCCCCCCAACCCACTACCCACAACTGTACACCACTACCATAGCCCTTATGGGTGAAAGGGGCACCAATATATATGGATATAGTGGGTTTGTGGTGGATTTTGGAGAGCTTGCTGTTCCCTCCACAAATGTAACAGGTAGGGGGGGTATGGACCTGGGTCTGCCTGTCTGAAGTGCACTGCAGTACCCACTAAAACTGTTCCAGGGACCTGCATGCGCTGTCATGGACCTGAGTATGACATCTGAGGCTGGCACGACATAATTTTAAAGATGTTTTTTGAGGGTGGGAGGGGGTTAGTGACCACTGGGGGAGTAACGGGAGGTCATCCCCAATTCTCTCCGTGGTCATCTGGTAATTTTGGGCACCTTTTTGTGCCTTATTCGTAAGAAAAACAGGTCCGGGTGAAAACATCCTTGTTTTTAACGATTATGGGTCAAAGACGTCCAAGTGTTAGGCACACCCAAGTCCCACCTTCGCTACGCCTCTGACACACACCCTTGAACGTTGGTCATTCTTGCGACGGAATGCAGTTGGAGATGTCCTAAATCGGGTTTCGATTATACCGATTTTGATGTCCCTGGGAGAAGGACGTCCATCTTCCGATTTATGTTTAAAGATGGACGTCCTTCTCTTTCAAAAATTAGCCCAATAGTGTCTTAATATTATACTTTCTCACAATGACTCCTCAAGATCCATTTTTTTGATTGTCCGTTTCTTAAAAAAAAAATCTTCATATTTAAAAATCATACTTCTGCATAGATCCATAGGGCAACTGCACCTTGAGTACTGTGTGCAGTTTTGGTTGTCTCATCTCAAAATGGATGTAGCAAAATTAGAAAAGGTACAAAGAAGGACAACAAGAATGGTAAAGGGGATAGCATTTCTTCCTTATACAGAAATGCTAATCAAGTTAAGGGTTTTCAGTTTGTAAAGAGAAGATTGACAGGGGATATCATAGTTTATAAATTTAATTGATTTAATTGAATGCAATCATTTATAGTTCACTGTATCCAACATAGTTCAAAGTGGATGGCAATTCTAAAAAAAGAGCAATATAGAAAAAAATAACATATGCAAATAGAATATGAACATTAACTTAAAAATAAAAACTGAAAATATGTAACAAATAATACTAACAGTAGTTGAAATTATAAGGAAACATGATCTCTACTGATAGTAATATGAGACTATCTCTAGGGGTGCCATTTTGGAGATGGCGCCAACAGGGCAGAAGTGACTGTGGATCACTCCTGCCTGAACACCACTACACCACTAAGGAGTGGGCTTATAGGATGGTGGGGAACCCTTTGAAGGGCATGAGGAATGTCATCAGGGGGGTGGACGAGCTTGATCTTTGGGGTTGGGGAATGTCATTGGGGGTGGGGGGTGAACAGCACTAACCCCTTTAGCCCAGGAGCATTGGGCCAAGGCTTTGAGTCCCGATATTCCTGGGCTGCTGGGATAAAGATGTTTGTGATGTGGCTTACAAGCAGCATTATATATTTACCAAAACAGTCAGCAACTTGCAGCACTGTTATACCACAGCTTGCTGACTCCTGTGGTAAATCAAGATGCAGTAAAAGCTCACCTTTTACTGAACCTTGATAACTTCCCCGCTAAATCCTCATATCCAAAAATCATAAAGCATGCTAATATCTACAGCTTCCAGGTTTACAGAGATTTTTTTCAGTTTCTCTCACTCATCTGCATTGAATACCATTTCTGGCACCAGTACCTCACCAAACAGGCTGACCAAAGGAAGAATCCAACACTGGAAATAGTGTGCAGTAATACTTTTATTGTAGCTGATACAAAAGGATCCGACACGGTCCGTGTTTTGGCGCAGGGAAAATATGCTGCTATATATATATATATATATTTCATTTATGATTTGGTAGTCTCTGCTTTTATTATGTTACACTTATACTTTTTAAATATTTAACTATCTTACTCCTATTATCTATGCCTTACGTGTTTTATTATTTCCAAAATGTGTGATTTTTATATGCTTTATACATGTATATTATCATTATATATTTATTTAGAATTACTACCTGACCCCTGATATAGGCGCTTCCCTGTGCTGAAACACGGACTTTTGTCGGGTCCTTTTGTATCAGCTACAATAAAAGTATTACTGCACACTATTTCCAGTGTTGGATTCGTCCTTTGGTCAGCCTCTACTCCTGTTTGCTGCGATTACCTGACATAGAGGTTCCTTCCTGCTTTTGTCCTTACCAGTATCTCCCCTATATCTTCCTACCAAAGCAAACAATTAATTTAGGTGTTCATTTTCAAAAGAAAAGAATGTGCAAAAAACGGCACGAGAGGCAGATGGAGGTGTTTCTCAGAAGAAAACATTTAAACCATATAATTAAAACAAAAAAACAAAACAAAAAAATGTTTAAGTCCGTTATTCAACAAAAGAAAAACATTTTGAGAGTGAGCATGACATGAGGCAGACATTGTTACCTGATGTATGTTTTTTGATAATAATGAATAGCAAAACAATTTCCTTTTGCTAGAAAGAAAAATATCATGAATTAAATCTGCTTTAAAAGAGACTAGCTCAAGACCAAACTTGTGTTTGGACCCATCTATGATTCTACGGAGTTGGAAAATGGAGAGGTAGAATTGTTGGTTTGTAAAAAAGAGTGGGCAGTTGCTGAATGGTCTATAACCTTTGTTTCTTTGCCCCATCTGAAACTTTTGACCTCCACATTTCCAGCCTTGCCTCCTCTGTGTCTCACCTCCTCAAGTCCTTGCCCACACCTACCAGCCCCCAGCCACACCCATCCCTTGCTCTGTATCTCGCCCCTTCCTCCACCAAGCCCTCACTATTCCCAAACACCCACACCTTCCATTCAAACCCCCTACCTGCTTGCCTTCTGCCTCTCATTGTTCCTCTGTTTGTCCACTCCTAGTTTTTCAATGTGCTTTGTGTTGCTGCTGTTTGTGTGAGGACTGTTTGCTGGTGCTGGGAGAGTGAGCGCTGGATGCTGGTGTTGGGTCTTACTGGGTGCAGTTGTTGGAAGAGTTCATAGTGGTGTTTCTGGGCTTAGTGGGTTGCACTTCTGGTGGTGGGACACCTGCACGTCAATCATGCTATTGTGGCTGATGCTTTGCTAGATATAGATGAGAATTTGGAGGGAAAGCCCAGGAGGAGATACCCCAATCCCATAGTATTTAGCCCCAGGACCCACTTAATGGACTTCTGACCAGCAATGCCTTTCTAGGTACCGCTTTGATAGGGCTGCCATACAGTACCTCTGACACGTTATAATAGGGCTCTCCTGAAAACAAGTACAAATTTTTAAGACCTTCCAATATATATAAAGGTATGACACTACCAGAGAAATATGTATAGTTTATGGAAGACTGCTACAATCCTATCTTCAATACAAGAACCCTTGTATTTTAACAAGGATTCACGCTGTGCAAAGTTAACCCTATAGTATGCCTTTTTAACAATGGAAACTGGATACTCCCTTTCTCTCAAATGATCTCCAAGGGCTTTTGCACGAAACTCAAATTTTATTATACTTGTTTTCAGGAGAGCCCTCTTATAGCGTATCAGAGGAGATGCTCAATAGCAGAGATAATCTTATAAAAGGATTGATTATCCATTGCCGACTGATCCCTTGGGGGGACATGGTAGATGTGGGACCTGCCATTAATGTGATCTGACAATTATTGGGCCCACTTGGAAATTAACTAGATATCAAATGGTAATATCATCACACGATAATACTAACTGTGAGTCAACTAACATGGTATATGCCGTTCACGGAAGAGAGTGTGTATCAACAACTTGGAAAGCTGAAGGTGGACAAAGCCATGGGGCCGGACGGGATCCATCCCAGAATACTGAGAGAGCTAAGAGAGGTTCTGGCGGGTCCTCTTAAAGACTTGTTTAATAAATCCTTGGAGACGGGAGAAGTTCCGAGGGATTGGAGAACGGCGGAGGTGGTCCCTCTTCACAAAAGTGGGGATAGGGAAGAAGCTGGAAACTACAGGCCGGTAAGCCTCACTTCGGTTATTGGAAAAGTAATGGAAGCCATGCTGAAGGAAAGGATAGTGAATTTCCTGGAAGCCAATAAGTTGCAAGATCCGAGACAACATGGTTTCACCAAAGGGAAATCGTGCCAAACGAATCTCATTGAATTCTTTGACTGGATGACGGGAGAATTAAATCAAGGACGTGCTATGGACGTCATCTACTTAGATTTCAGCAAGGCTTTTGACACGGTTCCCCACAGGAGGCTCTTAAATAAACTAGACGGCCTGAAGATAGGACCCGAAGTGGTGAACTGGATTAGGAACTGGTTGACGGACAGACGCCAGAGGGTGGTGGTGAATGGAGTTCGCTCGGAGGAAGGAAAGGTGAGTAGTGGAGTGCCTCAGGGATCGGTGCTGGGGCCGGTTCTGTTCAATATATTTGTGAGTGACATAGCCGAAGGGTTACAAGGTAAAGTTTGCCTTTTTGCGGATGACACCAAGATTTCCAACAGAGTGGACACCCCGGAGGGAGTGGAAAACATGAAAAAAGATCTGAAGAAGCTAGAAGAATGGTCTAACGTTTGGCAATTAAAATTCAATGCGAAGAAATGCAAAGTGATGCACTTAGGGAGTAGAAATCCAAGGGAGACGTATGTGTTAGGCAGGGAGAGTCTGATAGGCACGGAAGGGGAGAGGGATCTTGGGGTGATAGTATCTGAGGACCTGAAGGCGACGAAACAGTGCGACAAGGCGGTGGCCGTAGCTAGAAGGTTGCTAGGCTGTATAGAGAGAGGAGTGACCAGCAGAAGAAAGGAGGTTTTAATGCCCCTGTATAAGACGTTGGTGAGGCCCCACCTGGAGTATTGTGTTCAGTTTTGGAGGCCGTATCTTGCGAATGATGTTAAAAAAATGGAAGCGGTGCAAAGAAAAGCTACGAGGATGGTATGGGATTTACGTTCCAAGACGTATGAAGAGAGGCTTGCTGACCTGAACATGTACACCCTGGAGGAAAGGAGGAACAGGGGTGATATGATACAGACGTTCAAATATTTGAATGGTATTAATCCGCAAACGTATCTTTTCCGGAGATGGGAAGGCGGTAGAACGAGAGGACATGAAATGAGATTGAAGGGGGGCAGACTCAGGAAAGATGTCAGGAAGTATTTTTTCACAGAGAGGGTGGTGAACGCTTGGAATGCCCTCCCGCGGGAGGTGGTGGAGATGAAAACAGTAACGGAGTTCAAACATGCGTGGGATATGCATAGAGGAATCCTGTGCAGAAGGAATGGATCCTCAGAAGCTTAGCTGAAATTGGGTGGCGGAGCAGGTGGGGGAAAGAGGGGGTGGTGGTTGGGAAGCGAGGATAGGGGAGGGCAGACTTATACGGTCTGTACCAGAGCCGGTGCTGGGAGGCGGGACTGGTGGTTGGGAGGCGGGAAATACTGCTGGGCAGACTTATATGGTCTGTGCCCTGAAAAGGACAGGTACAAATTCAATTCAAGGTAAGGTATACACATATGAGTTTGTCTTGGGCAGACTGGATGGACCATGCAGGTCTTTTTCTGCCGTCATCTACTATGTTACTATGTTACTATGTATATGCAATTCAACGTCCTTATGAATTAATTTATATTGACAGGACATTGAAACAGATTAAATCCAGGTTGACTGAACACAAGTCAAGAATATTTTGAGGGAACAGACAGGCCCCCTTGTTTCACACACTGGCTATATAAGGTAGGGTTACCATATGTCCGGATTTACCCGGACATGGCCTCTTTTTGAGGGCATGTCCGGGCAACCGGGCGGGTTTTGCCAATCTGCCCGTTTGTCCAGAAATCCGGACAAATGGGCAGATTGCTAGCCTCCCCTCCCCTTACTTACTAGTGCCCTGGTGGTCTAGTGACCTCTTCCGTCTTCGGGGCAGGAAAGAGCCCCTTCTTTCCCGCCCGGAGCGCTGCCCTGCATGCATCCTTCCTGTTGCTGATCCTTGGTGCCGATTCAAAATGGCCGCCGAGAGTTGAAGTGACCTCCCGAGACTTCAACTCTCGGTGGCCATTTTGAATCGGCGCCGATATCACCAACAGGAAGGATGCATGCAGGGCAACGCTCCAGGCAAGAAAGAAGGAGCTTTTGCCTGCCCCGAAGAGGTCACTAGACCATCTGGGCAGTAGTAAGGCAAGGGGAGGGGGTGATGGGGAGGGGGGCGACGGGATATGTGACAGGGGGAGGGGAAATTGTGACAGGGGGCAGAGCGAGGGTGTGACAGGGCGGAGCGAGGGTGTGAAAGGGGGCGGGGTGGGGTGTGTGGTGGGGGCGGGGCATGTGTCCTCCTTTTTGGGGGACAAAATATGGTAACCCTAATATAAGGGCCATTTACTCACTGATATTCGGTGGCAAGTGATTGACCAGATCCATCTGGGGTGTGAGGGGGGTGGCATTGAAAAACTGCTAAATTTGAAAGAACAAAGATTTTTACTGTGAAAACTTGATATCACCTGGGGGTTTAAACCTGGAAATCAATTGATTCTCATTGATGTGAAATTGATTCTCTGATTGGTTCCTGTTATGTAGCATTACCATTTGCTGGCTGGACTTGAGAGTTTGTTAAATGGATGGCATCGATATTTTGAGTGCCATATTGGAATGCAAAGAGCAAAACACCAGGAGTGGTTTGGTGTTTTCACAGGTATGTGGTGTTTGTTGTTTTTTAATATTAAGGTTTTGTTTTGGAGAGATGTAAGGGATCATTTTTTTTACTGTGTGATGTAAATGCAGAACCATGCCCTGATGCTGCATAGGTGAAACATGGCCCAAGTTGGTGGAGGTCCTATGTAATTGTGGGTGACGAAATGAAGCCTGAGAGGAAGACAGACTTGCAAACTATATTTATAGAATTGATTAAAGTTGTGAAGATAGCTGTGAGGTTAATGTGGAACCAATGATGAGCTTAACGAGGCACAGGGCTGTGTTTCTTGTGTGAAAAGAGTTGCTACCTAGGCTCCTAAAAAAAAAAAACACTCCCCCCCCCCCCAAATTTATGAACACAGCTTTTGCATTGGGATGGCTGGATATCTGTAAGAGATACCTCCACTGGAAGAAATAATTTTGGACTATTAAGCTCTGATTTTTGTTAAATTATAGGCTACAGGTTTTTATTAACAGATTAGCAATCTCCCGTTGAGTTCTCTCAAATCTCAGAGTAAGCATCATCTAGCCCTGGTGATTTTTTTTCTTTACTTGGAAATTTTGCCTTATTATATCTTCTAGATTTAAAGGTATTTGCTTTAGAGTTCCTTTTACCAACTGAGGTAAAAAGTGGCCTTAGTGCATCCTTATGCAGGTCATTCCTGTGCGCTAAGGCATTTTTACCACCTGAGTAAAATGGCCACGTTTTCTATTTTTAAATTAATGGCCATGTGCTAATTTTCCCATTAGCGAATGACCATTAGTGTATGAGTACCTACCGCCACCTATATTTTAGGTGGTAATGGCTCACGTGCTAATCATGCACTAGTAATTTAGCACATGGCAATGTAGCTGCATTAACTGATCAGTGCACCACACACCTACTCTCCACCCTATCCTGCCCTCAATGCTAAAAATTAAATCTATATTTTAGCAAGTGGGAAGCATACGCCGATTACAAAATTACTGCGGGGCTTTTTCAGGCATCCCACAGTAAGACCTTTTTTAATGCAGTTAGCATGCATTAGTGCTTACCCCAGCTTAGTAAAAGGACCCCTTAGTTTCTCCAAATCATTATCATCAAAGAATGTTTCTGGTGAGGGAATGATCCCAACATCCTCCTCAGTAAAAACTGAGGCTAAGAATTTATTTAGGGGTCTTTTACTAAGCTGTACTAATAAATGAGTTTAGTATGTCTTACCATGGGACTTTGCCATGAACTAAGCCTGTTTCTAGCTTCTCCATAAAATAGATAGGGAAAGGGGATGGGACTTTTTATACAGCTTTCTGTGGTTAAAATTAAAGCAGTTCACATATTATATATAGGTACTTATTTTATACCTGAGCAATGGAGGGTTAAGGGCCCCTTTTACCAAGCTGCGGTAAAAGGGTGCTAGTGCTGGCATTGGCGCATGTTTTACACATGCGCCGAGACCCCCTCTTCCACAGCTGGTAAGAGGAAAGTCTTGTCTTCCTGCAGGAAATGGCTGTGCAGCAAGTAAAGCACTTGCCACGCGGCCATTTCAAGGAAAGCCCTTACCGCCACCATTGAGGTGGCAGTAAGGGCTCCTGCATTAACTCGGCGGTAACTGGGCAGCATGTGTCACTGTCTGATTACTGCCGGGTACACTCCAGTGCTACAAAAATAAATAAAGTTTTGTAGCGCCAGAAATTACAGATGGTTGGCGATCTCCTGAAACTGGCCAAATCGGTATAATTGAAAGCCGGCGCCAACTGCTTTCCGTCGTGGAGCCAGCCAAACTTTAAGGGGGCGTTTCGGTAGGGTAGCGAAGGCGGGACAGGGGCGGGATGGGGCGTGCTTTGAGATGGCCGTCTTCGCCCAATAATGGAAAAAAGAAGGGCGTCCCTGGCGAGAATTTGGTCCACTTTATTTGGTCCCTTTTTTTCAGGTCCAAGTCCCAAAAAAGTGCCCGAACTGACCAGATGACCACCGGAGGGAATCGGGGATCACCTCCCCTGACTCCCCCAGTGGTCACTAACCCCCTCCCACCCTCAAAAAAACAACTTTAAAAACTTTTTTTGCCAGCCTCTATGCCAGCCTCAAATGTCATACTCAGGTCCATCGCAGCAGTATATAGGTCGCTGGAGCAGTTTTAGTGAGTGCAGTGGACTTTAGGCAGGCGGACCCAGGCCCATCCCCCACCTACCTGTTACACTTGTGGTGGAAAATGGGAGCCCTTCAAAACCCGCCCGAAACCCACTGTTCCCACATGTAGGTGCCCCCTTCACCCCTTAGGGCTATGGTAGTGGTGTATAGTTGTGGATAGTGGGTTTTTTGGGGGGGGTTGGGTGGCTCAGCACCCAAGGTAAGGGAGCTATGCACCTGGGACCAATTTGCAAAATCCACTGTAGTGCCCCCTAGGGTGGCTGGTTGGTGCCCTGGCATGTGAGGGGGACCAGTGCACTACGAATCCTCGCCCCTCCCATGACCAAATGCCTTAGATTTGTTCGTTTTTGAGATGGGCGCCATCAGTTTCCATTATCGGTGAAAACCGAGGGCGTCCATCTCTAAATCCGGCGATCTCAGCATGTAGGTCGACCATCTTTAATGTTGACCTAAATGTTGAGTTTTGGCGCCCCCAACCATATTATCGAAATGAAAGATGGATGCCCATCTCGTTCGATAATACAGTCGGCCCCGCCCCTTCACGGCGCTGTCCTCGGAGATGGGCACCCTTAGAGGTGGGCGTCCCCGGTCAAAAATGCCCCTCTAGGTGTCCTCCAAATACATTGCTACCAGTAAGGGGTGGTGATTCAATATTGTGTTTTCAGTCTCTAGGGACAGGCAAGTTCCTTGGAGTTCTGTGGAACTTGCCTGTCCCTTACTATTGAAAATGTGATGGTGAAACAGCACCCCCCACTGGCAGAACTCCCACTCAGCTTAGAGGGAACAGTGATCCCCAACACTATCTGGATAATGACATTGGATATGTGGAGACCAAGGAAAATATCAGATAATGGCGGCAGTTAACTGCATATTTCCTTTTGAACATCTAGCTCTGAGATTATAATCTCTCTGGGGACAGGAAATACCCTACTGTACCTAAAATATCTTACCTTGAGTTACACATGACAGGATATGAACTAAATTAAAATGAATATACTTAAATTCAAAGCTGATCTGCTGCCACTATATGCATCTCTTCTACTGTTTTATTTGACAATCTGTTTCAGCTTCACTAGGGAGCAAACAAATTATGTATTGCTCATTTTGTCAAAGTCACCAATGATGACAATTCTGGTATCAAGGGGCTCATTTTATTCTGCAGATGTTTTTAAAAACAGAGGATAAATCATGGTTTCCCATCCTTTCTGCTTGTGCTACAGGGAGCAACAGAGGGTACTAGTAAATGTCATTTGATTATTTTTAAATAAAGACCAATACCCAAGACAACTTCCACGCCAAGCATCACTTTGTCAGGTTTATAGAATATACCAGCAAAAACCATATTTAGTATCAGTGGAACAGACATTTAAAATGCTCAGTTTGTATGAAAAGAATGACAGGAAAGTCTTTCACTTGAAATTTAAGAGAATGTTTTGCTCCTTTGATTTAATAGATTCATTTCAACATTAGTCACTGCTCCTTAATATCAAATATTCCATTTTGTTGGGAGTGGAAAAGCAATCAGTGTTCTGATTGAGAACCACCTTAAACTAGGGTTTAAAATTGATTTTACCATAGATGTGATCCTTCTCTGATTTTTGGAGGGCTCTATAAAATTAAAAATTCATGTCTAATCTGGAAAGGTCACTAGTGTTCTGCAAACAACCCTAAAGGTTTACAAACTTGATAATGTCTTTGACTAGAAGGTCACAATTTAGACTTTCATTCCAAAACTGTTTATGAGATTCATCATTTTTATCCAGATTTGAGAAGGATAAGCTAGGAATCAAATTGGTAAATTGAGCACAATTTTTACTCTGTCAAAAAAAGAGTGGTATCACAGTGTGAAGGAAAAATGAACCTATGTGGCCCTTTGCAAAGTTGCCATAGAATTTAATTTAGTTCAAATAGACGGTTCAGCCCTTCCAACATATAAATCCCTTCCAGTGTGGTGGAGGCATCTTGGCTTAAATAGTTTTCAGCTGGGCTAAAATGTTTTTGTTGATGTCCAGTTGGTTTCAAAGCAGAGAAGTTCAATTGTTTGGGCATGATTTTTTTTAGGAGATTGTTTGGTACACTAACAGGCTCATTTTCTAAAGAGAAGGACACCCATCTTTCGACACAAATCGGAAGATGGGTGTCCTTCTCACAGGGTCGCCCAAATCGGCATAATCGAAAGCCGAGTTTGGGCGTCCCCAACTGCTTTCCGTCATGGGGATGACCAAAGTTCATGGGGGTGTGTCAGAGGCCTAGCGAAGGCGGTACTTGTGCATGCCTAACACATGGGCATCCTCGACCCATAATGGAAAAAAAGGGCGTCCCTGATGAGCACTTGGACGACTTTACCTGGTCCTGTTTTTCTTACGCCCAAGGCACAAAAAGGTGCCCGAACTGACCAGATGACCACCGGAGAGAATTGGGGATCACCTCCCTTTACTCCCCCAGTGGCCATTAACCCCCTTCCACACTCAAAAAACATCTTTAAAAATATTTTGTGCCAGCCTCTATGCCATACTCAGGTCCCTCATAGCAGTAAGCAGATCGCTGGAGCAGTTTTAGTGGGTGCAGTGCACTTCAGGCAGGCGGACCCAGGCCCATCCCCCCCCCCCACCTGTTACACTTGTTGTGGTAAATGTGAGCCCTCCAAAACCCACCAGAAACCCATTGTATCCACATCTAGGTGCCCCCCTTTACCCATAAGGGCTATGGTAGTGGTGTACAGTTGTGGGTAGTGGGTTTGGGGGGGGGTAGGGGTTATTTTGGGTAGGATCCAGCTAATAGGAGTGCATTGAGATTTGAAGTACTGGAAGGCATCTCTAATCACAAAAAGGGTGAATGAGCTGCAAGGAAGTTCTCGGGCTATGCAGATGTTGCATCTACATGAAAGTGGGACTAGGTTCGACCTTGGAGAGATGCAGTGGAGCAGGTGAGCATCCAGGAAGGGTTGAGAAGGGGTAGGAATGAGAGAGATGTGTGGACAGAGTGTAAAGGGGGCTGCTGCAAAGTCATGGGAAGAAGCTGGCAAACAACTGCAAGAATGTTGCATAATGATGGACAGAGAAGACTGGGTATGACACTCACTTAAGTATAGTACGATTCCGATTATCCAGACCATCCTTGGCAGGCAGTTGTCTGGATAATCATAAATCTGGATGATTGGACAAACCTAAACCCAATGCAGCAAAAGCTAAAAAATGAATAGATTAATTAACCTCGCAAAAAACTACAAGTGCAAACACTCATGGTGCTGCACACTTTCCCAAAAACTCCCCACGCTCCACACTACCAGATCGACCCGTCCACTTCCCAACGTGCAAGGACCCACTCACCTGCACCAAAGCCCTCATTGCACCAGCTGACTCAATGGCAAGAAATCTGATGCCTACAGACACACACTGACCACTGATCTGGATAATTGGACATCCGGTTGATCGGGGTTTGGATAATCAGGGTCGTGTGTGTGTGTTTGTGCGATCAGAGAGTAAGTGTGTCTCTTGCCCTGCATTTGTGTTTCTATGTCATGCTCTGATGGGGACAGTGTTATATACTATAGTTTCTTTTAGAAATTTTGGGCTGGAAAAGTGCACAGGTATAAATGTTCCTGTAACAGTAAGGGAAAATATACAGTATATAGCTGTATGTATTTTTCCTCTTGCTGTACCTAATAAAGAGTGAGTTGGTGGTGGTTTTCTCCAGCAATGGTACATCAGCATTGTCCAACCCCCCCCCCCCCCCTTTTTTTTTAGCCATCTGCAGTCCTAGAGTCTCTAGGCTACACTTTTGACCTGCTGTTTTTCCTGTGTGCTTCCTGCAACTGTTCTCAGACCTTCTGGCACCAGATTCAACCAGAGGATTAGAATAGTTTCTGGACCTTCTGAAGGTCTGTTGCTAGTGGCAGTAGTATATTCCTCTGAAGAAGATTTAAACTCTGACTTTGCCACCAAAACTTGTCTTTGGAACCTCTCCTGCCACTGACCATACCTGACAAGGGAAAGTCCCATTTCTGCCAATGCCTGCAGCTGTCTTCTGAGGGAAAAGGAATCAGCCAGTCTATACCCAACCAGTTAGATACCCATGGAACTTGCAAAGGTAAGGATTCAGGGAATGGGGCAAGTAACAGATCCGAATTTCTGGCTTGCTATAGTGAGAAGATGTGGTGACCCTTCTCACTCAGTTTCGGGTCTCCAAGGAAAGGAGTGAGGGTAATCTCAGGACATTTATTATTATTATTATTAGGATTTATTTACTGCCTTTTTGAAGGAATTCACTCAAGGCGGTGTACAGTAAGAATAAATCAAACATGGGCAATAGGCAATTACAGCAGTAAAAATATTCAAATAACAATACAAAGTATGGCATGGAGGGGCATAATCGAATGAAAACGTCTATCTCCATGGGCGTTTATCTCCAAGAACGGGTCCGTGAAGGGGCGGACCGAACCGTATTTTCGCAAAAAATAGATGTCCATGTTTTATTCGACAATTTGTGAGCTGGGCGTTTTTGTTTTTCAGCGATAATGGAAAATGAAAGCGCCCAGCTCAAAAACGAATAAATCCAAGGCATTTGTTCGTGGGAGGGGCCAGGATTCGTAGTGCACTGGTCCCCCTCACATGCCAGGACACCAACCGGGCACCCTAGGGGGCACTTATACAAAAACAAAAAAAAAAGGTAAAAGAGCTCCCAGGTGCATAGCACCCTTCCCTTGTGTGTTGAGCCCCCCCCAAATCCCCCTCAAAACCCACTGCCCACAAGTCTACACCATTATTATAGCCCTAAGGGGTGAAGGGGGGCACCTACATGTGGGTACAGTGGGTTTGGGGGGGTTGGACGACTAATAAGCATTAAGCAGCACAATTGTAACAGGTAGGGGGGATGGGCCTGGGTCCACCTGCCTGAAGTCCACTGCACCCCCTAACAACTGCTCCAGGGATCTGCATACTGCTGCCAGGGAGGTGGGTATGACATTTGATGGTGAAAATAAAAAGTTGTGAAACATCATTTTTTTGTGGTGGGAGGGGGTTAGTGACCACTGGAGGAGTCAGGGAAGGTCATCCCCGATTCCCTCCGATGGTCATCTGGTCATTTAGAGCACTTTTTTGGGACCTGTTCGTGTGAAAAAAGGGTCCAACAAAAGTGTCCTAAATGTTCGCTAAAAACGCCTTTATTTTTTCGATTATTGCCCTAACGCGTACATCTCTCCTCGGCCGATAACCACGCCCCAGTTCCACCTTCGCCACACCTCTGACACGCCCCCATCAACTTTGTCCGCATCCGCGACGGAGTGCAGTTGAAAACGTCCAAAATCGGCTTTCGATTATACCGATTTATTCGTTTTTGTGAGATAAACGTCTATCTCCCGATTTGGGTCGAAATCTAGGCGTTTTTCTCTTTCGATTATAAGGTGGATGGTATACTACTTACAATATCAACATTATATGTAATAGAACATTTTAATTGACAGTGAAGGGTATAAGCAAAGATGGAACATATAGATAGGTAAGAGAGTAAGAGGAGTTAGAAAATAAGGTGACTAATTTAACGGGAAGTGCACATGACGTCAAAGAGATGGTTAAATATTATGTCTACTAGGGTAGGAGTAGATAAACATGTCCTGCTTGCAGTATGTGCAGCCCGTGTCACTCCTTATGTGTGTGGGTGAGAGTAACAAGTTAGTTACTTTTTCCATTAAAGGCCTGTTTGAAGATCCAAGCTTCCTGAAGTACAGATAGTCTTGCATTAAGCGGAGCCTTTCAAGCAGTGTATTCCAGAGTGTGGGGGCTACTCCGGAGAAGGCTCACTTGCCATACCATTCAGGCAGTCCATACATCACTTCTATGAGGCACTACATCTATGGCAGAGTGGAAGAATCAGCAAAAGAAAGAAACATCTTTACCTGTACCAGGCTACAGCAGCTAAGGTATGATATTTGTATTAACCATCAACTTGTCTAAGTGTAATATCTCACAGAATTGTAATCACTATCTGTTTGAATACCATCAGTCTACCCTGCGTAGCCTTGATATTTGGAAGTGTGAGCAAGAGGAATGGATGGTCAAGAGTATATAAGTTTGGCATTCTGTATCACATTTCAATGTTCCTGTGCTTCATCAATTGAGAGTACAGTAAAGTTCCAGTTTTAAGTTACTTCAAGGTGTGGTCTGGATTATTGTGTGGATGGATAGTCTGATGTCTGGCTTGCTTGGCCCATCAGCGTTGATGCTGGCCCTGGCCTTGGGTCCCTCCAAACAAACAACTTAGGTGTCCCTTCTCCCACGTACTGGGCTGTGTCTAGGCAGTTGCCTAAATAATGATAAATCTGATAATTAGGACAAAAACTCAATATGCAGGGATTGGTAATGATATCAACAACAACAAAAAAAATCCCAGCAACCTAATTCTATTAACCTGTCACTCCTCTCCAAATGTTTTCACTTATTTTCACATTTTTATGTATGTATTTTTTTCATTTTTTAAAATGATTATACGTGTATTTTTTTTTTTTCATTTTTTACAAAAGATCTTCAGATGCCTTGGTCAATGAACTGCATTACACAAAATTTCTTGTGCAGTACTATCCATTCTTCACTGAACCATTTTGTTGAAAAGTACTCTTGAATAATCAGCACTTTAATATGGAAAATAACTCAGCTACTTTGCTTTTCAACAACGGAGCCTCTGCCAACATGGCCAGGTTTCGATACTTCCTCAGGGTAGAGTCCGCCACTGCCATAGTTTATTTATATTGTTGGATTTATGCTATTGCTGAAGATATTGTGTTGTGGAATTTTTGCATGTTTTCTTACTATGGGCCCTGTTTTCTAAGGTGCGCTAGCGCTTTTAGCGGGTGCACAAAATTAGCATGTGATGTGTAGGCGCCCATAGGAATATTGTGGGCGCTTGCACAGTTAGCGCATGCTAATGTTTAGCGCACGCTAAAAGCACTAACGCGTTTCTAGCGTGGCTTAGTAAATGGGGCCCTATGTTTTTGTATAGGACCTCTACCCTGGGGTAGTATCAAAACCTGGCCATATTGGCAGAGGTTCTGTTTTTGAAAAGCTAAGTAGCTGATTTTCCATATTAAAGTGCTGATTCAAGAGTATTTTTTAACAAAATGGATCAGTGAAGACCGGGTAGTACTGCATAAATAATTTCGTTAAATGTAGTACAATGACCAAGGAATCTGAAGATCCGTAAAGAAACAAAAAAGGAGAAAAAAAATATATATATACATACATACATACATATATAATGTGAAAATGTGCTCTGTTTGGAGAGGAGTGACAGGATAAGATAAATTATGATGCTGGGATTTCTTTTGGAAGGCAGTTGCCTAGGCACTTCAATCAAGGGGCTTACGTTCCCATGTGCATATTTAAGTGGAGAGAAGTTTTCAGGCCAGGGAATTTACCCAGGTAATAATTTAGATATGTTGGTAAGTTTCTCTGAAAATTGTCCTAGTACTGTTTTGTATTATTTTTCTTTTTGTATCCTTACAGAGGCACCAAAAGAAAAATGGCTTCTTCCATTCATGAAACCATTTTGACACTTAAATCTTTCTTGGTTTATAACCCAGAGACATTGCTTATAAATACGTAATACCCTATGATATGGATATTACTAAGACAGCAGTATTAGATTTTTCCAGAGTCCCTGAGGGGAGGGAGGTCCCTGCCAATGGGCTGGAGAGTGAAATTGGGAGACCTGCCCAAGGGAGGGGTTGACAGAGAAGTTGCAGAAATAAAGTGATTCCCTGTGGTGAGTGACAGCAGGGGTAAAGTTGGAAAAATAATAAACGGGATTGAAGCAAGGTATATGAGGTCTTTGGTTGCCTGTATCCTTGCCAGGACTCTTGGGAACATTGGGGGATCCTGGAGTAAAAGAAATAAAAAATATCACAAACTAAGTGATCCACTTATATAAAGAGACTTTTGTAGAAAATAACAACATTGTAAAGGAAGGAAAAGCCTAAAAGACCTCTTGTATAAGTTATTTTATACAAAAGTCTCTTTATATATGTGGATCACTTAGTTTGTGACATTTTTCATACTGAAGTTGTGATTCCACATCCATATATTTTTTGTTATAGTAAAAGAAATAAATGCAGGCTGAGTAAAGTAGTAATTGCTGCCCCTATAAATAGCAACTGAAGAGAGAGAGCTTCAGCTGGATAAGGGGAATCCAGCCTGGAAGCAGGATCCAGAGCAGGGGAAGCCTATTCAAGGCCGGGGTGCAGCCCTGCGAGGTGCATCGCTAGAAGAAGAACAGCCTAAAGGGTCTGTGCCTGAAAGACTTGGATTGGTATCAAGAATAACAGGAGCAGTCTTTGGTTTATTAATGGCGCAACAGGATAGATAAAGGACAGGAGCATATGTAAATACGTACAGCCTTGGAATATTCAAAGAGTAACGTGGAGTGGCTATGATTATCACAAATAGTCTTGGAGAGACAATATATCTAAAGAGTTCTGAAGTGTTTGCTGGTTGCAGAAGTTCCAGTAAAGTTATTTGGCTTTAAATAAAATTTCTGGAGTGCAGAGTAATCTTTGGAGTACAAATGAGAACTCCTGTTCTAGGAACTGGTACAGTGCTGTTGGACAGCTTGAACTACCTCCCCAATACACCAGGTCTCTATTCTGGACCACTGCCCCACTCCCAAGCTCAACTGCAGGCAAATTGGGATTGTGAGTGCGGTGTGTGTGTGATCCCCTGTGACACCGTGATTAGAGGAAAGAGAGTGGGTTTATTCCTGAGTCCAGGTTACACCAAAATGGCACCCTATGAGGGGCTTGAGGAATATGTCTGATGGAGTGAAAGAAAATAAACTGTTTCCCCTGTGACCCGGGTCAAGGGGTTTGTGGACCTGAGCTAGTAGTGGTGAGACCAGGGTTACAAATACATCTTCAAAGACAGTTCACCCCTAAGAACATAAGAAAAGCCATACTGGGTCAGACTGATGGTCCATCTAGCCCAGCATCCTGTTTCCAACAGTGGCCAAGCCAGGTCACAAGTACCTGGCAGAAACCCAAACAGTGACAACATTCCATGCTACCAATCCATGGGCAAGCAGTTGCTTCCCCATGTCTGTCTCAATAGCAGACTATGGACCTTTCCTCCAGAAACTTGTCCAAACTTTTTTAAACCACATCTACTAAATGACCCACTCAATACATTAATATGTGTATGTGAAAAAAAGGTACTTGTCTCATTTTAAAAGAAGGAAAAGCCTCAAGGAGCTCCTGACCATATAGATCTAGTGGGCTACTGGTGATCCAAATGACCTAATCAATGGTCAAAACAGATCTGTCTACTACTACTACTACTATTTATCATTTCTATAGCGCTAGGCTCAAAAACTTTCTTAATAAAGACCTTCAGACATAAATACTCAAACTACTGTGTTTGCTGCATTCAAAACAACTCAGAGATGTTGACCTCCCAAGATGGCGGAATGAACCTGACGCTGATCTCCGCGCTCCTTGACTAGCTTTGAGTTTTTTGCTCTCTTTCTTCGTTATGCCGAAACGCAGAGGGAAATCGGCCGCCGCTGTTCCCCCAAGCCGATCTACTACTCAGCTTTCGGGTACATTAGATACCTTTTTGCGGAGATCTGGAGTTCAACAGCGGTCGGAGAACGGCACGCTTGTGACACCTGGAATAGGTGGAAGTTCCGAGACGCCACTAGTGCATGACATCTCCCTAAGTCCCAACCAGCGTGCTCGCCCCCCGTAATCCCTGGGCGTCTCTCCCCCGGTGGCGGCGTTGTCTCCTCTGCAAGCCGGAAGTGCTTTAGCAGCGGAGCAACGGGAGAATACAACAATCTCGCTGGAGGATAAGAGTGTGGAAGGGAGTTTTACCCCTTCTTTAGCCCAGGAGTCTATATCCTTGTTTGCGGGAGCTTCTCTGAGACCAACGGGAATGCAACCTGTGAGTACTCTTGCTGAAGGGCAGCAGACTTTAAACACTTTAGCGTTTTTAGAAGTTAAACCACCAGAAGTGACCCTGGACAATTTATGGCTTCTGATAGTTAATCTAGGAAAAGTTATATGTCCTCAAGTTCAAGTATTAGTATCCCGAGTAAAGAAACTAGAAGAAACAGCTGTTGCCGCGGAAATTGAAAGGAAGGATATATTAAAAAATGGAAAAAATCAACTGGAACTTACAGGAAAAATACAAGAGACACAAACAACTTTAATTAAAGACTGTATTAACATGAGAAGGAAGATTGAGTCTCTGGAGAATTCCAAAAGGGCTAATAATTTGAGATTTTTAAATTTCCCTAGGGCAATTACGACTGCGCCTAGAGAACTGTTGAAAAAATATTTCAAAGACTCTTTGGGGATGCCGGAGGACTCTCTTCCTCCCTTAATTCAAGTATATTATCTACCAACTAAAATGCCTGGAAATACTTCAGATCAACCATTAGATGTTTCCATAGTATTAGAGGCTCCAACTGTCGAATTAGTGTCTCCAGCAACGTTACTGGTAACAGTTGCTTTTCCTCCAGATAAAGCGTGGATTATGAGACAATTCTTTAAAAATAAAGATAAAGAATTTATGGGTTTAAAAATACGTATATTTCCTGATGTTTCTAAGGAAACACAAAGAAGACGGAGACAATTCTTGCTTTTAAAACCAGGTGTCCTTCAGTTGGGTGCTACCTTTTACCTACGTTACCCTTGTAAGTGCGTAGTCTGCTACCAGTCAGTGAAGTATGTTTTCTATGAATCCTCACAACTTACAGAATTTCTTGTTACCAGAAGAGTTTGAGAACTTTAGGGAATAAAGAGCTATGATTGAAATAGGAACTCTTTGTTTAGTCAGGTTTAATAATTCTTAATATCATATTCTTTTTTACATTCCACATGTGTAATTCTTGGATCATAAAACTGAGGACTTGAGTGTACTTAAATCTAATAATTTTCAATTGTGAATTAAGGATATATTTATCTTTTTTTTTTAATTTCTTTTTCTTTGATGAAGTACCTTTTCTGTTCAAGATGTAAAGCTTGACAAATAATGTAAAAATTATAAATAAATATAATAATAATAAAAAAAAACAACTCAGTTTCTCAAAGGTTTTTGCTTCCAAATGCAGTAAATCGGCTCAAAAGTCAAGATTCAAACTTGTACTTAGCTTAAACACAGTCATGTCCATTTGCAGTCGTCTCTGCTCACAGTCATTCTTTATGCTGCTGTACTGTAACAGTCTCCAATCGTATTACTGTGCTGGACTGATTTTACTGTGAATTGCCCCGGACCAACGTTGGCCAGAGTTTCACTCCAATCAAAATTGTGCTTTTCTGCATCAGGGTCCTAACAGGGGGTCGACTTCCGGAGTTCCAGCTACATGTTGCTATCTGACGATGCTGACCCGTTTAAGGTCACTGGAACCCATGCTGACTCTGTCCCATTAAACCATGTTTATTTACGCGTTGAATAATTTTATTCTTTATAATAGTTTCCACTATTTTATCTGGCACTGATGTCAGGCTTACTGGTCTGTAATTGCCCGTATCACCCCTGGAACCCCTTTAAAACATTGGCGTTACATTGGCAACCCTCCAATCTTCAAGTACTACGGACGATTTTAATGACAGGTTATATATTACTAACAGCAGATCAGCAATTTCATGCTTGAGTTCTTTGAGTACCCTTGGATGTATGCCATCCAATCCAGGTGATTTACTACTCTTTAATTTGTAGATTTGGCTCAGTACATCTTTCAGGTTCACCAAGATTTCTTTCAGTTCCTCTGCATTATCACCCTTGAAAGTAATTTGGTACAGGTAAATCTCTTACATCTTCTTTTGTAAAGACTAAAGCAAAGAATTCATTCAGTTTCTCATCTATTGCCTTATCCTCCATGAGTGCCCCTTTTGTTACTTCATGAGCTAACAGTCCCACAGATTCCTTTGCAGGCTTTTTGCTTCTGATGTATCTGAGGTTGTTACTGTGAGTTTTAGCCTCTGTAGCAAGTTTCTCTTCATATTCTTTTATAGCCTTCTTTATAAATGTTTTGCATCTAACTTGCCAGTGCTCATGTTGCTTCTTATTTTCTTCATTTGGGTCTTTTTCCCATTCTTTGAAGGACATTCTTTTGGCTGTAATAAACCTCTTTCACAACACCTTTTAACCATGCTGGCTGTTGTTTTATCTTCTTTCCACCTTTGTAAGTATGTGGAATGCATCTTTTTCTTTATGCCAAAGGCAATGGAGGTTGAAAATGATTTGCCCAGCTTCCAAGTTTCTCAGGCAATTATTATAACCACTAGGCTACTCCACTCAAAGCATTTACTTGTAAAATTCCCATGCTCACTCACAAACTTTTACTGTTGCCACATCCAGAGCTAGGTCCTGGGACACATTGCCAGAGAATGTGATAAAGGCAGTTAGCTTAGCGGGGTTTAAAAAAAAGGTTTGGATGGCTTCCTAAAGGAAAAGTCCATAGACCATTATTAAAATGACTTGGAGAAAACCACTGTTTATTTCTGGGATAAGCAGCATAAAATGTATTGAACTTTTTTGGGATCATGCCAGTTATTTGTGACCTGGATTGGCCACTGTTGGCCACTGTTGGAAACAGGATGCTGGGCTTGATGGACCTTTGGACAGTCCCAGTGTGACAATACTTATCTACTTATGCAGTTTTCTACATGGGTAAGTGAACTGTGAGTGAAAGGCCATGAACAAAGACCCCAGGAAGTCATGGGTTAGCAAGTTAACAGGATTACATCATAAATCATGAGACACAAACCATGAAACATCATTGGTTCAGGTTATATTCTGCCTACCATCAGTAAGTTAGAGGGGATTCATGGCAAAGTTCAACAACAAATTCATAAATTCCAGCAAAGTCACTGTCTATTGTAAGATTTACGAAATGAGGAACTCTGCTTGGAGCTGGCCCACATTATTTCTGCATGGCTAGTCTCTCCAGGGGTATGTAAGCTAAGGGTGTGTATTATTCTCAGTTCTCTATTCTCTCCACCCTCTGTACAGGATATTATCTATGTGGAGTAGAAATCCATGGGAGACGTATGTGTTAGGTGGTGAGAGTCTGATATGTACAGACGGGGAGAGGGATCTTGGGGTGATAGTATCTGAGGATCTGAAGGTGACGAAACAGTGTGACAAGGCGGTGGCCATAACTAGAAGGTTGCTAGACTGTATAGAGAGAGGTGTGACCAGCAGAAGAAAAGATGTTTTAATGCCCCTGTGTAAGTTGTTGGTGAGGCTCCACCTGGAGTATTGTGTTCAGTTTTGGAGGCTGTATTTTGCTAAGGATGTAAAAAGAATTGAAGCGGTGCAAAGAAAAGCTACAAAAATAGTATGGGATTTGCATTACAAGACGTATGAGGAGAACATATATACCCTGGAGGAAAGGAGAAACAGGGGTGATATGATACAGATGTTCAATTAAACCATGTTTGTCTATGTGTTCTGTAATTTTATTCTTTATAATAGTTTCCACTATTTTGCCTGGCACTGATATCAGGCTTACCAGTCTGTAATTTCCCGCATCACCCCTGGAACCCTTTTTGAAAATCGGCGTTACATTGGCCACCCTCCAGTCTTCAGGTACTACAGACAATTTTAACGAAAGGTTACATACTATTTTATTTATTTTTGTTACATTTGTACCCCGCGGTTTCCCACTCATGGCAGGCTCAATGCGGCAGGCAATGAAGGGTTAAGTGACTTGCCCAGAGTCACAAGGAGCTGACTGTGCCAGGAATCGAACTCAGTTCCTCAGTTCCCCAGGACCAAAGTCCACCACCCTAACCACTAGGCCACTCCTCCTAACAGCAGATCAGCAATTTCATGCTTAAGTTCTTTGAGTACCCTTGAATGTATGCCATCTAGTCCAGGTGATTTACTACTCTTTAATGTGTCATTGGCTCAGTACATCTTCCAGGTTTACCGAGATTTCTTTCGGTTCCTCTGAATCATAACCCTTGAAAACCATTTCCGGTACAGGCATATCTCTTACATCTTCTTCTACCATTTTGCTGCATTGTAAGAAAAGCAAATTGAATACATAGATTTATAAACAATCTTTTTACAAGAAAAAAATGCAACATTAAGAAATCCATTGAAGTGACATAAGCATTACGTTCTGATAGGTTGATCAGACCTTGCATATAAGAAAGTGACGTGGAGGGGCATAATCGAACGCGAACACCTATCTCCATGGGCGTCTATGTCCGAAAATGGGTACGTGAAGAGGAGGGACAGACCATATTTTCGGAAAAAATGGATGTCCATCTTTTTTTTCGATAATACAGTTTGTACGGACCAAATCCCATGGATTTTTTCGTTTCTGAGCTGGGCGTTTGTTTTTCTTAGTGATAATGGAAACTAAAACTGCCAGCTCAAAAACGTCCTACTCCGAGCCATTTGGTCGTGGGAGGGGCCAGGATTCGTAGTACACTGGCCCCCCTGATATGCCAGGACACCAACTGGGCACCCTAGAGGTCAGTGCGGTGGACTTCCGAAACAGCTGCTACATGCATAGCTCCCTACCATGGGTGCTGAGCCCCCAACCCCCTCCCCCAAAACCCACTACCCACAAATGTACAACACTACCTTAGCTCTTAGGGGTGAAGGGGGCACCTACACGTGGGTACAGTGGGTTTTGGAGGCCTCCCATTTACCAGCACAAGTGTTACAGGTAGGGGGGATGGGCCTGGGTCCGCCTGCTTGAAGTGCACTGCGGCAGTGGTGTTCCTAGGGGCGCTGACACCCAGGGCGGATCACCGATGTGCCACGCCCCCCGGGTGCAGCGCCCAACCCGGAACAGCGCGACCCCCCCCGGCGAAAGAACCCCCCCCGGATGCACACTGCTGGGGGGGGGGGGGTGCCGCGCGCCTGTCGGGTCTTCATCTCCATGCTCCCTCTGCCCGGAACAGGAAGTAACCTGTTCCGGGGCAGAGGGAGCATGAAAACGAAGAGCTGACAGGTGCGCGGCACCCCCCCAGCGGTGTGCACCCGGGGCGGACCGCCCCCCCCTCTTGGTACGCCACTGCACTGCGGTACCCACTAAAAGTGCTCCAGGCCTCTAGGACTTGTTGCTGCTGTAGAACCTTGGCACACCAGTTGACACCTGAAGACTAATGTCTCTGAAAACGTCCTTTATTCGAAAAAGCACGTTTACTCACAGTTAACTGCAGATCAGAGGTTGTGCCCCAGTGGCAAAGAGTCTCCCTGGTACTGAGATTAGCAGTAGGTCAAAGCTGGCAGAATTCTGTACAATGCCCACTTTCAGTAATGTGGGTAACACGTGAAAGGGAGGTAAAACTGGCTTACAAAAATAGCCACTACCTCATGGACTACCGGAAACAAAACAGGGCACACTCTGACCCAGTAAGCAGAGGGAAAAGCACCATGGGAGTAGAGCCTACCAACTACCAACATCGTGAGCATTTAACACAAGCTAGTGGAATCACAGAGCCCAATACCCTACACCCACCACAATGCATTGCTGATGTGACTCTGCAGTGCGCATAACAGAAAAGGTGTCACACTCACCCGAGAGCCACATCAGAACCAGGGAAACGCTGTCACAGGATAGAACACATTCTGCTGTCATGGAGGTGGGTATGGCATTTGAGGCTGGCATACAGGCTGGCAAAAAAAGTTTGTAAAGTGGGTTTTTTTTGGTGGGAGGGGGTTAGTGACCACTGGGGGAGTCAGGGAAGGTCATCCCCGATTCCCTCCAGTGGTCATCTGGTCAGTTGGGGCACTTTTTTGGGACTTGGACCTGAAAAAAAGGGTCCAAATAAAGCGGACCAAATACTCATCAAAAACACCCTTCTTGTTTCGATTATCAGCTAAAGACGCCCATCTCTCCTCAGCCGATAACCACACCCCAGCCCCGCCTTCACGCCTCCGACACGCCCCCATCCACTTTGTTCGTTCCTGCAACGGAGTGCAGTTGAAGACAACCAAAATCAGCTTTAGATTATACCGATTTGTTCGCCCACGGGAGAAAGACACTCATCTCCCGATTTGGGTCGAATTATGAGTGTCTTTCTCTTTCGAAAATAAGCTGGATAGCATATAATATGCTGTAAATTAACACATCAGTCATTTGGTTCTCTGAGATAGTTGATAAGGAGAAAGTCCTGTTAATGGGGTTTAGTACTTAGCTAGGAGCCTTGTTTGCCTTCTGCATAAGGTTTCAGTGAATATTGTGAATGGAAGGCTGAAACAAATGTTAAAAGGAGGTTCTGCAAAACATGCAGCATTAGTTCAGGAAAGTAAATCTTCATTGTTTACAATGTGGATCTCATACTTGTTCAAGCCATATATCAATCTTATATAACTTCTAGCTTTATTATTATTTCCCTTTCTATTCTATTGATATTTTATATACTGCCATTCATAGCGGTTAACAATCCAGATAACCTCTAACATTTGAGGGTTGTACGATAAAAAAGTAATTACTAATCAAATAAAACATTTATAAATCTCTCTAGAAATAATTATGATGATAGATCTTTGCTTTAGTCAAATAGAAATGTTTTTTAAAACCTTTCCAAAAGATGTAGATAATGGCAAATGTTTATTTCCTAAGGAAGCATTTCTCTGTCCCAATCCATTTAGTGTCCTTATTGGCTTTAGTAATAGCCCAGTTCCCTTGAATTTCATTGAATCAGTTTATATATTGTCATGCCCTGGGGTGTCGGCTGGAGAGTCAGGCAGGACGCACAGGAAGTAATATCAAACAGGTTAATAGTGCAGTATCAGCAAAATAACTTTAATTCCTCAAACTGGAAGCCCTGCTCAGAAGAAGTTCTGGGGCCTTCACATTCTCTCTTGAGTACTTATTCAAGAAAAATCATTATCCTAGAAGAAAAACAGCTTATGCCTATAAGAGGCCAGAGCTTGGGCTTGTTGTCTCAGCAGCAGAATTCAAAGCACAGTTTTGTTCAAATTAAAAAAAAATACAGCTTATACTTCACTTCAGCAGGTTCCAATGCATAGCGTTTAAAAGCAGAAGAAAAAAAGATCAGAATTCCAGTCCAGTCCCAGGCCAGTGGCGAAGCAGTCGCTGTTTATAAGCAGTTTTAGCATGCTTTAAAAACTAGCAGTGTTCCCAAATTGGGTTAAAGCCTTGTCCAGCCAGTGTATAACAAAAACGCACTGTGGGAATGTTTGCACTCCATCTCACCTACAGTAGGGTGTACTGTGTCCAAAAGGTTCTGATCCAATTAAGAGGCCAGTTTCAGGAAGAAGCATACCTTCAAGAAGTGTCTAGCTCTTCACTCCTTCCTTGTCACAATGCAAATATATGTTCATCTACATATATACAATTTTACAATTTCCCCTATATGTTTAGGGTATAGAAAGTCCTATTCCCTTACTATGCTAATAAAATTATTTACAATTCTTGCTTATCCTAAAAGAGCATTGACATCTCAAGTCATACGCTATCATATGTTTTCTGTCACTCATATCTTCTTATCAACTTGCAATTTTATTCTTTTCTAAACATATTGCTTACCATAGCATCACTCAAGTGTTGCTGACATCCATCTTATCTCTGCTGTGCTGTTATCATAACTCTCACAATGGCAAATAACAAATTGCAAGAACCAAAAAAAGCACACAACGGCCTTCAAGACTGGGACAATGGAAAGACAATTTATTCAAAATATGACTCGACATGGGCTGTGTTTCGGCATGAATCCACCTTTGTCAGGGGTCTACAACAAATAACATAATAGTAAATAAAAATAATAATAGTATACCATACACAAATGAAAAATGTATATATATATATATATATATATATATATATATATATATATATATATATATACTAGTTAAAAAGGCCCGTTTCTGACACATATGAAACTGGCGCTAGCAAGGTTTTCGTTGGAGTGTTCTCCGCGCGATGCACCCGCCGCCGCTGCGCAATGCTGCCGCCCCCCGCCCCCACCCCCACCATCCCACCCTACCGTCTCGTAGTTTTGCTGGCGGGGGACCCGAAATCCTGCCAGCAGAAGTCCTCTGTTGTGTGCTGTGCTGACTCTGACGTGATCTTCAGCACGTGCAGGACATCAGACGCACAGAATCCCTGCCTGCAGAGGCTAGTAATGCTGAAGATCATGCCGGAGTCAGAAGACAGGACTTGTTCTTGCGGGGTTTCGGGTTCCCCGGTGGCAAAGCTACGCGTCGGTGGGTGGGTAGGGGTGGGGGTGGGTGTTGCTTCATCTGCATGTTGTTGGTTTGCTTATTTTGTTGCCTGGTTTTTCGTGGGTGGGTTGGTGTAGGGGTGGCGCGGGGGTGGGTGTTGCACCTCCAGCATGTTGGAGCGGGGCTTCTTTTTTGTGTTTTTTCTTGTTTGGCTTCGGGGGTAGGGGGCGGTGCGGGGGGTGGATGTTGGACATCCAGGGGGAGGAGTAGCGCTTGTTTCCCTACTCCTCCCCCTGCTTGTTTGCGATTTGTTTGTTGTCACCCTTAACGTTCTGTTGGCAAAGGTTCTGAAGTCACAGCACAACGTTAAAGGGTTCGTTCGACGTCATGACTTTTGACGTGAGGACGGGGCACAAAGTCATAGTGGGATGGCTTCACCACCATGAAGTTACGTAACCCTTTATGTTACGAACCCTTTGTGAGTTCAGAACCTTTGTCCTCAGAACGTTGAGGGTGCGTTTTATTATAGTAGATAGATAGATAGATAGATAGATAGATAGATATACATACCAAATTCTCATCAAAATTGACATATAAAGTGGTAAACATATAAAATAACATTAAGATTTAACCATATATATTAAAAGAAATTACTTAGAAAAGTAATACTTTAAAACATGGGTAAAAATATGCCAGACAGTATAAAAAACCGCAGTGAACCATCATATACAATGCTGCCAATTTTACCAGAAACATCCCGATTGTCTTTTTCTTTTCAAATAAATTGCTAAAACTGGGTAGGAAGATAAAAAATTGAGTGTAAAAAACTGAAGACATAAACCAAAAATATATGAAGTGAAGGTGATGTAACATATAGTAATAGTAACATAGTAAATGACGGCAGATAAAGACCTGCATGGTCCATCCAGTCTGCCCAACAAGATAAACTCATTTTACATGGTATGTGATACTTTATATGCATACCCGAGTTTGATTTTTACTTGCCTTTCTCAGGGCACAGACCATAAAAGTCTGTCCAGCACTGTTCTTGAACTTTCCATATCTATTCAGTTACAATCAGGGCGTAGACCTTAGAAGTCTGCCCAGCACCGGTTTTGCTTCCCAATTACCAGCGTTGCCACCAAATCTCCGCTAAGATTCCGTAGATCAATTCCTTCTGAACAGGATTCCTTTGTGTTTATTCCACACATGTTTGAATTCCATTGCCACTTTCATCTCCACCACCTCCCACAGGAGGGCATTCCATGTATCTACCACCCTTTCCGTGAAAAAATACTTCCTGACATTAATCCTGAGTCTGCCCCCCTTCCACCTCAATTCATGTCCTCTAGTTCTACAACCTTCCCACCTCTGGAAAAGGTTCTTTTGCAGATGAATACCTTTCAAATATTTGAACATCTGTATCATGTCACCCCTCTTTCTCCTTTCCTCCAAGGTATACATGTTCAAGTTGGCAAATCTCTCCTCGTACGGTTTGCAATGCAAATCCCACACCATTTTTGTAGCTTTTCTTTGCACCTCTTCCAGTCTTTTTACATCTTTCGCAAGATACAGCCTCCAAAACTGAACACAATATTCCAATGTAATACACAATGTACTTAAAGAACTACATAAAGACTAATGGCTAAGAGGTCCTTTTACTAAGGTGCTCTGAAAAATGGCCTGCGGTAGTGCAAAATTATTTTTCAGCGCACCTACAAAAAATGTCTTTTTAAATTTTTGCCAAAAGTTGACGTGCGCATCCATTTTGGGTCTAAGAACTTACCGCAAGCCATTGACCTAATGGTAAGGTCTCACATAGTAACCTGATGGTAATGGTCTATGTGCGTCAAATGCTGTGGGTAAGTCAGGTTCAGTAGGTATGAATAGCTACACATCATCCATGTAGATGTAGAACTGAGGATCTATTGACCGAATTAGCTCAGCTAGTGGCTTGACTTAGACACTGAACAAAATAGGTGACAATATTGATCCCTGTGGTACCCCACAGGTCAGTGCCCATGGTGGCGATGAAGTGCTGCCAAACTGTATGGTCTGTTGCCTGTCTGAGACATAGAATCTGAACCAAGCAAGTACTATTCCATGGATACCTGTTTCTTCCAGTCTTGCTAGCATGATATTGAGATCCATAGTATCAAAGGTTGCTGAGAAATCTAGGAGTACTATCACCGAGGCAAATCCCCTGTCTCCGTTTCTGTGAAGATCATCCAGTAGGAATACGATGACATTTTCTGTTTCATAACCAGATCTGAATCCATATTGGCATGGATCTATCCAGTTTCTCTCTTCTAGTCAATTATTGAGTTGAACACAGATGCTTCTATAAGTTTTCCTAGAAATGGGATGTTAGATGCTGACCAGTAACTTTCAAGTTTGTCCTGGTCAAGGTTGTTTTTCTTTAGCAAAGGATGCACACTGCCCTTTTTAATGCTGTTGTTGGTAGTTTCCCATTAGAAAGAGAGAAATTCATGATTTTTGTGGCACCTTCTATAAGGCCCCTACTTGCCTGTATACTACTTTTGATGGATAGGGATTGAAAGAGCTGGTAGCTGGTCAAAGGTATCTTAGGGTTTTGTCGAGGCCCTCCTTAGTGCCATAGGAATCTATATTGGGACCAGTACTATTTAACATATTTGCAAATGATCTGGAAATTGGAATGACAAATGAGATGATTAAATTTGTAGATGACACATATGTCTGTGTCAGGAGTGAGCGAGTTTGTGCACTCCTGGTTAGCTGATTGGTGACTGGGTGGGACCGCCTGTAAATCCTGGTGGAGACTTAATTTTGTTGGCAAAGTATGCAGCAAAATCACTGCAGTTCAGTTTTGACTGAGCATGCTAGTTCTGTTAAGGGGGTTGTAGTAGGCTGCTTACTATGCTGACCAGGTGCGTGGTTGAATTGACAGACTGTTTAATTCACTGAGAAAAATATTGTTTTTTGGCTGCTGTTAAGGTGCTTTGTCATGTATTTCCTACAGTTTAGTCTGTAGTCCATGAATTCTTTTTCTTTTCCATCTCCCAAAGGAATTACATGGTTGAAAAGACTTTTCAAGCTGTGAGATTACGAAAAGTTATTTCAATTCTAATTAGATCTTCGTATTTGGAATTTCATCATAATATATAAACAATTCTAATTAGGAAATATATCTTAAATCTTATATAACATAACTTTATTCTAATTAGGATGTATGAAAACTTTTTCTGAAATTGTGATTTACTGTAGTTCCTAGTTATAACCAGTATCTTGTTTTGTGAACCGCTCTGATCTGGAAGGTTAGAGCAGGTAAAAAATTTTGTTATTATTATTATTATTATCCATGGAAATTTACACCATCTCCTTTCCAGTTTCCATCCTTTGAGCTTAAGAGTCCGGAATTCTGGAGAAAATGAAGGTGAGTTTTTGTGAGTTGGGCATAAGACCTTTTTTAGTGGTGCTGTTTTCTCTAAGGTCTTAGCTAACTGTGCATTCCAAATATCAGCCTGTTCTGACACTGTAGTTGTCTTTTCATCAATAAGCCTGACGTCAGTGTTGGGCAAAATAGTGGAAACTATTATAAAGAATAAAATTACAGAACACATAGATAAACATGGATTAATGGGACAGAGTCAACATGGATTCAGCCAAGGGAAGTCTTGCCTCACCAATTTGCTTCATTTCTTTGAAGGCACAAATAAACATGTTGATAAAGGTGAGCCAGTTGATGTAGCATATCTAGATTTTCAGAAAGCTTTTAGCAAAGTTCCTCATGAGAGACTCCTGAGGAAATTAAAGAGTCATGGGATAGTAGTCAATGTTCTGTTGTGTATTAGGAATTGGCTACTGGACATAAAACAGAGGGTATGGTTAAATGGCCATTTTTCTCGGTTGAGGAGGGTGAATAGTGGAGTACCATAGGAACCTATATTGGGACCAGTGCTATTTAACATATTTATAAATGATCTGGAAATTGGAATGACAAATGAGGTAATTAAATTTGCAGATGACACAAAATTATTCATGGTTGTTAAAACATGTGGACTGTGAAAAATTGCAGGAAGATATTAGGCAAGTGGAAGACTGGGCATCCAAATGGCAGATTAAATTTAATATGGACAAATGCAAAGTGATGCACATTGGGTAGAATAATCCAAATTATAGTTATCTGATGCTAGAGTCCACCTTGGGATTCAGCACCCAAGAAAAAGGTCTAGGTGTCATTATAGACAGTACACTGAAATCTGTCCATCGTGCAACAATAGCAAAATATGCAAGCAGGATGCAAGGAATTATTAAGAAAGGGATGCAAAATAAGACCAAGACTGTTATTACATTCAAGTCTGGTCACCATATCTCAAAAAAGATATAGCGGAATTTGAAAAGGTTCAAAGAAAAGTGATAAAGGAGAAGAAACTCTTCTTATATGAGGAAAGGCTAAAGAGGTTAGGGCTCTTCAGCTTGGAAAAGAGACAGCTGAGAGGAGATATGATTGAGGTCTACAAAATCCTGAGTTGTGTACAACAAATAGACGTGAATCAATTTTTTACTGTTTCAAAAAGTACAAAGACTAAGGGACACTCAATGAAGGCACATGAAAATACTTTTATTACAAATAGAAGGGCATATTTCTTTTCACTCAACACATAGTTAAGCTCTGGAACTCATTGCTGGAGGATATGGGTTTAAAAAAGGTTTGGAGAACAAGGAGCAGTCAAGATTTGGGATGATCTCCCTCGAGACATTAGGCCCATTCCATCATATTTTGCCTTCAGAAATGCCTTAAAACATTTTAATTTGGATTTTTAACATAATTATACTTATTTGGTGTAACTTATAACTAAGTAAATGTTATTCCCTTTTATGTGAAGGCTTATTCTGTTTGTTAACTGCTTTGGATCCTATGGGAGAGTTGGTAGTATATAAAACATGACTAGAAATAGAAATAGATTTGATTATAGGCCTATAATTAGAAGGATTTAGGGAATCTGATGCTGAATTTTTTTATGATAAGTTGAACTATGGTATGTTTCTACTCTGATGGAATACTCCCTGTGGGGAGACTTTGATTTATCATCATCCATATTAACAGCAGTAGTCTGTGATTGGATAATTTTAGTCAGTCCAAGGGAAGTAGGTTCAGCTGATAATAAGTTAAAATCATAGAAGACAATTGTCATGAAACACCTAGCCACCCACCTGGGCTACCCCTCCGGCCACTTAGAGGGTCTATCTCCAGCACAGCTCTGGTCCACCGGCACCTGCCACTTGTGCTCTACACTAGCACTGTTCTCCTACCGACTGGGTCCTAACTGCCGCTGGGCGAGTCTCCCACTCTCAAATTATCTCCAGTGATTTCTAGGTTACTGGGGGCCACACTTCCAGAGATCCCACAGCTCCCAGAAAACACTCACAGACCCAATACACAAACCAACAGGATTCTTAGTCAGTTCAGACAAGCAAAGGCAATAAACTAAAAATGTTTATTGTCATAAAAAATATTGAACAGTGAACCATAAAAACAGATGAAACAAAACAGCACTTAATAACAGGTAACTGAATATGGATCAATTATAACACTAACTAAACATTTGTTTACTATCCAAATAGTACCTGGGAAGTACAGGAAATGTACAGAATGAAACTGCTTATAGGGTCTCACTAAAGAGGTCTTTCTCTCTCTACTTCCAAGTTGAGAAACAAATAGAAAATATTGTTACAAATATATCATAAGCATGGATATAGTGAATAAAATAACAGACATTAAGTGAAAATGTATAACGTAAATATATGAACAAACAAACCGCCAGATAATGATCTGTGACTCATTCTGATAGTATAACATTGAATAATAAAAGTAAACCATATATATGAATATTTAAAAAGTTTTTTTTTTAAAGTTTTGTTTTAAAAGAATTAATAAGATATTGTGGATTATTAACACGCATGGATAATGCTTTAAACAATGTATCAAAAAATTTTTTTTATATGTATAACACTGTATATTGTATCCAAATAATAAAGGTTATAATTGCAATTGTATATAAATAGATAATTAAAAATTATGAATTGTTAAGACACATGAATAATACTTTAAACAATACATCAATTTGTAAAAATGAACAATGTGTATATGTGCAATTAATAAAAATGATAATTAAAATAGTGTTGAATAATGTATGAGTATATGTATTTGAAAAAGTATTTATACATTAATATTTATACATTTATAATGAACATGTGTTAATCTTAAAGAATTTTTTGTGTATTTTTCAAAAAAAAAGAAAGAAAAGATTTTTTGAAAATAAAATGAATAAATTGTAAAATACCTCAGAGAATGTAGCTCAAAACGTGTACTCCAAGGGAAATAACGAAACAAAACTCTCTAAGATCTGTGTGTCCTGGGAAGTACAGGAAATGTACAGAATGAAACTGCTTATAGGGTCTCACTAAAGAGGTCTTTCTCTCTCTACTTCCAAGTTGAGACTAGAGAAAAATCTAGTATTTCCTAGATTAATTTTGAGCTCCTAAGCCAGTCAAAGCCCAGAACAACAAGTTTTAAAAAAATAGATGTCCACATCACTGCAGGTTACCTATCTGTGTTAGCTAAAGAGGGAACACCCATGCCTTGGTAACAGCTTTAAATATAAACATGCACCACCTGCTGGCCAAACTAGAGAAATACACTTCAAGAAATAATCATATGATTTACAGGCTTAAAATCCACTGTTTTGCCACAAAAATGTTTTTGGAAAGTAAAATTAAAGTAGCTAATTACTACTACTACTACTACTATTTAACATTTCTAGAGCGCTACAAAGTGTACGCAGCGCTGTACAAACACAGAAGAAAGACAGTCCCTGCTCAAAGAGCTTACAATCTAATAATTAACTGGTATTACCCTCCACTGGTGTTTCTGGACCTATTGAAGTAAGGACAAAGTTCAGGTGTAGACAATTTCAGTGAATTTTGGAAATTAACTGCAAATTAGCTATATTTTGGTCAAAGTATTCAGCTGAATCTGCTGATGGCATAGGTCTTAACTAAATTAAGACTCCCTTCCCCATAACTCATATACTAATTAGAATAATCTCTTTGTTGGATTACTATTCTTCCTAGCTACCTTTATCTTAGTAATTCTGCAGATCTTTACAGTTGAATGTTTCCACCAGAGTTTCTCAGCTTGCCTTACTTGACTTTTCAATAACCTAAGTTCTTTATGGTACCATTTCTTATGTTTCTTTGACAAAAAGCTCCTTTTTTTAATAAAGGAGCAATTATATCTAATGCATTTCCTAAAACAGTGTTCCAGGTGGCCCTCTAGAGATATAGAGCTAAAGTATTCTGGAAACCTAGTTTAAAAATGGAGGCAATTTAGTAGGATCAATCAGATAGAGATTCCTTTTAGGACATTTATCGGTAGTACAAATTTAACTAGAATCATGCAACTTCTTTTATTTAAAAACTATCCCAAAATGATCAGTTCAAGAAAAATGGAACTAATGAATCTCCTTTAATACAATCCCTGCCTTCTAGGGAGATATAATCAGAGCTAAAACTTGACCTCCTATATGGGTTGGATCAGAAATCCATTGTTTGAGTCTCAAGTCCAATTATAATTCCTGAAAATATACCATTCGAGGAGCAAGTATGTTTTCCACTCATGTATTTTGAGACATGTTGTAAGACTATTTCCTTTTCTCTGTTCATCTGGTTGATGACTGAGTTTTCTATGAAGTTAAGGAGTTCCTTTTTTTTTTTTTTACTATTTTATACATTTGAATTGTAAACCACTTTGATTTGTTTGCAACTAGAGTCAGTGTAATAAATCAATAAGTGATAAATGATAAACATTAAAATCACCCAAAATGCATATATTTGGGAAGGACACAGAAACCTCAGCAATAGTTAAAGAACTCTTTTCCCAGACCTCTGAAAATAAGCCCAGTGGACAGTAAAAAGTACTGTATGTAATGGGATCTGAAGAATTAATTTAAGAATAAACACTTCTTTGTAAGGAAATGTAGAAGAGGATAAGTCAACAAAAAGAATAATTTCAGAACATAAAATAGCCAATCCTTCACCCCTTCTTGATCCCTACGACAGATAATTGCATAACCAGCCAGTATCTAATATAATAAAACGCACCGTGAACGTTCTGAAGACAACGTTCTGAAGTCACTCAAACACTCCCTGGCTGTAGGGTTCGTGGATTCATGGTGTGAAGCCAGCCAGCCGTCTCTGCCCCGCCCTCGCGTCAAACGTCATGACGTCGAGGGCAAACGTCATGACGTCGAGGGCGGAAAAAAAAACCAAACAAAGCGCAGCGTCAGGGAAGGAGGTGGTGCTCCCGACGTCTCTAGCCTTCCCTTCGCTGTGTTCCGCCTTCTTCTGACATCAAGGATGACGTCAGAAGAAGGCGGAACACAGCGAAGGGAAGGCTAGACGTCGGGAGCGCCGCCTCCTTCCCTGACGCTGCGCTGCCAGAACCGCCACTGAGGTAAATTTAAAAAGAAAAAAAAAAAAAGGGATGTTGGGGGGAGAGAAGAGGGTGGGCAGTAAAGTTGAACAATGGGAGCGGGAGGGCAGGGGAGAAACGACAGCATGGATGCGAAGGGGGGGGAGAAGAGGGCGGGCCAGGCTGGGACATGGGAGAGAGAGGAGCATGGATGTGAGGGGGGGTCATGAAGGGAGAGAGGGGAATTGCTGGAAAAGGATGAATGGAGGGGGCAGGGGACAGAGGAGCATGGATGGGCATGGATTGGGATGGCAGGGCTCAGGGAGAGAGGGGAATTGCTGGAAAGGGATGAATGGAGGGAGCAGGAGACAGAGGAGCATGGATGGGCATGGATTGGGAGGGCAGGGCTCAGGGAGAGAGGGGAATTGCTGGATAGGGATGAATGGAGGGGACAGATGGGTATGGATGGATATGGATTGCAGGACAGGGCTCAGGGAGAGAGGGGAATTGCTGGATAGGGATGAATGGAGGGGGCAGGTGACAGAGGAGCATGGATGGGCATGGATTGGGAGGGCAGGGCTCAGGGAGAGAGGGGAATTGCTGGATAGGGATGAATGGAGGGGACAGATGGGCATGGATGGATATGGATTGCAGGGCAGGGCTCAGGGAGAGAGGGGAATTGCTGGATAGGGATGAATGGAGGGGGCAGGTGACAGAGGAGCATGGATGGGCATGGATTGAGAGGGCAGGGCTCAAGGAGAGAGGGTAATTGCTGGAAAAGGATGAATGGAGGGGGCAGGGGACAGATGGGCATGGATTGGGAGGGCAAGGCTCACACTCTCTCTCTCATATACAATGTCTTTCTGACTCTCACTCTCACACACTCTGTCTCACACTGTATCACATTCACTCTCTATGTGCCACACAGTCACTCACACACTCGCTTGGTCTCATACACTCACTCTCACAGAGAATCTGTGTCTCACACACACTCTCTCTCTCTTGCACACACACACACACACTCTCTCTCTCACACTGTGTCTCACATACACACTTGCACACACTCTCATTCTCACACACACACTCTCTCACAAACACACTCACACCCAGACTCACTCTCTCTCACACACACACACACTCACACTTTCACTCTGACTCTCACACAGTCACTCTCACATACACTCTCCCAAACATACACACTCCGAGGAAAACCTTGCTAGCGCCCATTTCATTTGTGTCAGAAACGGGCCTTTTTTACTAGTACATTGATAAAGATAAGATTCTTCCCCATATCTTAGCCATGTCTCTTTTAAACATAACACATGGGATTGTGTACTTTCTACCGAAATCAGTAACCCCTATCTATTGAGTACTTATATAATATATACTTCTATAGTCTTTTTTTCCTTTCTTTTTTTCTCTTTTTATAGCATTTCTTTAAAAAAGGGGAAGAAAAGCCTCAACAGACTCCACTGTGGCAGAAATGCTTATCAAATACAGGAGTTCTTGCTGTCATCATAAGCTGAAAAACCTCCAGATGTTTAATTGTCATAGCTCATCATACAAAAAATAGCATTACTTAACTTGAAAATGTTAAGACATCTCCTGCAAATATTCCACGGCCGACAATGGCCAAAGTTTTGAAAAACTGCTTCAGGGTCTGTGAAGCATAAGCCAAACTCTAAAGCAAGACTATAGACATATATATTATATAAGTACTCGATAGGGGATTTATGTTTATTGATTTTGGGGTTCCCAAATATTTTGTAGTATTTTCTACTGAGTCAAACAGTACAGAAACCTTAGATCCCAAAGTCCTACCATTTTTTCTTTCTGAGAAGTTCTGAGAGAAGAGGACATTACTATGGGTAGGAGACATTATTTTGCTCTGTGCTTGGTAAAATAAAGATTGGGTTTAAAAGAAGTATTGTAGGTTATTGATAAACACAGTTAGAATTAAAAAAAACAACAACTAAGTTTATTAACTAGTCTCCATACCCTCTTCCCCATAGTTTTAAAACTTGAATTTTCCGCCATAGCATTAACAGATAGACTCTAGAAGGCACAGCAGGGCCTAGTTCAGTCTTCATTCCCACCCCCCTTTCCAATTCCCACCTACCCTAGCTCATCAATTATTCTAATTAGGACAACAAGAGGAGAGTTTTAATTGTATTTTATTAGTTTCTAAGAAGCAAACACTAAATAAATTACACATTATACTGTATAATCTTAAGGCTCTTTATATTCATCTGATATCCCTACTACCTTAAGAAGTTTTAATTAAACAACTCTATAATACTAAGATGCAGACAGCAGTCCAACAGCAAGAGGGGTGCTATCCAGTCTTTTGCACTGTCACATATACTGTATGATTATCTCCCAGTTGGTGAGATAATCATATATGATTGAATATTGCAGTGTTCCATGTGCTGGTATACATCAACAGCTATTGAATAGATTACAACTGTTACAGAACACTGCAGCTAGATTGACATTTGGTTGTAAGAAATATTTTCATGTGTTACCTATTTTGAGAGAACTTCATTAGTTGCTGGTGAAAGCACGGGTGGAATTTAAAGTGGCCTATTTAGTTTGTAAGATTTTTTCAGGTGATTGCCCACTTTCTCATAGTCAGATACTAGCTTACACAGTTTGCTCTTCCTCTTTTTAAAAGATATAAAAATATAGATGATAGTTCTTTTGCTTATCACTGTTATAAGATTTGGAATATAATTCCTGTCTTTATTTGTAGAATTCTAAATTAAGTTCAGGAAAGCTTTGAAGTACTATTTCTTTGACAGGTAATAAGATAACCCTCTTTAATGTATATATATTTTTCTTTGGTCGATTTAAGCTGTGTACAAGCAACAGAATGGAAGAGAAAAGTTATATGTGTGTGCTCAATGCAAAGAGCTCCTAGCTCTCAGAGAATGAGTCCATTCTCATGAGGCTATAGTAGCAGGCTTGGAGGAGCTGAGGGAGATGGAGAGATACATAAATGTAGCTAAAAACGTGTACTCCAAGGGAAATAACGAAACAAAACTCTCTAAGATCTGTGTGTCTAAGAAATAATGCAGAAATGATTGATATAATGCAGGGAGAATAAAATACTGTGTGAATTAGAACGTATAAGGTGATGTTAGATAAAACAGTAGAAGAAATGTGTATTATGATAACATGTGCCTGAAGAAACTTAATTATGAGACAACAACAGTATAAAACGGAACGTTAAGGTAGAGAGGATAAGCACTGAATGAAAAGATATTGAATAGATAACGATAGATGTTATAAACTTTCTTCAGGCACATGTTATCATAATACACATTTCTTCTACTGTTTTATCTAACATCACCTTGTACGTTCTAATTCACACAGTATTTTATTCTCCCTGCATTATATCAATCATTTCTGCATTATTTCTTAGACACACAGATCTTAGAGAGTTTTGTTTCGTTATTTCCCTTGGAGTACACGTTTTGAGCTACATTCTCTGAGGTATTTTACAATTTATTCATTTTATTTTCAAAAAATCTTTTCTTTCTTTTTTTTTGAAAAATACACAAAAAATTCTTTAAGATTAACACATGTTCATTATAAATGTATAAATATTAATGTATAAATACTTTTTCAAATACATATACTCATACATTATTCAACACTATTTTAATTATCATTTTTATTAATTGCACATATACACATTGTTCATTTTTACAAATTGATGTATTGTTTAAAGTATTATTCATGTGTCTTAACAATTCATAATTTTTAATTATCTATTTATATACAATTGCAATTATAACCTTTATTATTTGGATACAATATACAGTGTTATACATATAAAAATTTTTTTTTGATACATTGTTTAAAGCATTATCCATGCGTGTTAATAATCCACAATATCTTATTAATTCTTTTAAAACAAAACTTTAAAAAAAAAAACTTTTTAAATATTCATATATATGGTTTACTTTTATTATTCAATGTTATACTATCAGAATGAGTCACAGATCATTATCTGGCGGTTTGTTTGTTCATATATTTACGTTATACATTTTCACTTAATGTCTGTTATTTTATTCACTATATCCATGCTTATGATATATTTGTAACAATATTTTCTATTTGTTTCATTGTTCAACTTAGGTTATAAAGACCCCTGAGGCAGGCCTTAGGGCCGAAACACGGCCGTGTCGAGTCATTCTTATGTTTTAAATTTTTAATTTTCATGTGAATAAAAAATTTTTTTTTGGTATCCTCATCCACTCTCCTCACTTTTTGTTTCATACTCCAGAAGCTTCTGCCCAGGATTGAAGGGTTAGGATGGCTGTTGTAGTTGGTGATTCAATTATTAGGCATATAGATAGCTGGGTGGCTGGTGGATGTGAGGATTGCCTGATCACTCGCCTGCCAGGTGCAAAGATGGCAGACCTCACGCATCACTTAGATAGGATTTTAGATAGTGCTGAAGAGAAGCCAGCTGTCTTGGTACATGTGGGTACCAATGACATAGGAAAATGTGGGAGGGAGGTTCTGGAAACCAAATTTAGGCTCTTAGGTAGAAAGCTCAAATCCAGTCCCTGTTCCACGTGCAGTGCCCAAGAGACAGGCAGAGCTCAGAAGTCTCAATGTGTGGATCAGGCGATGGTGTAGGGATGAGAGTTTTAGGGTTTTAAGAAACTGGGCAACAGTCTGGGGAAGGGGGAATCTATTCCATAATGATGGGCTCCACCTTAACCAGGGTGAGAATAGGCTGCTGGAATCGGCATTTAGAAAGGAGATAGAGCAGCTTTTAAACTACAAACTAGGGGAAGGCCGACAGTCATTCAAAAGTGCATGGTTCAGAACAAGTTATCTTTCAAAGATATCACCAAAACAGGGAAGATAGGGTATCCCAATAGCGAGGTTGCAAAACAGACCATAGTAGTCCAGGTGTCTTTAAATAAAAGTAGACAGATCTTCAAGATTGCAAATTATTACTGTCAACTGCTGAACAAAATGTAAATAAGAACAACAATCACAGATTGAAATGTCTATATGCAAATACCAGAAGCCGAAGAAATAAGATGGGACAGTTAGAACGTATTGCACTAAATGAAAAATTAGATATAATAGGCATCTCTGAGACCTGGTGGAAGGAGGATAACCAGTGAGACACTGTCATACCAGGGTACAAGTTATATCATAGTGATATGGTGGATTGAACTGGTGGAGGGGAAGCATTGTATGTTAAGGAGGGCCTTGAATCAAATAGACTAAAACTTCTGCAGGACACAAAGCACATCTTGGAATCCCTAAAGAAATTCCATGTGTACAGGGAAAAAGATAGTGATAGGAGTGTGCTACCATCTACCTGACCAGGACGAACAGACAGATGTAGAAATGTTATCAGAAATTAGGGAGGCTAACAAACTGAGGAACACAATAATAATGGGTGATTTCAATTACCCCGATATTGACTGGGTAAATGTAACATCAGGGCATGCTAAGGAGGCAAAATCCCTTGACAAAATCAAGGACTGCTTTATGGAGCAGCTGGTACAGCAGCCAACAAGAGGAGGAAAAATTCTAGACCTTGGCCTTAGTGGAGTGCATGATCTGGTGCAGGAGGTAATGGTGCTGGAGCTGCTAGATAAAAGTGATCTTAATATGATTAGATTTGATATCAGCTTTGGAGTAAGTACATACAGGAAATCCAATATGTTAGCATTTAACTTTCAAAAATGAGACTATGATAAAATGAGAATAACGGTGATGCTTGGAATGCCCTCCCGCGGGAGGTGGTGGAGATGAAAACGGTAACGGAATTCAAACATGCGTGGGATATGCATAAAGGAATCCTGTGCAGTAGGAATGGATCCTCAGAAGCTTAGCCAAAATTAGGTGGCGAAACAGGTGGGGGAAGAGAGGTTGGTGGTTGGGAGGCGAGGATAGTGGAGGGCAGACTTATACGGTCTGTGCCAGAGCCAGTGATGGGAGGCGGGACTGGTGGTTGGGAGGTGGGAAATACTGCTGGGCAGACTTGTACGGTCTGTGCCCTGAAAAAGGCAGGTACAAATCAAGGTAAGGTATACACATATGAGTTTATCTTGTTGGGCAGACTGGATGGACCATGCAGGTCTTTTTCTGCCGTCATCTACTATGTTACTATGTTACTATATAACGTAGAGGAGGAGCTGCAAAGGTAAAAAATTTACATCAGATATGGATGCTGTTCAAAAATACCACCCTGGAAGCCTATGACAGTAAGGAAGGCCAAATGACAGCCGGTATGGTTAAAAAATGAGGTGAAGGAAGCTATTAGAGCTAAAAGAAAATCCTTCAGAAAGATCTGACTGAAAATAATAAGAAACAGCTTAAGGAATGGCAAGTGAAATGCAAAGCGCTGATAAGGAAGGCAAAGAGAGACTTTGAAAAAAAGATTGCATTAGAGGCATAAACACATAGGAAATTTTTTTTAGGTATATTAGAAGCACAAAGCTGAAAAAAGAATCAGTTGGACCATTAGATGACCGAGGGGTAAAGGGGGAACTCAGGAAAGACAAAGCCATAACGGAGAGATTAAATGAATTCTTTGCTTCAGTCTTCACCGAGGAAGATTTGGGAGAGATACTGGTGACAGGAATGGTATTCAAAGCTGACAACTCAGAGAAACTGAATGAAATCTCTGTAAACCTGGAAGATGTAATGGCATAATTTGACAAATTGACCCAGACCAGATGATATTCATCCCAGAATACTGATAGAAATGAAAAACAAACTTGCAGAACTATTGCTAGTAATATGTAATTTATCTTTAAAATCAAGCATGGTACCGGAAGATTGGAGGGTGGCCAATATTATGCCAATTTTTTAAAAAGGTTTCAGAGATGATTCGGGGAAATTATAGACTGATGAACCTGACATTGATGTCGGGCAAAATGGTAGAGACCATTATAAAGAACAAAATTACAGAGCATATTCAAAAGCATGGATTAATGAGTCAAAGCCAACATGGATTTAGTGAAGGGAAATCTTGCCTCACCAATCTACTACATTTCTTTGAAGGGGTGAACAAGCGTGGATAAAGATGAGCCAGTTGATATTGTGTATCTGGATTTTCAAAAGGCATTTGACAAAACACCTCATGAAAGTCTCCAGAGGAAACTAGAGAGTCATGGGATAGGAGGAAGTGTTCTATTGTGAATTAAAAACTGGTTAAAAGATAGAAAACAGAGAGTAGGGTTAATGGTCAATATTTTCAATGGAAAAGGGTAGATAATGTGGTTGTGCAGGGTTCTGTGCTGGTACTGCTGCTTTTTAACATATTTATAAATGATCTAGAGATGGGAGTAAGTAGTGAGGTAATTAAATTTGCTGACAACACAAAGTTATTCAAAGTTGTTAAATCGCAAGAGGATTGTGAAAATTTACAGGAGGACCTTACAAGATTGGGAGACTGGGCATCCAAATGGCAGATGACGTTTAATGTGAGCAAGTGCAAAATGATGCAAGTAGGAAAGAGGAACCTGAACTATAGCTACGTGATGCAAGGTTCCACATTAGGAGTCACTGACCAAGAAAGGGATCTAGGTGTCATCGATGATGATACGTTGAAACCTTCTGCTCAGTGTGCGACGGCGGCTAAGAAAGCAAATAAAATGTTAGGTATTATTAGGAAAGGAATGGAAAACAAAAATGAGGATGTTATAATGCCTTTGTGTCGCTCCATGGTGCAACTGCTCTTCGAATACTGTGTGTAATTCTGGTCACTGTATCTCAAAAAAGATAAATATAGTGGAATTAGAAAAGGTACAGAGAAGGGCAACAAAAATGAAGGGGATGGGATGACTTCTCTATGAGGAAAGGCTAAAGCAGCTATGGCTTTTCAGACTGGAGAAAAGACGGCTGAGGGGAGATAAAATAGAGGTCTATAAAATAATGAGTGGAGTGGAACAGGTGGACATGATTTACTTATTTACTCTTTCCAAAAATACTAGGCCTAGGTGCACGCAGTGAAGTTACAAAGTAGTAAATTTAAAATGAATTGGAGAAAATATTTCTTCACTCAACATGTAATTAAACTCTGAAATTTGTTGCCAGAGAATGTGGTAAAAGCAGTTAGTTTGGTGGGGTTTAAAAAAAGTTTGGATAATTTCCTAAAAGAAAAGTCCATAAGCCATTATTAAAATCCAGTTCTTATTTCTAGGATAAGCAGCATAAAATGTATTGTACTGTTTTGGGATCTTGCCAGGTATTTGTAACCTGGATTGGCCACTTTTGGAAACTGTCCCAGTATGGCAACGTTTATATTCTTATGTTCTTATGTATCATTTAATAAAGTAACCTGAACAGAGCTAGCTGATTGACTAAAGAAATACAATTAAATCTTCGGATATGGGATATACACATCTGTACTGCCCTGATTGACATGCAGCATAGCCCAAAGTATAGAATATCACTATGAAAAGAGTCAGAACTCTTGAACTAAAATCTTCTTTAATGCAATAATCAATCAAGAAAAATAACTTACAGATCAGATGTGCTGGACAAGAGTTTTTGCCTTGCAAACTTGGAGTCTGTTCTCTACCAGCTCTCCAAGCAAGAGAGAAGCTGGGAGTAATTCAACAACACTCTGAGTAGAGATGCTGTTTATACTTCTACACTGATGAAATCTTGATAGCGTCACAGTAGCTTCAAGAGGGTCATATAGCAAAATACAGCATAGGCAGTTTCAGTTCACAGAGGAGAATGGTGCAGACTAACTCTTACAGATCCGATGGGAAGAAAAAGGGGGGCTAACTAGCCCAGCATGTACAGAGAACAAGGCAAGCCAATAGAAAGAGTCCCATAAGACACAGGGATCTGGGACATGTGGTCTGGAAGAGCCTATTACAGAGAACTACAAGACTACAGGGATTTGTAGTTCAAGGGCACAACCTTCAACGTTCAAGCAATGTAATCTGTTACAGACAATGCTTAACACATATACATAAACAATTAAAAGCCTGCCTCCATGCAAATTTCCAACAGTAGCATATAGACGTGGTAAAACAGTAGGAGAGTTCCTGGGTAGAAATAGATATGCCGAACCTGAGAAAGGGGAAAGTATGGGAACTCACATTGCTTGTGGCCATTGCCAATGGTGTGAGTTTACATTGGAAAGGTCCTCATGGGCAGACGTCAAACAAGTTAGATATTTAAAGCTAGACACTGTACGGCAGGGGTGTAGCCACGGGGAGGGCCTGGACGGGCCCAGGCCCAGCTACTTTCCCTCCAGGCCCACCCATCCAACATCCCTCGCTCGCTGTTGCTGTCGTGCAGCGCTACCATTCACACAGGCAGCTCCGCTCCCCCCTGCTGCGTCCATCTGGCCCTACGTAAACATGAAGTGCATCAGAGAGGGCTGGATGGACACGGCAAAGGGGAGTGGATCTGCCTGTGTGAATTGCAGTGCTGCGTGATGGTTGAAAAAAAGAATGCAGGGACCGAGGCAGCGGAGCCTGGAGAGAAGAAGAATTTCAGGGCAGACAGGCACGCAGGCAATGCAGAACGCTGCCTCCTGGACGGCCATACCGGAAGCAATGGGAGAAAAGGCAGCAACACTACAGCAAGGGATGTTGGGTTGGGGCAGGAATAGGAAGGTAGAACTAAAGTAAGTGCTGGACGTTTGGAGGGAGGACTGGGGGGCTGGAGGGAAGGGATAGTTTTGCAGGAGTCGGACTTGTGGGAGGAAGGGGATTGGAGGGAAGAGAGAGAGCTACTGGATATGGGAGGAAGAGGAGGAGGGGATCTGAATAGAAGGGAGAGAGTTGCTGGACATGGGAGGGAGAGAAGGAAGGGGCTGGAGAGCTGCTGGAAAGGGAGGAAGAGGAAGATGGGACTGGGGGGAAGGGAGAGAGCTGCTGGACATGGGAAGAAGAGGAGGAGTGGACTGGATGGAAGGGAGAGAGCTGCTGGAGGAAGAGGGGAGGAGAACTGGAGGGAAGGGATAGAGCTGCTGGACATGGGGGGAAGGGGCTGGAGAGCTGCTGGACAAGGGAGGAAGAGGAAGAAGGGACAGGAGGAAAGGTAGAGAGCTGCTGAACATGGGAGGAAGAGGAGGAGGGGACTGGATGGAAGGGAGGGAGCTGCTGGAAGAAGAGGGGGAGGAGAACTGGAGGGAAGGGAGATAACTGCTGTTTCAGCACAAGGAGGGAGGAAATGGAAACAGAGATACTAGACCAAGGAGATGAAACAAAAGGGAAAAAAATACTAAACCTACAGCGTGAGGGAGGGAGGAAGGAAGGGCGGGGTGGGTGGGCAGGCAGGGAATCAAGCAACCAAACCAGATGCTGGAAAGGGAGTGAGAGGGAGAGAAGCTGGATGGGGTAGGGTCAGAGAAGGTAGAGATATATTGGCACTAGGGATGAAGAGAGGGGAGAAGCTGGACAGAGAAATATAGGGACACAGAGAACAGGATATACTAAACATGGAGGAAGATAGAAGTACAGAGATGGAAGAAGATGGTTAGTTGACATGGAAAGAGAGTAGAAATATCAAATGGATATGAGACCTTGGTGAGTGAGTTAAGAGAAGACAGTAGGATGTAGAAACCAGAACCTGGGACCAGCATGACTTGAAAAAGAAAATGAGCAGACAACAAAAGATAGAAAAAATAATTTTATTTTTCTGTTTTGTGACTAGAATATGTCAGATTTGAAATGTACATCCTGCCAGAGCTGGTGTTAGACATGGCTGGGACCACTCATGGCAGGCTCAATGCGGCTTACATATTGCATACAGGTACTTATTTGTACCTGGGGCAATGGAGGGTTAAGTGACTTCATAGTTGTATCTTGAAAACAAGACTAGCTGGGTGTATCCAAAGGACTGAGTTAAGAAACCCTGCTTTAGATAAAAGGTAGTTTTGTTTAAAGTGGCCATCTCATTCACCTTCTTTTCTGCAGATTTGTGAGGTAGTGGTGGCAGCAAAAACCTCTGATGCTTGCATGGGGCTAATTTGGGATAATATGGGTGCATATATTTAAGGATCCATCAGTCTAAGACTGATCAGTTACATGGAGGGGCATAATCGAACGAAAACGCCTATCTCCATGGGCGTTTATCTCCAAGAACGGGTCCGTGAAGGGGTGGACTGAACCGTATTTTGGGAAAAAATAGACGCCCATGTTTTATTCAACAATGTGTGAGCTGGGCGTTTTTGTTTTTCAGCGATAATGGAAAATGAAAGCGCCCAGCTCAAAAACGAATAAATCCAAGGCATTTGTTCATGGGAGGGGCCAGGACTCGTAGTGCACTGGTCCCCCTCACATGCCAGGACATCAACCGGGCACCCTAGGGGGCACTTTTACAAAACCAAAAAAAAAGGTAAAAGAGCTCCCAGGTGCATAGCACCCTTCCCTTGTGTGTTGAGCCCCCCAAATCCCCCTCAAAACCCACTGCCCACAAGTCTACACCATTACTATAGCCCTAAGGGGTGAAGGGGGGCACCTACATGTGGGTACAGTGGGTTTGGGGGGGTTGGACGACTAATAAGCATTAAGCAGCACAATTGTAACAGGTAGGGGGGGATGGGCCTGGGTCCACCTGCCTGAAGTCCACTGCACCCCCTAACAACTCCTCCAGTGACCTGCATACTGCTGCCAGGGAGGTGGGAATGACATTTGAGGGTGAAAATAAAAAGTTGTGAAACATCATTTTTTGTGGTGGGAGGGGGTTAGTGACCACTGGGGGAGTCAGGGGAGGTCATCCCCGATTCCCTCCAGTGGTCATCTGGTCATTTAGGGCACTTTTTGGGGCCTTATTCGTGAAAAAACAGGGTCCAGGAAAAGTGTCCTAAATTCTAGCTAAAAACGCATACTTTTTTCCCATTATCGGTGAAATGCGCCCATCTTTGTTCGGCAGATAACCACGCCCCAGTTCCGCCTTCGCCACACCTCTGACACGCCCCCATCAACTTTGTCCGCATCCGCGACGGAGTGCAGTTGAAAACGTCCAAAAATCGGCTTTCGATTATACCGCTTTATTCGTTTTTGTGAGATAAACGTCCATCTCCCGATTTAGGTCAGAACTTGGGCGTTTTTCTCGTTCGATTATAAGCAGGATAGTAACATAGTAGATGACAGCAGAAAAAGACCTGCACGGTCCATCTAGTCTGCCCACGATAAACTCATATGTGTATACCTTACCTTGATTTGTACCTGTCTTTTTCAGGGCACAGACCGTATAAGTCTGTCCAGCAGTATTTCCCGCCTCCCAACCACCAGTCCCGCCTCCCATCACCGGCTCCGGCACAGACCCCGTATAAGTCTGCCCTCCCCCATCCTAGCCTCTCAACCACCAACCCCTCTTCCCCCCGCCACCCAATTTCAGCTAAGCTTCTGTGGATCCATTCCTTCTGCACAGGATTCCTTTATGCCTGTCCCACGCATGTTTGAATTCCGTTACCGTTTTCATCTCCACCACCTCCCGCGGGAGGGCATTCCAAGCGTTCACCACCCTCTCCGTGAAGAAATACTTCCTGACATCTTTCCTGAGTCTGCCCCCCTTCAATCTCATTTTATGTCCTCTCGTTCTACCGCCTTCCCATCTCCGGAAAAGATTCATTTGCGGATTAATACCTTTCAAATATTTGAACGTCTGTATCATATCACCTCTGTTCCTCCTTTCCTCCAGAGTATACATGTTCAGGTCAGCAAGTCTCTCTTCATATGTCTTGGAACGCAACTCCCATACCATCCTCGTAGCTTTTCTTTGCACCGCTTCCATTTTTTTAACATCCTTCGCAAGGTACGGCCTCCAAAACTGAACTCAATACTCCAGGTGGGGCCTCACCAACGTCTTATACAGGGGCATTAAAACCTCCTTTTTTCTGCTGGTCACACCTCTCTCTATACAGCCTAGCAACCTTCTCGCTACGGCCACTGCCTTGTCGCACTGTTTCATTGCCTTCAGGTCCTCAGATACTATCACCCCAAGATCCCTCTCCCCGTCCGTGTCTATCAGGCTCTCCCCACCTAACACATACGCCTCCCTTGGATTTCTACTCCCTAAGTGCATCACTTTGCATTGGGCAAGGGGTCTTGTGTTTCCTTGTGGCGTGTGCCAAAGTTAAGTAAAGGTTCAGAAGAAACAATCCTCAGACACTAACTCAAACAGCAAGCGAAACACAGCGAGGATGACAACAAATCCACTCAGTCAGTAAAAGGTTCTATAAAACTTTAATCAAAGTCATATACAACTCAACACAGACCTGTGTTGATATGAGAACACTCCTTTGTTTTATAGGCCAGAAAGAGGGTAGTAGAGTTCAGATGGGGGCTGCTACTGGTTTTTACTTCATTTGGCATTTGACTGCACTGGATGGGCCTTCACAGTATGTGATGGTCTCAGCTGCTGCCTTTACTTCACAAAGCTTGGCATGCATCAATTCTGTATTATTTATTCATCTGGAGGGGAATGGCATTTGATGAATAAAGGGGTAGAATTTATTCAGCAAATGAAGCTGCACTTGTTTTTGATTTGATGTTATTTTCCTCATGCTTTACTTATTTGGTCTCAAATTATACTGAGAAAGCTATGGTGGATCGTTATTATTGCCGAGGCTATGGAGGAGCGCCAGAGATGGGTGATTGCTAAAATCTCAAAATGTATTATTTTGCTACAAAGTTTAGTTCATTCCCATGATATCTTGTCCACAGATTATCCTTAGCTTTCTCACGCAGATGGAATTAACTTGTCTGATATTGGTCAGGATACATTTTTTAGTTATATTCAGGATCTACTGAAGGGGTTGAAGAAAATCATAGCCCAAAATAGGAGAGGCCTTGTGGGTCTGTAGGTCAATCACAAGATAAAGAATAGAACAGATTCCAGATGAAGATTATACAGCAAATATGTATTTAAAAATAACCCAACGTGGCCACATTTCACCCAAAGGCTGTATTAGGGGAAGCGCTAAGAGGGATTTATTTAAAAAAAAACTCTCCTTTATTAGCCAGATTAATTCCCTCCACATACAGAAAGAGCAGTGATTTTAGAAAGCTGCATGTGGGGAAAACAAACAGTGATTCCTACCCCCCCCCCCCCAACACACTGGGAGCAGCTTTCAAAAATTGTTGCTCCCATTGCCAAGAGACTAGATTCCAGCATTAGGAAACCCCCTGCCCCTGCAAGGCATCTGATCAGTTCTGCAGCATGCTTCTCTGTGTCCCCCCACCCCCACCCATGCAGAACCCTCCCACAGCACACCCCCTCCTTTGTCAGAAACTTCACAATGGCACAACCCCCCCCCCCCCAAGGCTAGACCTTTCCAAAACACAACATCTCCTCCCCTGCAGTTTGCCTCCCACTATGACATCAGTCCCTCACAATAACAGAATCCTCAGTTACCTGAAACACCTCCCTCCATGTGGTAGCCTTTATGTTTATGTTTTATTGCAACCAAATCCAAATCTAAGTCACAAACTCCTGCCAAGGAGCTCTCCCAACGGACCACCTACCCCCCCCCCCCCCCCCACATCTCCAGCTCATCCTTACTGGGAGTCCCCAGTGTTTAGAGTGGTGGGATTGATGCCAACACACTTCCATCTTCATGATGCTGGCACTCAAAATGTTTGTTGAGACCTCTTGCAGAAGTATCATGGTATTGCCACTAGAGGTCAGGCTTCTACATAAGGTCATACTACCCTAATATAGAAGCCTGGCTACTAGTGGTATTACCATGATGATATCATAGTGTTCAGGTTTTCATATAAGGGAACTTTATTGTTATATGAAAGCCTGCTCCCCCCCCCCCCCCCATGCAGAAATATTGTGATATTACTGCTAGACGTCTCTGTGGCCATTTTGAGTGCCAACATCATTAAGGTAGGAGCATGTGGGTATTGCTCCCACCTACTAGATACCAGGGACTCTACAAGTCCAAGGTAGACACCGTGGTGAAGGAGTCATGGGGTCTGCCAAGAATGGCATCTTGGGGGGGGGGGGGGGTTGAGGATTTGAGGAGTTAGCAACAAGAGGAGTTTGCCATATGATGGAGGATTGCTAGCACATGAGGGGGACCAGGATCAAGGGGGTTTCTTCCTTGGGAGGGGCATGCTACTGGGGGGGGGGGGGGTTGTACCATGGTGTAGGTTCCAGTATTGGGTGATTTGTGTCACAGGGGAGATTGTGCTTCAGATCATCTTACCGAAGGAGAGATCTGGCATCAGAGGATTGTGCAGTGTGTGTATGTGTGTGCGTGCATGTGTGTGTGGTAGGGGGATTCTAGCATCACGGAGGTTTGGAAATGGATCAAATATTAAGGGGATTGTGGATGGGATGGCCATCAGGAAGGGGATTGCAGAGCAGAGGGCAGATATCAGCATATAAGCTGTCTCTTTCAGCAGACCTATGCCTGAAATAGACTTCCTGAGCCATTATGTCTAGCTTCATCCCTGGCCGCCTTCAAATCCGGGCTAAAGGCCTACCTGTTTGATGCTGCTTTTAATTCCTAACTTGTCACCTGCTCGTAACCTTTATCTTGTCTTCCTCTCTTCACTAGTCCCTTTTCCCGCGTGTCCTATCTGTCTGTCCTACCCTTATCCCTTATTTGTCCTGTCTGTCTGTCCTGATTTAGATTGTAAGCTCTTTTGAGCAGGGACTGTCTTTTCTTCATGTTCAATTGTGAAGCGCTGCGTACGACTGGTAGCACTATAGAAATGATTTGTAGTAGTAGACCTTGAGGAGACTGTAAATGCTGGCATTTAGGACACTTCCTCTCCCTGCCCTACCCACCCCTGCCCCTTGACATCAACATGTAGTACACCTTCCTGCTTATAATCGAACGAGAAAAACGCCCAAGTTCCGACCTAAATCGGGAGATGGGCGTTTTTCTCACAAAAACAAATAAAGCGGTATAATCGAAAGCCGAACTTTGGACGCTTTCAACTGCACTCCGTCGCGGATGCGGACAAAGTTGACGGGGGCGTGTCGGAGGCGTGGTGAAGGCGGAACTGGGGCGTGGTTATCACCCGAACAGAGATGGGCGCCTTTCGCCGATAATGGATACGTTTGTAGCTAGAATTTAGGGCACTTTTCCTGGACCCTGTTTTTTCACGAATAAGGCCCCAAAAAGTGCCCTAAATGACCAGATGACCCCCAGAGGGAGTCGGGGATGACCTCCCCTGACTCCCCCAGTGGTCACTAACCCCCTCCCACCACAAAAAAATGATGTTTCACAACTTTTTACTTTCACCCTCAAATGTCATACCCTCCTCCCAAGCAGCAGTATGCAGGTCCCTGGAGCAGTTGTTAGGGGGTGCAGTGGACGTCAGGCAGGTGGACCCAGGCCCATCCCCCCCCTACCTGTTACAATTGTGCTGCTTAATGCTTAGTCGTCCAACCCCCCCAAACTCACTGTACCCACATGTAGGTGCCCCCCTTCACCTCTTAGGGCTATAGTAATGGTGTAGACTTGTGGGCAGTAGGTTTTGAGGGGGATTTGGGGGGCTCAACACCCAAGGGAAGGGTGCTATGCACCTGGGAGCTCTTTTACCTTTTTTTTGTTTTTGTAAAAGTGCCCCCTAGGGTGCCCGGTTGGTGTCCTGGCATGTGAGGGGGACCAGTGCACTATGAATCCTGGCCCCTCCCACGAACAAATGCCTTGGATTTATTCGTTTTTGAGCTGGGCGATTTCATTTTCCATTATCGCTGAAAAGCAAAAACGCCCAGCTCACACCTTGGCGAATAACACATGGGCGTCTATTTTTTTTTAAAATACGGTTCACTCCGCCCCTTCACGGACCCGTTCTCGGAGATAAACGCCCATGGAGATAGGCGTTTCTGGTCGATTATGCCCCTCCTTCTCTCACATGTATATGTCCCCATTGTGAAATGCCTTTTACTCATGTAGGCCTCTCTACACATGTAAATGCTGCCATTTACATATGAGGATACTTCTAAAATAAGGGTAAAACAATATAAATTGATATTGGTTAAGTGTTAATACAGCTGCTCCCTAATGTTGTCACTGTCTCTTGATCCTATGTTTTCACTGGAGAGAAGCTAAATAAATTTAGAGGGGGGGGGGGGCGCTTTTTTAATATCGTGCCATGTATTTCTTACACTTTGGCATTTTATGAAATGAAAAGGCATACACACTTTAGAATCTCCAGTCTGCGACACCTGTTCTTAATATCTTATGCTCATGCCACGAATGCATTACTATGGTGCCTGTTTGTGGTTCTGTTAAGCATCAGCATGGCAGCACTCTCATTAAATTTAAAATGGAAGATGGGGCTAAACAGGAAGTAGCATTTAGAAACTTTAAATACTAATATTGCCTCAAGAAACCAAAGGAAACTGTCAATGTTATTTGTTATAACTCAAATGATATAAAATTATGCAGCTATTGCTGCTACTTTAAGAAATGTTTTCCATAGAAATAGGGTTTATTGCCATGAATTGACTACTTTATTAATTTTATGACTATTTTCAATAGACTATTCATTTTTGTTCTGCCTATAAATAGCTAAAAACAATCTCTGAAGATTATCTCATGGAGAAATCATGAAACACTCCATTAATTACCCTCTCTAAGGAAGAAAGAGGACAAAATTTGTTATGGAATCAGTTCACAAGACAGAAAGTCCCAGGCATCCATTATATAATTTAGTCCTGACATAGCACATTAAAATCTGAAAAACGAAGGCCGTTTTCCTGGTAAGTCAGCAAAATGCCATAGAAATAAAAACTCCTGCCTGCATTCCACTAGCCATCTCCATAGTGAATAACTGCTGAGGAAATCAGCTCCATTAGTCTTGAAACCATCAGTTATTGCTCCCACTAGCTTACATATATATTTTGAGTAGCTTTTGACCATATTTAAGGTTGATTTTATATATATATATATATATATATATATATATATATATACTGAAGCTCTGATCTAAACATGTAAAGCACATCATCTTGGCAATTATTATTTAAAGCCTATATCTTGGTCTTCCTGTGAAGTACTGACCTAACTTGTAATAGGGTGACCTCTGGCTTAATCCCTACAAGTGTCATCCAATTTTACAATGCTTTTAAAAAATGCTTACCTTGATAATCATTGTGTAGGTTATGTCTGATCAAATAGCTTAATAGCAAAATATAATGCAGAGTAACATATGGCTCAGGGGATATCATAGAAACCCAATCAAATAAGTCTTAGTGAATTTACTACTTATTTTGGAAGATTTTACTATGCATAGAGTTCTTTTTTGTGTAAAGGATTTAATGGTGCTCCCTGTATAAAGGATTAGCTACTTGGATTTTTAATTGCAAAAGACCTTCTTTGAGATAGGAGCTTTTTCTAGAGGTAGCTAATAGCCAGTGTTGTTCAAAGTACTAGGTCAAAACACTTAAGTAAAAATAAATGTATATTTTAATACTTAAGTAAAAGTAAAAAGTACATTGAAGAACACATAAAAAAATTACTTAAGTGAAAGTAAAAAAAGTTATTGCCTAATATAATACTTTTTGACTAAATGTAACTATTGTTAAAACTTTTATCCCAATAATTTTACTGCTCTGCAATTCAATCCACTTTGCTTTTAGTAAAACTAAATTTTGAAAATGACTGCCACTCATGCGAATGCATGTGTGAGTCATTAATCCAGCACAGCTAAAAAGGTATTCAACAATTGTTTCATCCACTCCTTAAGAAACCACACCTCAACCTTTCTACTCCCTCAAACTTCCACCCTATCTCTAATCTGCTTTTGTTTACTAAAGTCACAGAAAAATTGGTTCATTCACAATTGGTTCAACATATTGAAAATTATATTGTTCTGCACTCGTATCAGTCTGATTTTCAACACCATCACAGCACCGAGACACTTCTAGTAGCATTTTATGATCTTATTCGCACCTCACATGACCACTGATTCTCTGTCATTATAGTCTCTCTTAATTTGTCTTCTGCTTTCAGTTTGGTAAATCACATGCTCCTCCATCATCTTACATCCATCAGGCTGTTGGATACTGTTGTTTCATGGTTCACTAGTTATCTTTTCAATCACTCATATCAACTTTACTTTAACTCTGCTACCATAGCCTCACTGCCCCTGTCTTCTGCCATACCCCAGGGTTCCATCCTCTCTTCTGCCCTCTTTAATATTTTTCTTTTACCCCTACTCATAATTATCCAAGACCACGGTTGCACCCCTTTGTGTTACATGAATGGTATTCAAATTTTCTCTAAAGTTTCTGACACCACTTCCGTCACTTGATTAAACACCTGTCTTTTCTGGTTTAAATTCAATCTTCTGTTCCTGAACACTACAAAGTGCAAATCTATTCTTTTCCCTTGTTCCCATGAAGTTCATATCCATCCACCCTCATTAAATAGTCTTCTTCCCTTTAAGGACTCTATTAAGATTCTCAACATGATCTTTGATTCAGCCTGCTCCTTCAAGCCTCAAATTAATGCTGTTCTCCGTTCCTCCTTCTTTTGCCCTCCATCTTGTTTGTCCTGCCTGCCCTCTGCTTCTCACTGCTCCACTCTGCTCTCTCATCTTGGCACATGTCATTTCACAGCTTGACTACTGTAACTCTTTTTATGTTGGTCTTCCATTATACTCCCTTAAGCACTTGCAACTTGTTCAAGTCACCGCTGTCGAGCTACTCCATAACGCTCGCAGATTTGATCACATTACACCCCTACTCCACTTTGAACATTGTCTTCCCTTATCTGCATGTATACAGTTTAAAATCCTTCAACTTGTTTGTAAATCCAGACTCCCCTCTGCTTCTTCCTACCTTCACAACCTTCTCATTCCCTTCACGCCCTTACGGTTCCTTCGCTGTACAGACCGCAACCTTCTGACCCCACTCCCTCGCAGATCTGTCTGACCACCACCCTTGATTCAGCTTTCAACTATCTAGGCACCAAACTATGGAACAGCCTCCCACCCACTGTACATAATCAGTCCTCATTTCCTGCCTTCAAACAAACCTTAAAAACCTATCTGTTTTCTATGTCCTTCCCTCCCTCTTCCTGATTTCTTGACCACTTTTTCTCCCTGATCACGGGTCTGTTCTTTCTTCTTAACTATATCTGTGTTTTCATATATTGTTAATCACTTCATGCCTTTTTTTTGTAGACTATAGCGGTATATCAAATAAGCCACAATAAATAAATAAATAAATAACCAACTGCACTAGCAAGAAGTGGAGTGCTTAGTCTGAATAAATGTTGCTTCAAATCCGATCAGGCTGAAAAACTACTGATGTCTTCTGACAGGGTCTGCAGGTATTGATCAAGGGAATCCCTTTGTGAAACATATAATTATCATAGTCATCATCATCTACATGAGAAGTAGTGCTGTCAAATTCATCACTTGCATTTTCATTGTTGCTATCATCATCATGCTGTCCAATCACAGAGAAGGCTTTCCCAAAGTTAGAATCATTGTCTGTTGTTCTTCTAACAATTTTTCATCTACTTTCAAACTCTGAATATCTTTGAGAACTGATGCAAGAACATTAAGGACCCTGTTCACTAAAGTATGCTAGCATTTTTAGCGCTCACTAATGCTAGAGACACCCATATATCCCTAGGGGTGTCTCTAGCATTAGCATGTGTTAAAAATACTAGCACGGCTTAGTAAATAGGGCCCTAAATGTGTGAGAGCCTTTCAGTCTTAAGCTCAGTGAAGCAGGCTTCCTCTCTAAAGACTGTTAATCCAGTGGACTGTTACATAACATAAGAACATTGCCTTACTGGGATAGACCGAAGGTCCACGAAGCCCAGTATCCTGTTTCCAATAGTGGTCAATCCAAGTCATAGGTACCTGGAAAGTCACAGAACAGTAAAACAGATTTTATGCTATTTTGTCCTAGAAATAAGCAGTGGACTTTCCCTGAGACCATTTTAGTAATGGCTTATAGACTTTTAGGAAATTATCCAAATGTTATTAAACCCTGTTAAGCTAACTGCTTTTACCATAGTATCTAGCAACGAATTCCAGAGTTTAATTACATGTTGAGTGAAAAAGTATTTTCTCTGTTTTGTTTTAAATTTACAATTTAATAGCTTCATTGCATGCACACTAGGCCTAGTATTTTTTGGAAAGAGTAAATTCACATGGACTTTTCTTTTAGGAAATTAGCCAAACCTTTTTTAAGCCCTGCTAACATACGTGAGTAACATAGTAGATGATGGCAGAAAGCTAGCTGCTTTTACCACATTCTCTGGCAATGAATTCCAGAGTTTAATTACACATTGAGTGAAGGAATATTTTCTTTGTTTGTTTTAAATTTACTACTTAGTAGCTTCATTGTCTAGTATTTTTGGAAAGATTAAACAAGCAATTCACATCTACCCACTCCACTCATTATTTTATGGACTTCTATCATATCTCTGCTTAGCCATCTCTTCTCCAAGGTGAAGAGTCCTAGCTCTTTTAGCCTTTCTTCATAGTTTAGTCATTCCATCCCCTTTATCATTTTTGTTGCCCTTCTCTGTACCTTTTCTAATTCCTCTAAATCTTTTTTGAGATGCAATGAGCAAAATTGCACACAGTATTCAAGGTGCAGTCACACCATGGAGTAATTCAAAAGCATGTAAAATTTTCCATGAGATGATCAACAGTCTGTTGTGGAAGAGACATATGTCTGTTCACCAAGAATTGCAGCCAACGTCAGCTTTATCTCCACTGCCACTCATTCAGTTTAGCTGGAGACCAGTAACCAAATCAACAAACACATGCAACTCCACTGTTCTCAAAGGCTATATTCATTGAACATCAACATTTAACATGCGGTGATCTACTGTTTATGTGATGAGGTTAGCAATAGCAAAATCCTGTTCCAGGTTTTGAACTTTCATTTGGTTTATCAAGGAATCTTCACTTATGTTTTAGTTCCGCTTTTACTTTTTACTTTTAACTGAAAGCCTCAGATGCAAAAAGTTGCATAAAGCAGCATTAGGATGTTTTGTGTGCCAAAACATTCAAATCACTATTTTCGAAACACATTTTCTAAACATTTTTCTATGCTTTTTGTCTGCAATGTGTTCAAAATCACAGGGGGGTGGGTGTCAGGGGCATGTTAAGGGCAAGATTTCAGCGTTCCTAACGCTGAACATTTTACTGTCAAAATGGAACAAAAATGACCAGGACTAAAACAAAGACATTTTAAGTTAGACCTGTTGTAATAATGACTAAGCCCTAAAAAAGTGTCCTAAATGACCAGATGACCACTGGAGGAATAAAGGAATGACCCCCCCCCTTACTCCCCCAGTAATCACTGATCACCCTCTCACCCCCCAAATATGTGAAAGAAAAGGTACGTACCAGCTTCTATGACAGCCTCAGATATTATGGCCAGTCCTATTAGAGCAGCAAGCAGATCCCTGGAGTAGCCTAGTGGTCAGTGCAGTGCACTGTGGAGAAAGGGGACCCAGGCCCATAGTCTACTCTAACTGTTACACTTGTGGTGGAATGTGTCAGCCCTCACTTGTGGCGGGTTTTGGAGTGCTCACCATACAATATAAGGGGGTAATGGTGAGATGGGTACTTTAAAGTTTTTATGTGACGTCCACTGTAGTGTCCCCCTAGGGTGCCCCACTACTTTGCTGTGTGGCCATCTCCTATATCCCAATGGCTTGATTTTGAGAGCTTTTCACTTAGATGTTTTTTTTTTTCAAAAAAAGACCAAAAAGATAAATGCATAGAGCACAAAAACATCTAGCAAGTGGCTATTTTCAGAAAAAAAAAAAGAAATGTTTTGCTGTTTCAACAATTACTATATTTGCCACCTGGATTCTGGACGTTTTGAGCAAAACCTCCAAAGTCGGACTTAGACATCATATCGAAAATGCCCCTCCACATGTGTTTTATACTGTTTAACTTGTCAGCCTTTGTTCTTTCTTAAATACGTAAGTATTGCCACACTGGGACAAACTAAAGTTCCATCAAGCCCAGCATCCTCTTTCCAGCAGTGACCAATCCAGGTCACAAATACCTGGCAAGATCCCAAAAATGTTGAATACATTTCATGCTGCTTATCCCAGAAATACTGTCAATATTCAAATGGCGGTAATCTACCTATACAAACTGAATACATACAAAACACACAAATGGTAGAATTCTCAACAAAGAGTGCCAATAGTTGTTAATTTGTTATGGGGAAGTCTTACACAGTCACTAAGGCAACTATCTTATCACCAATTAGGTGAACCTTTGTTCCGTGACAGTTATAATCATCGACAGCCCCCAACCTTCCATGCTCTGATATAACGTGCAAGGATATTTAGTGTTCTTTTTTTGTTTATTTTACTTTTTAATTCTTTTTTATAATCCTTATTGCCAACAACGTTTTGCACATCTTTACATCTCTCATATACTCAGATAATATAGCTACTAGTGTATTATCATTCAGTAATATCGGAGGTGACTAGGTTTCACTTATCTGTATGCAGTCTCAGGTATGCCTACAGTCCCGACAGGTGCCTGTTTCGCATTTGCAGCTTTGTCAAGGGAAAATCTAAGTGTACCTGTTTTGCTTTCACAGGTACATTTAGTAAAATAAACAAAAAAAGAACACTAAGAGGGGCATAATCGAACGGAAACGCCTATCTCCATGGGCGTTTATCTCCGAGAACGTGTCTGTGAAGTGGCGGGCCGAACCATATTTTCAAAAAGTTGACGTTTTTGAGCTGGGCATTTGGTTTTTTTAGCGATAATGGAAACTAAAAACACCCAGCTCAAAAACGTCCTAATCCGAGCCATTTGGTTGTGGGAGGGGCCACGATTCGTAGTACACTCACTCCCCTGATATGTCAGGACACCAACTGGGCACCCTAGGTCAGTGCGGTGGACTTCAGAAAAAGCTCCCACATGCATAACTCCCTTACCACGGGTGCTGAGCTCCCAACCCCCCTCCCCCAAAACCCACTACCCACATATGTACAACACTACCATAGCTCTTAGGGGTGAAGGGGGCACCTACATGTGGGTACAGTGGGTTTTGGAGGCCTCCCATTTACCAGCACAAGTGTTACAGGTGGGGGGGGGGGTGTGGGCCTGGGGCCACCTGGTTGAAGTGCACTGCGGTACCCACTAAAAGTGCTCCAGGGACCTGCATACACGCAGGCCTCTAGGACTTGTTACTGCTGTATAACATTGGCACACCAGTTGACACCTGAAGACTAATCTCTCCGAAAACGTCCTTTATTGGAATAAGCACGCTTACTCACAGTTAACTGCAGATCAGAGGTTGTGCCCCACCACTGGCAACGAGTCTCCCTGGTAGTGAGATTAGCAGGTCAGAGCTGGCAGAATGTTGTACAATGCCCTCTTTCAGCCACATTCAAGGTAAGAACCAAGTTCTCTAACGTGGCTAACACATGGAAGGGATCTAAAACTGGCATACAAAAATGGCCACTACTTCATGGACTACCGGAAACACAACAGGGCACACTCTGACCCAGTAGGCAGGGGGAAAAGCACCATGGGAGAAGAGCCTACCAACTACCAACATCGTGAGACTGTAACAGAAGCTAATGAAATCACGGAGCCCAATACCCTACCCTACACCTACAATGCTGATGTGACCCTGTAGTGCACCCGAGAGCCACATCTGACCCAGGGAAAGGCTGTGACAGGATCGAACATATTCTGCTGTCATGGAGGTGGGTACGGCATTTGAGGGTGGCATAGAGGCTGGAAAAAAAGTTTTTAAAGTGGGGGTTTTTTGGTGGGAGGGGGTTAGTGACCACTGGGGGAGTCCGGGGAGGTCATCCTCGATTCCCTCCAGTGGACATCTGGGCAGTTCGGGCACTTTTTTGGGACTTGTTTGTGACCCAAAATCGCGGTTAAAAACGCCTTTTTTTTCGATTATCAGCTAAAAACGCCCATCTCTCCTCGGCTGATAACCACGCCCCAGTCCCGCCTCCACCCATGGCCCTCCCATTTCAGTGCCCTCTTTTTTTTTACTTGTGCTTAAAATTTAAGTGTGGATTCTATGCCTAAATTTCAGTTTGAGGGCATGAAGCATCACATGCAAATGTGCTCAAGGGGCTGTGGAGCAACTGATTGATGAGCTTCCAAGGTTTGTGCATGCAGGTGGTGCACTCATAAAGCCTTTCCGGGTGTGGAACTGCTATTGTATTTCAGTCTGTGAGTTCTAGATGTGAATGGTGTCTGGAAAGGGGGAGTAAGAATATGATCCTTGCCAGGAAGGGTAGAGATTTAAAAAAAATGAAATGTACAATGAATCTGCTTAGGGGATGCGAGAGAAGGGGGAGTCTAGTCTGTAGGGGAGGGGCGTTGACCAAGGTAGAGTGAGAGGGAATCTCATGGGGGGAAAAATTAGTAGGGGGCAGGTCATGAGGAAGTAGAGAGCAGAGAAGCATAGAAAGGGGGAGAGGAGTAGGTATGGGGTGGGGGTGGGGTATTAAATATCCTACCCCGAAACAAAAGTCAAACTGCATTGGGAGAAAGAAGTGAGGGAAACATAGAATTTATTCATTTATATATTTATTTTCTGCTCTATCTTCAAATTCTAGGCAGATTACAAAATACATTCATAATCAATAAAACACATCATTAAAATAACTAAAATCATACAGCACACGGAACAAATGCAAACATGACATCACAAAACAGCTCACATCATCTGCAATTAAATTACCATGCAATGCAGCTCAAATCTGTGTTTCATAAATGTTCATTTCATAAATAACCATTGGTTGATCAAAGTAAACAGTATCTTAAGCTATCTCAATTCATAGTTCCATAGGCCTCCTGAAATAATAGTGTTTTCAATGCAACTTTAAAAAAGAAGATGAAAGGTGGAAGAAAAGATCAAGGTGGGGAGGGAATGAGAAAGAAGTGGGGATGGTCTGAGAGAAAAGAAAGTGTATGGTGTGCACAGGTTAGGTAGGGAAGAGGGACCATTGAGGACTGGCTGGGAGGGGGTGAATATGGGCTGTATAGATCAGCCAGTGTGACTACAAGACACAGCGTCAGTATGGTGTAGATGGATTGAGAGTAGAATAGTTAGCTGTGGCGATGAGCTGGGGGTTGAGGAGACTTGCAGTGGTACTCCCAGCATTTCTTTTACTCACAAGTCTTCCCTGTGTGTGCATCACCTGCTCTGCTCTTCATTTAAAGATAGCCTGGCCAATTGCATTCACAACCCACCATGCTTTAATTTCCTTTATGTGGACTTGTCAATTTGTGCTGAGTTCAGCACCCCTAATCATTTAAAAAAGCTGGCTCCTATGTATCACATATTCTCATTCTTATGACAACTTTCTGGGTTGTAATATGAGTAGAGGAGTGGCCTAGTGGTTAGAACACCAGTCTTGCAATCAGGTTCAAATCCCACTGCTGCTCCATGTGATCTTGGGCAAGTCCCTTCACCCTCCATTGCTTCAGGTACAAACTTAGATTGTGAGCCCTCCTAGGACAAAGAAATATCCAATATACCTGAATGTAACTCACCTTGAGCTACTACTGAAAAAGGTGTGAGCAAAACCTAAATAAATAAATATTCCTGTACATGGAAGAGTGGTGGTTGTGAACAGGTACTTTCTAGAGTTGTATAAAGATTGTTATTTATGCAGTTCATTAATATGGATAGTGGTCAACTACCATGATTGTCCAATTTAATATAGGTTCCATTCCTGGCACATCCTGGCTCCTTTTCAAGGAAAATGGATACATTTTGCCTGTATAATTGAGTTATATAGACATAATTTACACATTTACAAGCCCAGGAAATGTAAAGCTAAGCACTTATGTATTGCTCAATGCTGACCACATAAGTGCTTTTGAAAACTGACTCAAGAGGGTTTCAATGTTTGTACTTGTCAAAGTTTTCTTCAGAGAAGAGGAAACGGTAAAACAAGAGGACATATATTGAGGTTGTAGGGTGGTAGACTTAGGAGTAATGCTAGGAAATTCTTTTTCATGGAGAGGGTGGTCAATGCCTGGAATGGACTCCCGAGGGAGGTGGTAGAGGCAAGAAACGGTGATGGAATTCAAAAAATCATGGGATAAATACAGAATATCTCTAATTAGGAAATGAAAGGTATTAAAAAAAACCTTAAATGGCTGCATGTGTGTTGATGTGTTCACTGGCACTTAGATGGCAACTCCAGCTGTGAAGAACTAAGGCCGGTGCTGAGCAGACTTATATGGCCTGTGTCCAGCAAATGAAAAAATGGATTTGGATAGGCTGCAGTAGACTTCGACAGCAACTCCAGTAGTTAGAACATAAGGGCAGTGCTAGGCAAACTTCTATGGTCTATGTCCTAGAAATGCCACAGAAAGACCATGATCAAGTATTTTATATCACATTCATTGTTGATTTAGTCATGAATTGATAATGAGTGTGACTGTTGGGCAGATTGGATGGACTGTTCAGGTCTTTATCTGTCGTCATTTACTATGTTACTATGTAAAGTTCAGACAAAAAGCATTTTATTAAATCATGGGTAAATTGGCCTTCCAGAATTTTAAAATAGTAAAAGGATAGAATCTGTGCTCACTTTGCAATTTCTACTGTTTAACCTGTTAACAAGCATAGTTCAAGCCACCTTTTAGGTGTTTCATTAGATGAAAAAACAATTATAGGGCCTGATATTCAGCTGGTGGCGATTAGCATCAGCAGCCGTTAAACCTGAGAATGTGATGCCAAGCGATATTTGGGCTCCAGCATATAATTTCTGGTTATAGAGAGCCGGCTAAATCTTAGTCGGTTAAGGACAATATTTGTCACTTGAAGACCCACATAAAAATAACACTGTATTCTGGGGTCCTTTCACAAAGGTGTGCTAGCGTTTTTAGCGCACACTAAAAATAAGCATGTGTTAAACCTTAGAGATGCCCATTTATTTCCATGGGCATCTCTAGCGTTTAGCACATGCTAATCATTAGTACACACTAAAACTGCTAGCGCTCCTTTATAAAAGACCCCCCTCTATGCGGCCCTATTTATGCCGTTATCTTAACCAGTTAGGTGCTGACTCTGCCACCAAAAGCAGCGCTATTCAGTTAAGTGTCACTGAAAATGCCTGGTTAGCCCCAGACAAGTGATGTAAATAGCCAGGAGCCTCTCCTGGCCGTTTAAACTGTTTTGAATATCAGGCCCATAGACTTTATTGTAGCATGTGCATAATAATTTCTTCTTAAAGATATTATAGTACACCATTTGCATTTTGAAATACCTTGACTTTTTCGGAGCTGCTTCCAGAATACAACAGCAAATCCCCAAAGCGTGCAATATTCACAATACCTGGCACAGCACTTTTCGACCAGACGAATATGAGATAAAAAAACAATAATGTTGTATGAGGCAAAGGTCATATGAGAACAAAGGAAAGCAATGAACAGTAGTACAGCATATGCACTCTAGCATGGCTTGTCTAAATGCAGTAGTCATTTGTCAGACTTTCCTTTGACCTCTTGCCTCTTGTTATTGTCCAGAAAAATATTCTGGTAGTTCAGATATTCTGGAATATCCCCACAGGGAGCATGAGCATTCTTTGGTGACACATTACCTCTTGCAGGTTGCTCAACAAGCAGAACCTTTGCTTCATGTTTTTATAATCATTAAAGGCATGACCTTTATTTTTGCTGTTATCTCCCACTGCTGGGAAGTTTGTTCCATAAGGGTGGTGCAACTACTGAAAAAAATAGAGGAGCGTATAGACTCAAAGCATAGTTGACAAAATGAATGTCTCACCAAAAAAGAGACTATTACTACCACTACTATTATTATCATTTGTATAGCACTACTAGATATATGTAGCGCCGTACAGAAAGCAATGTATTCAGCGCAACATAGAAAACAAGATTTGGTGGTTGTTTTTCTAACGTTACTATTTTGCAAAAATGTGGTTGGATCTTGAATGGTAAAATAAACAAAAAACAAACTAAGGGGTCCTTTTACTAAGGTGCGCTGAAAAATGGCTTGCGGTAGTGTAGACATGTGTTTTGGGTGCATGGAGAATTATTTTTAGCGCACCTACAAAAAATGCCTTTTTATTTTTTGCCAAAAATGGATGTGCGGCAAAATGAAAATTGCCACGTGTCCATTTTGGGTCTGAGACCTTACCGCAAGCCATTGACATAGCGGTAAGGTCTCACACGGTAACTGGGCGGTAATGGTCTACGTGCATCAAATGCTACTTGATTCGCGTAGCTGCCACACGCCAGAAAATAAAAAATAGTTTTCAGACGCGCGCCAAAATCGAAATTACCGCAAGGGCTATGTGGTAACTGGGGAGTAACTCCAATTTGGTGTGCGTAGGTGCCTATGCAGCTTAGTAAAAGGGCCCCTATTTTTGGTGCTTTTTTCTTTTTTTTACTAAAGTGTGATACATTTTTGCATTTTAACAGCAAAACTTAAGTGGAAAGGCCTGTGCATTAGCTGTTGGGGTGTTGGGGGCATGACCAGAACGTCCCTGCAGTTACCACACAGAAAAGGTTTTTACCTTGTGTTATGATTATTCACAATGGGCTGGATTCAGTAAATGGCGCCAAACATAGGCACTGAAAAAATGCAGCACTAAGCACTATTCTACAAAGGGTATGCACTTTATATAAGAATAGAGTTTAGCATGGATCCTGCACCTAACATTTGTTCACTGGGCTTATGCCTGCTAAAACTTGTTGGCACCCAAGTTCAGCACAGTTAAGCTGGTTTCTGTAATTCTGCATGTAACTTTTTGGACTGCCCCAAACACGCCCATGGCTGTGCCCCTTTTTGAAATACACACCATGGGAGTTGGGCACCATGCCTTATAGAATAGTGCGCAGCCAGACGCATGCACAAGTTTTAGGGGTCCTTTTACTAAGGTGCATTGAAAAGTGGCCTGCACTAGTGTAGGCACGTGTTTTGGACACGCACAGATCCATTTTTCAGCACACCTGTAAAAATGCCTTTTGGGGGGGGCTGAAAATGTACGTGCAGCTACATGAAAATTGACGCGCATCCATTTTGGGTCTGAGACCTTACCGCCACCCATTCACTTAGCGGTAAGGTCTCACGCATTAACCAGGCAGTATTGGTCAACGCACATTCAAATGCTGATTACCACCTGTGCGCCAAAAAATAAAAATTATTTTCCGGCGCACGTAGTGGACGTGCGTAAAAAATGAAGTTACCACCTGGGCCACATGGTAGCTGGGCAGTAATTCCAAATTGGCATGCATTGGGCATGCATAGTTGCTTGCGAGATTAGTAGAAGGGTCCCTCAATGAGGGACAACTAACATCAATAATTGGTTGTCAGCACCCAATTATTGATGGCTCAGAGCCCATTATCCAATTTATTCGTATATACATCTCATAAGCACACCCAAAATCAGAGGGGGTCTTTTACAAAGGTGCACTGGCATTTTTAGCACTCGCTAAGTTTTAGCATGTGATAAACACTAGAGACACCCATATATTCCTATGGGTGTCTCTAGCGTTTAGCGCATGCTTAATTTTAGCACAAGCTAAAAATGCTACTGCGCCTTTGTAAAAGGACCCCTGGGTGAGTAACTCTGAGTGCCATATATAGAATCTGGAGGAATGTGCCCATTCTCTGCCAAAACCCACCCAATTCCTGTTCCCTAACAGGGCATGAAGTTGACACACAAATTAGCATAATTGTCATGCCAGCTCAGTAATTTACTTCACTTGTGTGTTAACAGTTACTATACACTAATTTGAGTTTAAGGGTGAAGTCATCAACATGGGCTACCATTAAGTCATGTTATTTTACTGTTAACCCCAGTTATTTGTAGCTAAGGGGTATGTCTACTAAAGAGTGTCAAGCCCGTTAAAGTGTTTTGCAGTAAGTAATCTTTTTGCATAAGCTAATTGCATATTATTTATATTTTTGTATTTATTTTTGGGAGGGGGCATGTCAGAGGAAGACAATGTCAATAAAAAAAAATCCCAATTCAACCTGCTGGTACTAAATCTCACAAAACCGGGATATCAAAACCGATGACTATGGCAGAACATGTGCTGTCATATCCTCTTACAAATATATATCCTGAGGCAGTAAATTTTTAAACTATTTCTAAATTATTTTGCTACATGAAGGAGCATCGGTTATTCTTAACTGAGCAAAAAACACTCCAGCTCCACCTAAAATAATATTTTGTGTATGTAATGGGAATTCTCTGAGTATTTGGAGCAGAGATAGTTGAATTTATGTTATAACTAAAGTTTTTATTTTGTTGTATTTATGGAGTACCGTAAATATTGTGGCACAGGATGTGCTTAGATACACTAAAAATGTGTGGGGACATTCAATGATTCAGAAACTTATCCACCCTTTACGGTGATATTCCACTATTCTATGGATATTCCCGCATGGGTGAGTTATTACCCTGAAAATTCCCCTTACATACACAAAATATTATTTTAGGAGGAGCTGGAGTGTTTTTTGCTCAGTTAAGGTATCCCCCCCCCCCCCAATTCTATATATAGTGCCCAAAATTGCACATGCAAATTTGGATACATGCCCAATTTGCGCATGCATAACAAGCCAATTAATGCAAGTGATTGGGCGCTAACAATCAATTATTGGTACTAATTGGCAATGATTTGAATTTGTGTTCACATCTTTATAGTTGCTAGTCTATAAAGATGTGCATGTAAATTTTTACGTGTGGATCCAAAAAAGGGGGTGTGGCCATGGGAAGGGCATTAATGGATCAGGGGCATTTCTGGAATTTGTGTGCAGTGTTACAGAATAAGGCAGATCTGTGCCTAATTTAGGTGTGAGGGTTTACACCAGGTTTCAGTTGGTATAAATCCTCATGCCCAAAACTGGGCGCAGATTCCAGCACCAAATGCTATTCTATAAACTGCGCCCAACTTGGAGCACCAATTATTGAATAGTACTTAGTGCTCATTCTTTTTTTTTTTTGGTGTCATATACAGAATCTAGCCCTTTATGTGCATGTAAAGGTGGATATGCATGAAAAAGAGCCTTTGTAAAATTACCTCATTGAAGGGCCCTTTTACAAAGAAGTGGTAAGCCTAACGCGGGTTTACTGCATGCTAATTTGGAGCTATCGCTGGCCCAATGAGGGCACCGGTGGTAGTTCCACCCCCACCGCACCTCATTTCCCACGCTGGTGAAAATAGGGCTCGATATTTTTGCGTGGGAGTTACCCAGTGGTAATTGGGCAGTGGCACATACTACCTGGTTACTGCCTGTTTAGCGAGGGAGCCTTTATATCCTCCCCCATATGGTCACGCAGTAAGAACAATCTTACCGCATGGCCATGTATTTTTCCAGCCTTTTTATCTGCTGCGGTAAAAAGGTTTTAGCGCAGCAAAAATGACTGCTGCCACTACCGAAGATCCCTTTTTACTGCAGCCTGATAAAAGGACCCTGATTAAATACAATAATTTCTAAAAAATATAGTATGGACTGATTTAAACTTTGTAGGGGAAAGGCATACTCAAAAAGAAAAATAAGTCCTATTTAAAGATTCTTGAAGGTCAAAATTTTCAATACATCCAGTAATTGATTCCAGGACTTAGGGCATGAAAGCATTTATATATAAATGCTTTCATGCCAATTGATTTTTTTTTTAAAATTCTCGTAGCAACCATGATGTCCTGAGATTGAAATCTAGTGCAGTTGGTAGAAGAGAAATATTTTAAGAGAGAGGTCAGCTATTATGAATTTGTGCAAGCCATGTCCAAATGCTAAGAGAATATATAAAATTATATGATTGGTTACAAAGAAAAGAGAACATTTGAATGACATAATGGGAAAATAAGGAAATCACTAGTAGCATCTCAATGTGAAATGTAACAGCAAAAAGAATGATATAAAAAAAAATACAAAGAGGCCCAGGAGAATGATAGGCCAAATTACAAGCCAATGAAATGGAATGAACCTGAACCCTAGCAATCACTGTTCACCCCTAAGCTGAGTGGGAGTTGGGAGTCCTCCATCTACAGCCCTGCCAGTGGAGGGTGCTGTTTCACCATCACATTTCCAACAGTGAGGGACAGGTAAACTTCCTGTCCCTAGCAATTGAAAACACAATATTGAAGCACCCCCCCACCCCCACCCCACACTGTCTTCATGAAGGGATGGTGGGAGAAATAGCATGAGTTAGTGGTAAAATAAGACATCTTAACAGTAGCCCATGTTGATAACTATATTCCTTAGTGTGCATAAATCAGTTTAATATGAATTAAAGATAGAAATTCACATGTGATAGGTTAACACACCTTAACTTTCTACTTATTAACAGTGACTAACAATTATATAGCCTCAAGAACATCACTAATAGAAAAAAAATCACTGCAACCCGCTTCTCACACCTTTATAACTTGCCTATGAAAGGTTCACTGTATCTCCAATCCACCCCTCCAATAAGCACATCCATGTTCTTCTTTTGGTCCAAACCAAGACCGTGAGAAAAAAAAAGGAAAACTCTTCTGAAAATTAGTCAAATTCTTTATTAAAGCGAATGGGTCAAACAAACTGAATAAAAAATCCAAAAATCAGGAATAAAGCCCCAAATGCAAAAACAAAAAATGCTTTCCTGTGAACATCCCTAATATGCTTTCATGTAATATCTTTCTGGCATACTGATATGCCTTTTTCTAGGTTTCATCTTGTTTGTTCATGCCTTTACATTCAACGTTTTCACTGGTTGACCCTTCCTTGCGTCCTCTCTATTATGTCTGTATGGGGTATGTCTAAAAAATGGTGTTAAGTTCTAGCACGTGCTTAGGTCTTTGAAAATGCTTCTTGCATACTCAAAGGGCATCTAATAGTCTCAGTGACTGCCCAGCGCCACAGGATTTTCAAAAATTCAAAATATTCATGATGTGTTATCTTCCCTAATGTCCATTAACTATTATCTTTCATCCAGTTTTACAAATAAACCACAATTCAACATTTGTCATAACTAAAGGACCCCAGTAGCACAATGTATGCTATAGCATTGTGCTACTGAGGTCCTTTAGTTATGACATAACTGGCTATCTGCTAACTGGCAATATTCAGCAGGACATGGCCAGCCATGATGCTGATCCCGGCCGATTAAATGCCGTTGAATATCAGGGGGATGTGTTTTTAATGTGTGTGCCCTGCATGCAAGCTATAATTTTTAATGCTCATAAATTGCATGTGTATTACTTCACCGCTATATACGCATAGAATTTCAGGGGAATCTTTATATGGTGCTCAACATTAGGCACTACTTCCGCAAAACATTTTCAGTGAAGAAATGCATTTAAATAGATACATGGTGCCAAAATGGGGCAGAAATGACAGATCTGCATGAAAACATACTTGCATGCCCATTTATAGAATGGTATCTAAATTATTCCACATGGCTCTGTAAGATAGGTGTGGCCATGGGAGGGTTAGTGGTGTTCCCTTAAAATGTGTGCAGTGTTATAGAATAGTGACGATCTGCGCCCAACTTGTGCATCAGGTGTAAATCTATGGTAGAGACTATTATAAAGAACAAAATTACAGAACATAAACATAAGCATGGATTAATGAGACATTGCCAACATTGATTTAGTGAAGGGAAATCTTGCCTCACCAATCTATTACATTTCTTTGAAGGGGTGAACAAACATGTGGATAAAGATGAGCCAGTCAATATTGTGTATGTGGATTTTCAAAAGGCATTTGATAAAGTACCTCATGAAAGACTCCAGAGGAAATTGGAGAGTCATGGGATAGGAGGTAGTGCTCTATTGTAGATTAAAAACTGGTTAAAGATAAAAACAGAGTAGGATTGAATGGTCAGTATTCTCAATGAAGAAGGGTTGATAGTGGGGTTTCACAGGGGTCTGTGCTGGGACCGCTGTTTTTTTTAAACATATTTATAAATGATCTAGATATGGGAATAACTAGTGAGGTAATATATTTGCCAATAACACAATTATTCAAAGTTGTTAAATTGCAAGAGGATTGTGAAAAATTGCAAGAGGACCTTACAAGACTGGGAGACTGGTCATCCAAATGGCAGATGATGTTTAATGTGAGCAAGTGCAAAGTGCAAAGAGGAACTCAAACTATAGCTAGGTGATGCAAGGTTCCATATTAGGAGTCATTGACCAGGAAAAGGATCTAGGAGTCATCGTTGATGATACTTTGAAACCCTATGCTCAGTGTGTTGCGGTGGCAAAGAAAGCAAACAGAATGTTAGGTATTATTAGGAAAGGAATGGAAAATAAACATGAGGATGTTATAATTTTATTTATTTTATTTATTGCATTTGTATACCACATTTTCCCACCTCTTTGCAGGCTCAATGTGGCTTACAATATATCATGAATAGTGGAAAGATGAAAGAAAATATACATTTAGTATTACAGAAGGATCTAGAGTAACATGATAGCTAAGAACACGATGGTAGTTTAACAAGCAAGTGTTGTAAGGCAATTCTGGATATACATTTAGGAGTTCATATTTGTTGATCTTTGTGGTGTGCCTTGTTGAAGAGATGTGTCTTCAGTAGTTTGTGGAAGTTAGTTAGTTCATAGATCGTTTTTAAGTTGCGCGGCAGCGCATTCCAGAATTGTGTGCTCAGGTAGGAGAAGGTTGATGCATGCGTTATGCCTTTGTATCGCTAAAATGAGGGGCTGCATATATCTGGACCACCTCCTCCCCCCCCCAGTACCCTGACTCATGCCTACATACTGATGGGAGTGTTTGCAGAAGCTCACTAAAGTACATTGAGCCACCCAAAGGCACACCTGCTTTACTCCACTGCCCATCCCCACCTCCCAGCACACCAGGGGCGTATCTGGAATCCGGCGGTAGGGGGGGCCAGAGCCAGAGAGGGGGGGCACATTTTTGCCTCCCCCCCCCCCCGCCGCCGCCGCCGCCGCCGCCTCTCTCCACCCCCTCCCCGCCGTCAACCCTCCCCCGCTGCTTACTTTTGCTGGCGCCGAGGTCCCGACCCGCAGTCTCCGTTTTTCATCTTCCTCCGTGGCCACGCTTCCAGGAAGTAACGCTGCAGTGCTGATTCGTTGACCCCAGTTCGACGTCTGACGTCAGACGCCGAACTGGATTCAACGAATCAGCACTGCAGCGTTACTTCCTGGAAGCATGGCCACGGAGGAAGACGAAAAACGGAGATTGCGGGTCAGACCTCGGCGCCAGCAAAAGTAAGCAGCGGGGGAGGGTTGACGGCGGGGAGGGGGGCCAGGGCGAAATCTGCGGGGGCCCAGGCCCCTGTGGCCCCACGCAGATACGCCCCTGCAGCACACACTCCACAGAAAGGTCACAATGCCACTCTCTGTCCCCAAGGCCACTTCAGCTCACACAGCACCTGTGCCTGTGTAATGCATCTCCACCTCCTCAGCCCTCCTCCCAATCTGCCTGTTGCCATCTATCACAGGCTATGTGAGGAGCATTGCACAACATGTTGTCAAAAATAATAATGTATGTGACACCAAGAAGGCCTATCACCTGAAACCTGTCTCCACCAGCTTGTGTTTTACAGGCACTTTGGGATAAACCAGGACCTTGAATCGCTCCAGTGCCAGTACAGGCACATCTGGTGAGACGACCCCGCCCTAATGTGGCATGTTAGGGAGTGCCTCAGGATCCCATGTAAGTATCACAGACATAGCACCTCTATAACAGCTCTATTCCTGATCATGGACTGAGAATGCAGCTATCCGCCTTACAATGTGCCCACAACCCTCATATCTATAGAATGTGTTGCAGCCAACCCCCAACCTATGAGATGACATGGATAGCATGCTCCAGAGACCAATATAAAAGTGCCCAGCATGTCACACACACACCTATCTAGCACATTGCAGCAGCTATGACAAGGAAAACACACTATAATCATTGCAAACTGTCCAAAACACAGCTGCAAGACTGATATTTAAGAAATCAAAATATGAAAGAGGAAGTCCACTGCTCATAACACTACAATGGCTGCCAACCAAGGCAAGACTACTCTTCAAAGCGAGCACCCTCATTTTCAAGATACTATTTGAAATGGCACCTGAATACATGCTAGACATGATCAAACTATCCCTGAGAAATGCAAGAACAGAAACCAGAAGCTACCGACTTCTTCATCTACTCAACTGCAGAAATATAAACTATAAAACCATCTATACATCAGGATTCAGCTACATGGGTTCCAAATGGTGGAACTCAATAACAAAAGCCACAAGAAGCATCACCAACTGCCTTCAATTCAGGAAAGAAATCAAAACCTACTGTACCTCTTCATAAAATAATATACCTAACTATAAGCTATTGTTTCCTACTTCCTCAAATCTACCTCTTCAAAAATTCGGTAACTAACTACACAAACTATCGTCATCCTACCTTTCAAATCGACCTCTTCAAAAGTCCCAAAATAATTACATGAACTATCGTTCTACCTGTTCAAACCTACATCTACAAAAATTCTACATGAACTATTGTCCTACCTCTTTAGGCCAAAATGTTCAAACATTCTATAGACAACTACATAAACTATCGATGCCCTCTCCACGTCATAACTGTAAAATACTATTGTAATCTTCACCAAAATGTAAATGTAAGCCACTTTGAACCGGAACTTGTTTTTTGATAACAGTGGCATAGAAGAATGTATAAATTAAAAAAAAATACCTCTCCCCATTTATATCAGGTCAGACAGTAACCACCACAGCTTTAGGAAGAAATTAAAAACCTTTTCATTCCCAAAGCCGGCCATGTGAGCATCATCCTCGGTATGATTCCATCAAGTCACACTGAGCCCACTACCGTCATCCTTGATCCCCTGGTATAGTCACAATCATGCAACTAACTTCTGTAGACCACACTGTACCTTGACCTCTCTGCATTGTTTAGTCATACTGTAAACCACACTGAACCCTGAAAAGGGGATTTTAATGGTATATAAGACCTAATTTATATTTGTATTATTTTCTGCAGCTAGAGGAGTAGGCTTTTTTGGGGGGAGGGGGTTGGTTTGATTATATGCTTTACATATTTTTCTGTGTGAAATACATTTATCTGCCTGTTATGCTATTTTTTGGATGTTTTGAAAATGAGCCCCTAAATTACATAGTTATATTGATATGTTTCACACATTTTTCTTTATATTGGTAATATTTACTTTTTCTGTATTTCTAAACACGTGATTATTCTTTGGAATGTATTTGAAAACTGCAATAAAAATAAAATTCAAAAATGTCCTGTTTACTGCCCTTGTTAAAAACATTTTCTATATTTGATTTTAACTGTAAGTTACTTGAAACCACTTTTTAAAAACAAAAGCATCTGTAACCTACCATGTTGAAGTACTTGCTTCCTATTTAAAAGCACCTTTTACAATGAAAATGAGAAATCATTAAATGGGGAAACTAAGAAAAAATTCAGAATATGCTTTTGATAATACTAAAAAAGAGGGTTTGATAGAGCAGGGCTATTCCCAAGTTAGGCCAGATCTTTAAAACATGAAAATTGGACCCATTGACAGGAACAACAACAGCACCCCAGTGTGGAGATTCACATCTGCAGCAGCACCCCAGTGTGGAGTTTCTCTAGCCAGAGAAGGTTGGCAGCCATGGTTCTCAAGGGCCACAACCCAGTCAGATTTTCAAAATTTCCACAATGAATATGTATGAGATTGAATTGCATGTACTGCTTCCATTGTATGCCAATAGATTTCATTGAGGAAACCTTGGAAACCTGACTGTGTTATGGCCCTTGAGGATCGTGGTTGGCCACTCCTGAGCCAGAGGAAAAGGTAATTAGCGTAATGTCTGAGGTGAATAAAAGGTTCATATGCATTTGACTGCATCTGTCCCAGGAGTCGAATCTGTTAGTGGATCAGAGAGCATTAATAAAGTGTTTATATTTGCCTTCCTCTTATATAACCTGAATTTCATTTCATTCACCATCTTACCCTAATATTTACCCTGAAAGGCCCAAAATATTGTAGGTTTCTTAAATCTAGATGGCATGACTATGTGGTAATGCACATTCTACCTCCTTCTGATAATCTCAATAGAAGCATTTTTCATATTAGTTCAATTTTTCTAGACAAAAAGACCAAGTGATTATTTTAACTTCACTGCCATGCTATATTGGAAGGACTGCCCACATAATTCCACTATCAGCTCTGATTAGCATCTCTGTCATTATTAAGCTTTGGTTTTCAACCTCAGGAAACTTCTTTTGTAGAAGAAAACTAAAAAATTCCTATGGCATAATTGAGTCTACTCCAGTGAAATGCCTTACTGGTCTGAAACTTTAATACAAAAGGGCCTAAAATATTATATCTATTGGAGGAATTCTGATCTTTATAGTTTATTGCACTTTTAAAAAAATTATTGACATTAATTTCTTCAAGAGATCCTTATTGCCTATATTATGAGTGTGCTTCTACCGACTGTTGCCTGATCTGTGAATGCAGCTGAATGCCCTGAAGACAAGAACCTAATCAACACAGAGCCTCAACAATTTCCATTTAAGGAAACAAATTGACTAAAGCACAAAACCCAAAACACTGTGGCTCTCCCCATGAAAGCTGCAACCCAGGGATGGTTTGAGGCTCCATCAGCAATAATATTTAACTTTAGCTGGAAAAGAACTACACCCGGAAGGTCTTCATGGGAAATGAGTTAAAGCAGTGTCAATAAAAAATAGAATAAAACTTGGAAACACAATTTGATGGGTTTGCATTTTTTTGACCTTGTGAATCAAGAGGATTGCAGCCATCAGGATAGGGCAAACATATAATTCAACGGAGGAGATGAAAAATCATATTGTTTTTCTCTCAGAGCAGTCTAATTTTTGTTTTGGAAATCACTGTGCTTATACAAGTTTAATGACAGCTCAGGTATTGCTTTGAAATGACACATGCTTCATACACTGACATTTTATTAAAGTAGGTACATAAGTAGCAAGGATGCCTGTTTGGATGTACAGTGCATAACAGAAGAAGATATATACAACAGAACTTGGGATACATATGCTTTGGAGCCTGTACAATAGAACTCATGGTCCAAAAGGGTTTAGCCTGTAACTTAACATGCACATTAAACAGGATATAATATGGTATATAATAAAGTTTTAGAAATACACTAGGAAATAGAGGGCCTCTTTTATAAAGCCACACTACCGATTCTTGGTGCGGCAAGTGAGAGGAAGCCCATTCAGTACCTATGGGCTTCCTCTCATTTGCCGCTCAGGAATCACTTGCACGGCTTTGTAAAAGAAGCCCAGAGTTAAGGAAATATACAAACACAACACAGAAATATGCAGTACTTTAACTAATCAAAAATTTCTCAAAATTTATTTCAAAAAGGTTCTTCAGATATATTACTTAACTTGCAATCATCCGGTCCTACTCTGGTGATAGCAAACAGCTCAGAGGGAAACACCAACACAAAGGTCATGATATACAGAAAGAAGTGTGATGAGCTACAGACGGGTCATACTGAGTACCACTACTTTAGGGAACCTCAAGAACCAAACCTGCAAAAAAAAAAAAAAAAAATCATATTATACCATAACAAAATACTAAAGTTTGTTAAAAATTCCATCATAGAGCCATAATATTTGTTTTTCCTGAAAATATAATATTTTAAATAACTGGAACCTTAAACCTCCTGATAGGGGAAATCACTTAAGATTATATCCCCTCTATCACACATAGAAGTCCTTTCTTATCATTGGTTCCTCCAAGGGGAAAAACAAACCAGTGTAAAAAAACTCCAAACTATTTGGAGAAAAACAACTGATTCTAAGCAATCCCCCCAAAATTTATGAAAAACACGACTATGAATAAATATGCCTCTCTATAAAAAGCCAAATACATGAGAGGATAAGAAAAATCAAGTGCTCTAAGGGAAAATGTCAATGATGTCCATACAATAGTATCCCACAGAGATAAATGTTGTGCACAAAATATCAAAGAAACATGTAAAAACATTTAAATGGTGCTCATAAATTACTGACTAGACAACCACAGACTCATTGGTCTTCAAACAAGTCTACATCAGGAATTTTTAATTGCAACTCAACATTGTAGCACAATCAATAACTCAATATGTATACAAAAATTCTTGAAAAATTATCTGTAAATAGCATCTTGGGTCCCGACATTGACAAGGTTTCGCATTATGCTGTTTCAAGGTCTCCAATATAAAAAAGGTCTATATAAAAAAGATAATCTCTCAAATTAATTAAAGAAATGCTGAAAAAGGCATGCCCAGCTTATTACAAAAACCACTAGTAGAAATATGTGCAATTATCTGGAAAACAGCAGCACTGCCGTTTATGATCCTCCAGCATCACTGTCCAATTTCTTCTATTAATCCCATGTCTGCTGTCACTGATGCATTCAGCTAAATTCTAAGATAATTATCTGTATTCTTCTACAAGAGTGCCTTCTTTCGCTATACAATTTTGTTGCTTCAGGAAGAAATCTTTCTCAACTCGAAATTGCGATCTTGCCATACACCGACCCAAGATGGCTGTGGAGTTCAAAAAGATGCCAAGATCTTAGCATCCAAACAACCACCAAAATAAATTTAAAGAGGCTAGTACGAGTTAAAAGAATGCATTCCACTCTATACTCTTATTCAGCACTCGCGGCTCCATTGTATCAATTCAATGAGTTCGTTGTTGTTCTATCCTCCAAAGTAACTTTTGTATATCCCTCTCTCTCTTACCCTTAGAAACTTGATCTATAAAAATACATTGAAATTGTTCAAAATTATGATTTAATTGTTGACAATGCTTGACCATCGGTTCTTCAGTTTTATTACATGAAATACAATGACGATGCTCTATCACGTTCGTCTGAAATTTCCTTGTAGAATGCCCTACGTATAATAACTCACAAGGGCATTTAAACATGTATACTACATTAACAGAGTTGCATGTAGTTTGATGTTTCAGTTTAAGTTTCTTATGCACATCACACCAAACTAATGTAGAGCCTTCTAACATAACTGAACAAATAGAACAATGTCCACATTTACTGTGATATTCCCTTTCATTTTTCTTAACGTTCCAAACATTTGACTTACTCAGTTTGTCCTGAAGATTGCAATTGCGGGCATAAGATACCATTAATTTCTGTTCATTAAAAACTGTGTGTAATCCAATGTTTTTTTTCATAACTGAAGCTATGGCTGGTGACTGTTTAGTAAATTTGAGAATACAAGGACAAACTTCTGATTTATTTCTGACCATAGGTTCCAAAAGAAGATCTCAATTATTATATAATGCTATTTTATATTATTTTTTTAATTAGCTTCTCTGGATATCCTTTTTCCCTAAACTTAACTTTCAGCATCTCAGAAGATTGTTTATATTGCTGAGTAGTATCACATATTCTTCTCTATCTTGGGAAAAGGGAAAAGGGAAGATTACTCTTTAGATGAACTGGATGCATGTTTTTATATGCTAATAACAAATTTCTGTCTATAGGTTTAGAATAGACATCCATTCTCAAATTTTTAATCCACACATCCAATAAACTCGAATGCTCATAATGAAAAGTACAAATTAAACTTAATAGTAGGATGACATCCATTGAGATTTTCCACAAATTGAAGTAACTCTATTGAAGTACCATTTCACAAAATAGGTATGTCATCTATGTACCTCCCCCAATATGCTACCTTCTCATAACCTGATGAGGTGTATACATGGAGGGGCATTTTCGATATGACATCTAAGTCCAACTTTGGACATTTTGAAAAAAAAAAAAACATTCAAAATCTGAATAGAAAAGAAGGTCATTTTCAAAAAAGAAAAACGTCTAGCTTTTTTTTTTTCACCCCGAAAATACTGTTTTGAAAAGGTTTTGTGATTTGGAACTTTTGATTTTTGATCCATTAAAAAAAATGCTAAATGCACAAAATCAAGCCATTGGGATGTAGGAGGAGCCAGCGTTTTTAGTAGACCGGTCCCCCAGACATCCCAGGAGATAAATGGGGCACCCTAGGGGGCACTTCAGTGGACTTCAAAAACATGCTCCCAGATACACATCTCACTGTTGCTCCCTTATTTTGTCTGCTGAGCCCCCCAAAGCCCACTACCCCCAACTGTAAACCACTATATTAACCTTTATGGGTGAAGGGGACACCTATATGTGGATACAGTGGGTTTCTGGTGAGTTTTCAGGCTCATAGTTTCCACCACAAATGTGACAGGTAAAGGGAGATAGGGACCTGAGTCCCACAAGCCATGGTGCACTGCACTGTCCACTATCTACTCCAGGGAGCTGCATGCTGCTCCAATAGACTTGGCTCCAATATCTGAGGCTGTCATTGAGGCTGGGAAGTCATATTTTTATTCACATTTTTTTTTGGGGGTGGAAGGGGTTCAGTAACCACTGGGAGGGTATTTGGGGGTCACCCCTGATTCTTTCCAGTGGTCGTCTGGTCATTTAGGGCACTCTTTTGTGTCTTATTCATTATAAAAACAGGTCTACCTCAAAACGTCTTAGTTTTAGTCCTGTATGGTTTTGTTGGAACACCCAAATCCTGCCTCCTAGACACCTCCTTGTGTTTTGAATGCACTTCTGATGGACTTCATAGAAAAAACATCTAAAAATTGTTTTTGAAAATATTGATTTGGATGTTTTGTGAGAAAAATATCCAAATGCTGCTTTATACCACTTTTTGTAGATGTTTTCTCTTTCGAAAATGAGCTCCTTAGAGTTCTTCAAATTGACCCATAAAGAGTTTAGCTATCAAGGGGACAAATGATGCCCCCATAGCTATATCTGAAGCTAGAAGGTATAGCTTATCATCAAATAGAAAAACATTGTTTTTACGGGCCAGTTCTGTCAAACTTAACAAAACATTGGTAGGTATTTGATTTGGTTTAGGATGAGACTCCAAAGCTTTCTCCACAATTCATACAGCCCCCTCTTAGGGAATAGAAGTATGCAAAGAACGTATATCTAATGTAACCAATATTGTGTGTTCTTGTATAGAAGTCTGTTGAGACAGTACTTGTAAAAAATGAGAAGTATCTCTTAAGTATTATGGAATAGTTGTAACTAAAGAATATTTTTTAAAAATCTACATATTTGCAGACACATTCCAGCAAAGAATTCCATGAAGATGGTCATCCCCAGTGAGACTCCAAACTTTTGAGTGTTTTTGGAACTGTATAGAAAATGGGGACATTTTTATTGTATATGATATAAAAATTGACTCTTTTTTTGTAAGATATCCTCACTGCATATCTTCTTTAGTTAATGTCTGGATTTTTCTTTAAATGTCAATAGAAGGATCTTCATCCAAAAGGTGATAAACACCCTCATCAGACAATTGATGATATATTTCACTCATATACTGTTCCTTATCCAATATTACTATAGCTCCTTCCTTGTCAGCTCTTTGTATCACCACAGACGATTCTTGACTTTAATTTCTGTAGAGCATTAAAATTTTCCTTAGTGATATTATTACCACCCCTATAACGATTATGTTCCAATTGCTCAACCTCTTGAAGGACAAGTTGTAATATGGCTAAAGCAGGGTCCATAGGCCCAGGGGAGACCCAAGAACTTTTCTCTACAGAATTAGATACAGATCCCTTAGAATCAAAAATTATCTGCAAAAAATACCGTTACTTGTAATGAACTTATAAATTTTTCAAAGTCCACCCGAAACTGAAAAGGTTGATGATTACATGAAGGAAGAAAAGAAAGCCTTTTTGCTAACAAAGACTGCTCCTCAGTAGACAATTGATACTTAGATAAATTAATTATAGCGAGTTGTTCCTCCATCTGCCTCTTGCATTTGGTCCTTTGTAACTCTGATTCCCTTGACTTCTGGTTCTCCAACCTCACCGAGTGTTTTGCATTGTTTGAAAGCTGTTGATACTTTCCTGTGGCCACTTGTTTCCTCCTGTAAATCTTAGATTAAGGGTTCCACCCACTTCATGAGATATTTGAAGGAATGGAGTGGACCTCTACAGAACTGGTTGCTTGTAACCCTGGACATGGTATCCCTGTACACTGTGATCCCTCAGGATGAAGCCCTAAGAATCACAGAATGATTTTTGGGCAAACTTTTGAATGACAGTAGTCTGACATCTTTTGTGGTCAGCCTACCCTCGCTGGCAATGAAGAGGAATTATTTTCAATTCGATGGCAAGATCTTCCAGCAAATTTCTGGTGTTGCTGTGGGCACTATGATGGCGCCCTCTGTGGCAAATCTCTTCATGTCCCACTTTGAAGAAAAGTTTGTCTACCAGTGTAGGTTTGAGATATGCATTAAAATTTGGATACGTTTTATAGACGACATATTTGTACTGTGGCAGGCTGATGCTGATGTGCTTAATCAGTTTATGCGGTATTTGAACTCCTGTCACCCTAAGATCAAGTTCACCATGCAGAATAGTGATGTCACTATTAATTATTTGGATGTGAAGGTGTACAAAGGATTGACTTCATTTACAACCAAGGTCCATCGAAAGGAGATGAAGCTGCAGTGTGGTAAATTTAAAACGAATCGGAGGAAATGTTTTTTCACTCAACGTGTAGTTAAACTCTGGAATTCGCTGCCGGAAAAAGTGGCTAAGGCGGTTAACTTAGCGGACTTCAAAAAAAGGTTGGATGGCTTCCTGGAGGAAAAGACCATAAAATGTTACTGAATGGACGAGGGAATAATACACTATTTCTAGGATGGGCGGGACAAATTGCAAGCGACTTCTGTCCTGTGGGTACCCTGACAGGGTAGTTTCAGGTGCATATCGTTGCGCTAAGTATAATCACTGGGACCTATTGCTTCAACCTCGGGCACCGGTCGGACGAGAGGAAGACGATGTCATGACCTGTGTTCTAAGATTTACTACAGAAGCTAATAGAGTTTCTAGGATCATTAGGGACCATTGGAATATTTTGAAGACTCTTCTTGTCTTCTCTGATATAAGAATCAGATTCGCTTACAGTCGCTCTAAAAATCTGAAAGAACTTCTGAGTCCATCCCTACTACCGGTGAGGAATCTAGTGACACCTGTTTTCAGTGGGCATAAGAAGTGCAATGACTGCACAATGTGCCTTCTGATGATACCAGCACGTGAATATTACTTGAGTGTGAACACCACTTGTAAATCAGACTTTGTTGTCTACTGCATTGTGTGCCCTTGCAATAAACTGTATGTTGGCCATTCATTTAATTGAGCATAAGAGCGCTATTAGGATCCTGAAGTCCACATCACCACTGGTGACCTATTGCAATACTATGCAGCACCCATTTGCACTTTTGAAATGATGCATGCTACAGCTCATGATAGCACCACCCAACCAAATTGGAAATGATAGTAGATGCCTACTACTTCAGAGCAACATTGGATTTTTCAACTTAATTCTTTGACTCCTGAGGGTTTGAATGCGAAGGTTGAGTGATGCCATTTTTTCTAATCACATAGCTAAGTTTTCATTCTTCTTTCTAGGAAAGTGTATGTCCCTTTAAGGTGTTCCTGTGATTGGTTGTCTTGAGAACGTCTGACGTCAATCCTTTATATTTTTGATTCTTCGTCTTCCTCCTCTGTGAAGATATGTTTAGAGGCTCCAAGCTGTATGTTTGAAGTTGTTACCAGTGAAGACTTTTTCAAATGCAGAATGTGTTTGTTTTGTTTTGTGCTGATTTTTATCCTTTTTCGCAACAGATTCTTTGACCAACAGACCCTGAAGCAGGCTGACGATATGCTGGCCATCATAGGTCATGGTCTCAACGTTTGGAAAAGGAAGCACCATATTAAGCTAAGTAAAAACTTCATTTACTGTCTCTCTGTATTTGACGACATTACAGTAAGCAGAAACATTACAAACTTCGTTGACACATACTAAGGAGTTGTTTAGAGACAACAGGAGGTTTTTGAACCGATGATGAAGCAGTCCTGGTCCCGTTGCTCAATAATGCTGGGAGCTTCTTGAAGCTTTTCCTCCTAGTACAGTCACATCACTCCTAGCCTCTTTCAGTCAGACCCCGAATGAGCATCCCTTTTGTATGTATTTGGACAGATTGACTATTGTTTAGGGATCTCTCCCTTGTGTTTTGGTGTAGTTCACACATTAATGTTACCATTAGTGTGTGGCCATTAAAATAAATTAGCATGTGAGCCCTTACTACCATATATTTTGTAGGCAATAAGAGCTCAGGCACTAATCAGTTAAGGTAACTGATTAGCATAGAAACACCCACTCTCCACCCCCCAGACACACACCCCTCTGTGAAAAAAGAATAAAAGATATTTTTAATTGTGTGGTGTACACACGCAGAGTGCAAAATTACCTCAGGACACCTCAGCTTGCCCCGCAGTAAGCCCTTTCAAGCTGCAGTAAGCGTGCACGGCTATTGAAAAAAAAAATTTGAAATCAAGTATCATGGGTGCCAAATGCATTGGCCAACCTAGATACTCATCAAATACCTATTGTAATACCAGTCCACATTTGTCATCTGCTACAGCTGTATTGACAGAACCTTATTGACAAAAGACGTATTTGTACATGTACAGAGTTCTAAACTCCATAGTTATGTAGATGTGAATATGTAAAACACAATTATGCTAATGAAGAAGTCAATCCAAACAATGTACAATCTGGAAGCTGACAGGATTAGGAGAGCAATAATAAGTTGAATTCTTGAGGAAATACAGGCAATCAAGCAGCTGGTCGATCTGTCTGGCAAGCCGCAACAGAAGAAGAATAAGAAGTCATAATGGAAGTGCAGGCAGTATTGGAGTTGGATCTGTTTGGCAGGCTATGCAAGGGATCTAGAGGGCTGGATATTCTGGCAACAGCCACACTGATTTTAGTATATATTTAGATTAACCTGTGATAATACAATTGAACTGACAGCTGTGTAAGACTGACAAAATAACAGATTATATATTAAATAAAAGTATTCTTTTCAAAAGATAACACATTATTATAAATATAAACTGTAAATTGAGTTTATTTTCAAGCTAATCAGTGTATACAACATCAGTGTTTAGCAGTGTTTTCACAGCACAGGTGTTATTTCTGGGTACCTTTTCAGGTAGAATGAAATATGTACATTTTGTACAGCAGAGGTGTTATGCATGCAGAAAAGGCTAAAAAAAAAAGGATGATTCAAGGCAGGCTAGTGGATGGTCAAGCGAGCATAAGGGGAAATGGTATTATTTTGTGGTGTTTATGTGATCAATACCTGTTTTATTACTAGAGGTTGATATTCAGTAGGGTTTAAACATACCATCCCCAGATATTCAGTGGCACTTAACCACATAGTTTCACTGAATAACCCTTCTGACCACTTTGTCATTGTGCAGTTAGTGCTGGGGTAGTTCATGGGTTAAGTCAAGGAGGAGGCAGCAGTAATTTGGGTACCAGCCATATTCAGTGTCAACCTAGCTAAGAGGACAGGTAAAATCAGAAAATATAGAAAATAGATTACAATTAATTGACCTGAGGTGTTCTGAGCTGTTTGTCTTCATTTCTTCAAAATAGACAACTTTGTGTGATTCAGAATTTTGATAAATCTGGCTATGTTAATATTTCTTTATATTTCTCAATTACACCAGACTGATCAATATATGTTAATATTTCAACAGAAGTTCCCCAGGGATCATGTTTGTCAGCTGTTTTATTCTATATCGTTTATCACTATATCAATTGTTGATCTGTTTAAATGTACAGTTCAGAATCTATGCCAGTGATATTTAGTTTCTGCTTCCAATCGATGAGTATATTAAAGTGACTCTCAACAAATTGAGGTTATATACGTAGTCAATTTGACAATGGATGGCCAATCATCTAAAACTGAATATTGCCAAAAATCAGATTTTGATCTTGTCTGGCTCTCCGTATTCTGATATGCCAGACACATCTGTATTTGAGACTCATTCCATTCCTATAATCTAGGAGTGATTATAGACTCATCATTGAACATGAAATTTTATACTCAGAAAATTATCAAAGATGGTATCTTCAAATTAAGAATGATTAAGAGATTAAAAGATCTGTTAAAACAGCATAATTTTTGAATTGTTGTTCAGAGCATTATTTAACCATGCTTTAATTACTGTACTGGTGTATTGATGGGGATTTGAAGAAACCAGCTCAGAGCTCTTCAAGTGGCTCAAAATTCAGTTGCCAGGATGTTGATGGTCTGCAATCGTTACAAACATATATCTACTGTTTTGAAAAAACTTCACTGGCTTCCCATTGAGTTTAGAATAAGATTCAAAATTCTTTGTATAATTGTCAAAGCATTGGCTGCTCAAGTATCTGTGACGATTGCTGCTAAACTTCATATTTATCAGCCAATACGGGCAATGAGATCCGCTAATACATTTTTACTGGAAGTCCCAATGCACCATGCAATTAAATTGGAACAATATGGGAACTTTGATATTTTATTTTGATGGACCCCTATCTTGGAATTTACTGCCCATAAGGTTGAGAGGGATCCAAAGTTTAGGTGAGTTCAAGAGAGAGCTTAAAACATTTTTATTTTTACAGGCATATGAAGGACTTTGATGGAAACCCTCTTTTAGAACAATGCAGAGGCTATGGAATTTGGAGGAAGGTTAGACACAAGAGGCCAAGGTGTCACTTGATGAAAGAATTATGGTTTGATTATTGTGTGAGAATGATTCTGTTGAATATTGTATGTAATTGTTTGTTTTGAATTTGTTTTATCATATTATGTATGTGAAGAACTGTAATCCACCTAGAACATTTGCGATAGTGTAGAATATAAATTTTTAAATACATAAATAAATAGAAAGGTAGCCTTATCTTTGTCCATTCAGCTGTGTGAGAGTTGGCACTGAATATTGGCTGGCATCCACATAACTACTGGGTCAGCTAACCCGGACATTCAGTGTCAGGAACTGAATATGGCCCTGGCATTGAATCCTTGGGTTAGATACATCCCATGGTTGTCATCAGCTTTAATATCGTGGAGGGGCATAATCGAACGGGGTCGGCCATGTATAAGGGCGGCCATCTCTAATGACAGCCCCGTAAAGCAGTGTACCCAACCGTATTATCGAAACAAGATGGCCGGCCATCTTTCATTTTGATAATACGGTCGGTGCCGGCCAAATTTCAACATTTGGGCTGCCCTTAGAGATCACCGGCATTAGAGATGGCAGCCATTGGTTTTCGCCGATAATGGAAACTAATGGCGGCCAAATCCAAGTCATTTGATCGTGGGAGGAGCCAGCATTTGTAGTGCACTGGTCCCCCTCACATGCCAGGACACCAACCGGGCACCCTAGGGGGCACTGCAGTGTACTTCACAAATTGATCACAGGTGCATAGCTTCCTTACCTTGGGTGCTGAGCCCCCCCCCAAAACCCACTACCACAACTGTATAACTACCATAGCCCTTAAAGGGTAAGGGGGGCACCTAGGTGTGGGTACAATGGGTTTCGGGTGGGTTTTGGAGGGCTCCCATTTACCACCACAAGTGTAACAGGTAGGGGGGTGGGCATGGGTCCGCCTGCCTGAAGTGCACTGTAGTACCCACTAAAAACTGCTCCAGGGTCCTGCATAGTGCTGTGATGGAGCTGGGTATGACATTTGAGGCTGGCAAAAAAAATGTTATTTATTTTTTTACTTATTTTTTGGGTGGGAGGGGGTTGGTGACCACTGGGGGAGTAAGGGGAGGTGATCCCCGATTCCCTCCGGTGGTCATCTGGTCAGTTCAGGCACCTTTTCAAGACTTGGTTGTGAACAAAAAGGGACCAAGTAAAGCCGGCCAAATGCTCGTCAGGCTGGCCTTCTTTTTTCCATTATCATCCGAGGCCGGCCATCTCTTAACCTTGCCCCCATCCCGCCTTCAGTACACTGCTGACATGCCCCCTTGAACTTTGGCCGGCCCTGCGATGGAAAGCAGTTAAAGCCAGCGAAAATCAGCTTTCGATTATACTGATTTGGCCGGCCTTAGGAGAAGGCCGGCCATCTCCCGATTTATGTCGGAAGATGGCCACCCTTCTCCTTCGAAAATAATCAGGATAGTCTGCTGTAAGATGAATATTGGGCAGCTTACTTTGATGCACTGAGGCTGTTTTGTCAGTTGAATAATAAGTCAATAATTGCTGTTAATGTGCACTGATAGACAATAATTAGCCTTAATGTGTGCTATGTCCCAGATTCTCTATATGGTGCCTACAAAATCCGGTGGGAAACATTTAGGCATAGTATATAGAATATGCTTAGTTGATATCCCAGTGCCCAAAAGTATGCATATCTATTTACACCAGTGAAAATATGGCATAAATATCTCCACATGGATTTATGCGAACTGGGCCATATTCTACAGCTATGCGTATAAATTTTGGAATGCCCATGAAATGCCCATTTCCCCACCCATAGCCATGCCCCTTTTGAACTGCATGCTCTAGAATTTAGGTGCAGTTCATTACAGAATACGCTTAGTGAGTTGTGCGTGTAAATTCTAATTATTGCCAATTAGTGCTCAGTATTTCTTGTTATGTGCTGTTATCAACACTAATTAGTTTGTTAAGCCAATTAAGTTACATGCGTCATTATAGAATATGCCTGGATTTCCAGGTGGATCTCTAGGCGTGCTATATAGAATCTGGCAGTATATGGCACTAATTAGCAATTACATGTGTAATTGCACATAGTCGTTATTCTCTACATTGCACACTCAAATTCCAGAGCGTGCAACTTCAAAGAGGGCACGGACCTGGGAGGGGCATGAGCAGGTTGGAGGCATTTTAAGCCTGTGTGGGTTATAGAATGCTAGCATTTAAACGCCTGTCTACAGTTAGGAAAGAGCATTTACTTCAGCCATTAAACTAACTTTTATGCAAGTATTCTTTAACAGCAACTGTACACACAACATAAGAACACAATCCTTGCCATACTGGGACAGACCAAATGTCCATAAAGCCCAGTATCTTGTTTCCAACGATGGCCAATCCAGGTGAAAATTATCTGGCAATATACCAAAATAATAAAACAGATTTTATGCTGCGTATCCTGGAAATAAGCAGTGGATTTTCCCAAGTCCATCTTAACAATGGCTTATGGACTTTTCTTTTATAGAAATAATTTAAGTGAGGAAATGCATTCTGGGAGGGGGATTGGATAGGGAGAGGGATGCGTTTGTGAGGAGTGCCAACGCAGCACTTGACTTCTCTGGGAGGGTGAAAAATTTATTTGATTTATTTATTTCTGTTAGGCCCGTACTGCCAGATAATGCATGCTAACCCCCAGATTCTATATAGTGCACCTAAAGATCCTAGCCAATTTTATAACAATGCACATAACTTAACAAACTAATAAATGCTGATACCAGCACTTAACAAGCACTGATGAGCATTAATTGGCACTGATTAGAATTTAGGTGCATAACCCGCTAAGTGCATTGAACTTCTGATGCATGCAGGCATAAAGGGGCATGTTTATGGGTGGGTAAATGGGCATTCTGAAATTTAGGTGTGTAGTTATAGAATATGGCCCAGTGTGCATAAATCTACATGCTGGGATTTATGCCACATTTTTGTTGGTGTAAATGGATGCACATAGTTTTAGGCGCTGATATATCAACTAAGCGTATTCTAAAACTTGCTACATAAATCTAGGCACTGATAATAGAATACGCTTAGGGGACCTTTTACAAAGCCACAGGAGGGATAATGCACGGGTAGCAAGCACCAAATTGACAATCCAACTGGGGTAGCGCATACGGCCAGTGGTAATTCTAAGTTTGGCATGTGCTGAATCCCGCGGTAGAAAATGTGGGATGTTCCCGGCGGTAATTGGCAGGCGGCCACATTGGTGCGCGGAGCATGGTTACCACGTGGGTAGTGCGTGAGCCCTTACTGCTAAGTCAATGGCTGGTGGTAAGGGCTCACATCATAAATAAGCACGCACTAGTTTTAACTTTTGCGCACGTCCATTTCCCAGCCCATTAAAGAAATGGCCTTTTTCTCAGCCATGGTAAAAAGTGCCCCAGACGTGCACCAAAAAGACATGCCCACAGTACCGCAGGCCACTTTTTACTGTGGCTTTGAAAAAGGACCCCTTAGTCGGCACTGATTCATGTCAGTATTAAATGGTTGAGTACTGTATAGAATCTCCCCCTATATGAAGTACCTGTGTGATATGGCTGTGCCCTGTGCAGTAAATGCAGGACAGATTCTGGGCACGGCCCTTGCATTTACCGCAAAAGCTTTGCACTTATTGCATGTTCATTTTTGCCTTTAACACACGAACACATTGTCTTGGTTACTATCCTCCCATTTTCCTTCCTAGCCAATTTCTTGTCACACACCCTTTTCTCAGAGCTAGGCTTCCAGCTAATCCCTAACTTCCTCCTTACATTCTTATTACAACATATGCGAAACCATTAATTAATTAAACTTCCTCTAAGAACAGCAATTTTTTTATTCTCAAAACTTCAACAAAATGTCAATACAACGTCATGTACCACTGAATAATTTGACTAAAAAATGCATACTGCTGATATAATTAAAGGATATTCTTACACAGGATAAAGCATTCTGTGAACGTTTACCTTTTCCTTTCAATTTACTCCACTTTTCATTTTATAATCTCCTGCCTTCTGCATATGCTAATCGAACCATCCTTTCTTGTCTCAGGTTTAACACACGGTGCTAAATTTTTAACGGGAAATGAAGGCCAATAATGATTGTTTAGTTTCCATTGTTTATATTTTCATCTTATATAGGTTTTAATGTTTTTTTTCTTTTGGGGTCAACATCATCAATAGTGTGCTTTACTGTGAAGTATTGTGCACAGTTCTTCGGTAATGTACCTAGGGGCCCTTTTACTAAGGCACATAGGCGCTTACGTGCGTACAATGTGCATGAAATTAGAACTACCACTCGACTACCGTGTACCCTGGGTGGTAATTCTGATTTTTACTCATGTCTGATACGCACAGCAGAAATTTTTTTTTTTTAATTTTCTACTGCGTGGCACTAACCAAGCAGTAATCGGCAGTGTATGTGCGCTGACAATTACCGCCTGGTTAATGCATGAGACCTTACCGCTAAGTCAATGGGTGGCAGTAGGGTCTCAGGCCCAAAATGGACACGTACCAATTTTTATTTTGCCACATGTCCATTCCCCCCCCCCCCCCCCAAAAAAAAAAGGCCTTTTTTGCAGGTTCACTGGAAAATGGACCTGTGCACGCCCAATACATGTGCCAACACTAGTGCAGGCCATATTTCGGTGTGCCTTAGTAAAAGGACCCCCCCCCCCCCCCCGAGTTAGCAATAGTGCATGTTATTGAGCAAAGTGCACACCATTGACTGCACAAGAAAACCCTTAGATTTTTTTTCCTGTCACTTTGGATTAAAAACAATACAAAATGGCATGGAAAATGTGAAGATCATATATCTACTTTTATTATCTACTATAAGGGGTTCTTTTACTAAGGCATGCTAATGGATTTAGCACATGCTAACAATTAGCATGTGCTAAATGCTAAGATGCCCATTTTATTACTATGGGCATCTTATCATTTAGTATGCGCTAAATCTGTTAGTGCACCTTAGTAAAAGAACCCATTAATGAGGTATTTGCGTCACCAAAGAGACTTATTTCTTTTTCTGATGAAGGAAATATCTTGAGGTCAGTATTAAGTGGTTTGGCAGCCACATAACTTTACACATATGTTATATGGATTTTCTCTAGAGAAATGTCTAAATGAATTCACTTATATCTTTAAATGGATACTTGTACATTTATAGTGACATCTTCTATTAGGCACTGGCACAAAGATATAAATTCAGCTGGTGATGGTCAGTGCTTTTGCTGTCCACCACCGGTGTTAAACCCAGATATTCAATGTCGGGCCATTTCCAGCGACTGCCATTGAATATCCAAGGGGTTTTTTTAAGGGGCCCTAATCACCCCCTTCCTTCTTCTTTCTTCCTTCACTTAATTTCTACACAATACGAAACGTATCTGCTATCCTGTAATGACAATGTTTTCAAAACTATGTAAGCCACATTGAGCCTGCAAATAGGTGGGATAATGTGGGATACAAATGCAATAAATAATAATAATATTATTATCAGTGCCTAGATTAACTGGTTATGGCGATATTCAACATTAACCGGTTAACTTTTTAGCGGTTAAAGATAGGACAGCTATTTATGTGGTACTATTTGACTGCTAAACTTATTCAGTTAGGCGCTGAATATCAGAGTCTAACTGGATAAAAATTAGTGCACGTCCATTTTGGGCCTGAGACCTTACCGCCACCCATTGACCTAGCAGTAAAGTCTCATGTGTTAACTGGGCGGTAATGGTCTACATGTGTACAATGCTGCCTACTGCCCGGTTAGCTCTGCGTGCTGCAAATTTTCCAGCACGCCTAGTGGACGTGTGTAAAAGATGAAATTACTGCCTGAGCCTTGCGGTAGCTGGGCGGTAGTTCAAAACTGACACATGTAGGACGTGTGTACGTGCCTTAGTAAGAGGGACCCTAAGTGTGTACCTACTTAGGTGCTATTTTATTAAGAAAATAGGGGCCCACATGTCTTTATAAAATACTAATAGAACTCATGCTTACCTTGCAAGTGCGTGACTAGGGGAAATCCAATGGACTTAAATGTGAGAGATCGGCAGTTGAAACACTATAAGTCATCATAAAAGGTTCATGAAGAAAATAAAGACAACAAAGCTGCAAGACGGAGTCAGCTCTGAATCGTTGAAAAGATAAGTTCGTGGTGATTTTGAGCACTATTTATTAGCATATTGTTAGCACGTTTGGCTTGTTGCAATAGCACGTATATGCACACATAAGAAAAGCCCAATGAAAGAGGTGCTATTCCACCAGACAAAAAAAGAAATGATATTGCCTTAAATGTGGTGGTATATTCTGAGGGCTCTTTCAAATAATAGCTTTTTAACCAACAGCTTGTGATCATCAGTATTAAGTTATCATTTTATTATGTGTTTGGAGAGATTGGTGACAACAGCCTGAACTATCAGTTTCACGTCTTTTGTTTTTGTATTGATTACCTTGCAAGTGCAGTCACACTTGCTCTTACTATATAGCAATTTACAGACCAACATTTATTCATTCCTCACATTGCAAATTTAAACAAAAGTACTTATATGGTCACCACTTGATGTTGACCACATAAGTGGATTTGAATATTGATCTGATTTTCCATTAGCACTAATGTAAGCTGGTTTACATATATTAATAGCACTGTTAATGCACATTAACTGGTTGTACTAAATAATGCAGATGTAAACATGTGTTAATGTTTGCACATCCTAGGTAAAGTCTCAAAAACTGTCATCAAACTTAAGCCTTGGAAAATGATAATTGGACTAAATCAAGTTTTAAAGCAAGGGTACTTGAATGATTATCCCAGCAGCAACCATAAGCTGGAAAATAAAACAGAGTAACTTTAAACTGGATATCTGGATTACAATTCTTATATTGAAAGGATGACCATAGTAGTAGTACCATGAGACTAGTGCTAAGGATAATCAGCAACATTTTGGGTTAAGGCATTGACCTGTGTGACAGTGGAAGAGAATTGCTACCACACGGGAACACTGTTCCAACAATGCAGACCCCTGGTTAAGTCTTGCAGTGGTGGGAGTTAGGGGGTAGGCAAAAGTAGTTATTTTCCTGAAGGGGTGGGGTTATTGGATTTGGGAGTTGGGTTTGGTATTAGGTCTTTGGATCAGGGGGTTTGGTTTGGCATTGAGAGGGTAAGGACAATGATTAGGGGGGATGGGTTAAGTATCATGGAGTCAGGGTTGTGATTTGGATGGAGCCATGTACGCACCACTGCAGGTAGATGTCATGTATTAATGCATAACCACTGCGTTATGGACCTAATTCTATATATGTCGCCTAAATAAATCAGGCGCAGATCGAAATCATGCTTAGGCATATTCTATAAGCTGCTATGGAGGCTGTTCTGGGATCAGTGCCCTTTATACAAACAGCTTGTAGTGCTGGGATCCTCACTCAGCCTTGGGCTGAGCCTGATTTTGGGATACATCAGGCTCACTGATCGCCTCTGGAACCCTTTTAAAAAATTGGCGTAACATTGGCCACCCTCCAATCTTCCAGTACCATGCTTGATTTTAAAGATAAATTACATATTACTAACAATAGTTCTTCAAGTTCATTTTTGGATTATATCAATTATCTCCAAACATCAATGCATCCTCTTTCAGTGCATTCTTTTTTTTTTTTTTTTAGTGTATTTTTGAATATTTGAAAGCATTTAGTTTTTTTCTTCCATCAAGGACTTGAATTTTTAAATGTTTTTCGATAAACATTTATTTTGCCATTTCTATGTCATATTGAAAATGCCCCTCTTAATGTTTTAACTCAAGTCCAAGACATCGTGGGGAGAAAATTAACAAGAAAATCACTTGAAATTAAGTTAAACTATCTTACTTTAAACAAATAATAAGGCAAGGTAACAACATAGGTCACTCCATTAAAATCAAATATATGGTACTTAAGTCAAAGCCCTAGCTGGGGAGCTAGAATCCACTCTTTTACCACTAAAAAAAAAGGCAAGTAACTGTGATGGCTCATTAAAAAGTACATTTAACTGACTTCCTCTTAACAATACACTTGCAAGGATATTTTAAGAAGAATAAAGCGCTTAATTGAATAACAGCTGGCCTAAGCAATAGAACATTTTTTATTCTTTTATAGGTCTCCTTAGGTCAGGAAACATTTTGACCTGACACCACTGTTCCTTCTAATTTGAGTGGGAGTCCTCCAACTACATTGCTGCCAGTGGGGGGTGGTGCTTCAATATTGTGCGTTTTGGCCTAGTGGTTAGAGCACCAGTCTTGCAATCCAGAGGTGGCTGGTTCAAATCCCACTGCTGCTACTGACCTATAGAGGGCTGGCGGGAAGGTAGAGAGGCGCTAGACCCATGGGCTGCTGGAGAGAAGAGAGAAAGGTGCTAGACCTGCAGGTGGGAAGGAGAGAAGGGAGGGGAAGGGAAAGAGATGCTGAACCAAGGGGATGAAGGAAGAGGGAGTGAAATACTGAACACACAGCGGAGGGAGGGAGACATATTGGTGTAGGGGAGGAAGAGAGGGGAGAAGCTGGACACAGGGAGGTATATAGAAACAGAGAGGAGATGATAGGCATGGAGGTGAGCATAGAGAAAGGAACTTAAAGGGGAGATGCTGCCTCATCACACACTAAAAAAACTTCAATTGCTCCAGAACACAGCCATCAGATTACTCTGCCGTGCCCATCACTATGATCATACTTCACCTCTGCTGAAACAATATCATTGGCTCCCCATTGAGCAAAGGATCTCTTATAAAATTGCCACCCTCACTTTCAAGGCCTTTAGACTTGGTATCTCTGACTATCTCTCTTGCTTAGCTATTCCTTATTGCCCCTCCAGAACCCTCTGTTCATTAAACAAATAACCGCTTAGTTCTGCCTTTTTCAAAACGTGCCCACTTGGAATCAACCCATCACAGTGCTTTCTTCTACCTGGCTCCTCATACCTGGAACAATCTTCCCCTTTCTCTCTGTAGCAATTCCTCTTTTAAGGATTTTAAAACAGCTGAAAACCTGACTTTTCTGCTTAGCTTTTGGTGAAACAATTTGCTGAAATTAATGGTGTTACCCTTCAACTCTGTCCTTCTTTTATGTGTTTGCTTTGCCTTCTTTTTGCAATGCTTATGTCTCTTAACACCCTTCTTTCCTATACATTAATAGAGCTTTTTTCTTGTTTCCTATATTTAGCCTGTATACTGCTCTGTTCTGCCCATCAGCTAGAGCAGTACAGAAAGTTATTGCAAATAAATAAACATATGGGCACAGAGGGGTAATGCCAGACTATGGGAGGGGGTATATGGACACAGAGGAAAGATGCTAGACATGGGGAGAATAGGAACACGGAAGGGAGATGTTGGACTTGAGGGGGCATAGGGACTGAAGTGATGCTGGATACAGGGTTAGGAGCAGTGGCGTACCAAGGGGTGGTGGTGGGTGCGGTCCTCCCCGGGTGCACGCCGCTGGGGGTGGGTGCCGCGCATCTGTCCGCTACGTTCGTTCTGTGCTCCCTCTGCCCCGGAACAGGTTACTTCCTGTTCCGGGGCAGAGGGAGCATGAAAACGAACGAAGGCGTGCGGCACCCCCCCCCCTAGCGGTGTGCACCCGGGAGGTTCTTTCGCCGGAGGGGGTCACGCTGCACACAGGGGGGGGGGCGGGGCGCATCGGCGATCCACCCCGGGTGTCAGCCCCCCTAGGAACGCCACTGGGTAGGAGATAGGGACATAGAATAGTGATGATGAATGCAAGCAGATGGACACAGAGGAGATGCTGGACAGGGAAGTATAGGGACCACAGAGAAGAGAGATCCTGAACATGGGGAAAGATAGGTACACAGAGATGGAAGATAGATGATAAGTATGGAGAAAGAAGAAATTTCAAATGGGCAGGAGACACTGGTGAGTGAGTTAAGAGAAGGCAGAGGAAAACAAAAATCAGAGCCTGGGACCAATATGGGTTGAAAAATAAAATGACCAGACAACAAAAGGTAGAAAAGAATTTTCTATTTTGTGATTAGAATATGTCTGATTTGAAATGTGTATCCTGTCAGAGCTGGCGTTAGACATGGCTGGAGCCCAGGACATAAATTTTGGAGGGGACTCTACTAGGCTGTGCCTTCTTCAGCTTCCAGCAGGCTTAGGGCTCTCTTTGGCCAGAGAGCAGTTGCCCTAGTTTTACTTCCTAACACCATCTCTGGCATGTGTCATCTTTATATTTTGCACGGTATAGAAGGAAATGCATCTCTTTCTATTTCTTTGGTTTTGTTCTACATGCGAAGTGTTGCTTCTTGGGATTTTGGGTTAATTTATGTTTATCATTTTTGGTCAGCTATTATATATTTGGCATTTGTATTCTGTGTGTGTGACCAAGGTGTTCTGTTAGCATGAATTTTCTATGTAGCATTGTGTAGTAATTTGGCTTGTTCAGTTTTCCCGATGGTGGAGGGCATATTTGTGAGGGGTGAGGGGAGACAGGGGTTTTGTTGATACTTGTACTGTATTGTTTGTGATTTATAAAATGGCAGTTGTACAGAATATTGTTTCTTTTTATACTTTAATACAATTATTTAAATATAAAATCATAACTGTTCAAAGCTTGTGCAGATAGGATCAGACAGCACTCATGGGGATGGTGTTTGAGAGGACATTATGGAACAGGGATCGGGACAAACTTTGTCCCCATGTCATTCTCTAATGGTGGCATATGTGTAGCAAAGTCCGTGAAAAACACCACCAGAGCGAGGCAGAGAGACCCAACAACACAACAACCCTGCATGCCCTGAAGATGGAGGTACTAGCCACAGTTGGCTTTTGAAATGTTTTGTCTCTGGAATGATAAAATGGTGATAAACAACTGATTTTCCTTACTCTCCTCTTTTTATTAACACTGTCACTGCTAAGTTCATCAAATTCTTCTACAAGAGCGCCTTGCTTCGCTGGAGCTTGCTACATCAGAAAGAGTCAATTTCATAGGACTTCATAATCTTAATGTTCATGACTTATATAGATGCCAACTTCAATTTACACCAATAGAATTCCTGGACTTCATTAAAGGTATAGACCATTAAAAAATGCAGTCCATTCCACATATTGGAATGTGGTGACAGTTCATCTAGCCCTTCAGAATTTTGATTTTCAGATTGGATATAGAAGAGGTAAGAATCTAAAGGAGCTGGTCTGTCCATCAAGACTTTTGCCTAGGACTGTTTTATGACATCCGGTGATGGTGGTCATACCCCTTGTGGAGTTTGCTGGACTTCAATATTTCATTGCAACTTACAGAATTTGAGAATCCCATTGATAAGAAATGGTACAAGTTGCAATATTTGACTACTTGTTCCACTGATTGAATTGTATATTGTATCATAAGTCTATGCAAGAAAGTATATATGGGCCAAACAATGCGACCTTTTAGAGTATATATGAATGAGCATCGTAGTACTATAAAGATAATATGAGAAGATCCACCTTTAGCTCATGAATATTCTGAGCTCTGTTGTGTTGTTTTGTTTTGGACCACATACCTGAGTAGGGGTGGTGATCTAAGACATGAGCTGCTACAGTGTGAACAAGAATGGATATTTCATGTACCCAGAGTAGTACCCCAGGGTGAAAACATTAAGGGGCCCTTTTTCTAAGCAGAATAAAAAAGTGACTTGCATGAGGGCTTCCCATGCATTGATCCCACTTTTAGTGCAGCTGTAAAATAACTCATTTCCTATTTCCCTAATGGCTACATGATAATTTCCCAATTAGCATGTGGTCATTAGCACGGTAAGCCTTTACCAACACCTGTTTTCTCCATTGAGAATACTGACCATTTAACCCTACTCTTTGTTTTCTATCTTTTATCCAGTCTTTAATCCACAATAGGACAATACCTCCCATCCCATGACTCTCCAATTTCCTCTGGAGTCTTTCATGAGGTACTTTGTCAAAAGCTTTCTGAAAATCCAGATACACAGTATCAACCGGCTCACCTTTATCCACATGTTTGTTCACCCCTTCAAAGAAATGTAATAGATTGGTGAGGCAAGATTTCCCTTCACTAAATCCAGCATTTTTCCAGCAACTTGGTAACATAACCCTCCATAATTTTCATAAACAATGGGATAGATGCAACAGGGCAATAATTACTCATTATTTATTAATTCCCTCTGGAATATTTAGGAATTGATGTTAAAATGATGTCCTCTAAATTTGCTGCGAAAAGGCCTTGATCCAGACAACCATTTAACCATGTGGTCAGTGCAGTTAGAAAGAAAGTGCTAACAAATAATAAATACATAAATGAGCTGGGCATAAGTCCAAACTACAATTAGATTTAGCCTATCGAACTGACAGAAGCTTAACTTCCTGGACTGTCAATGGTTCAAAACTTTCCCGTATATTGTCCCCAGGGATATCGATTTATTCACTCACTACATTAAATTGCAAAGTGCTACCTGATTGTAGCTGAGTCTGAATAGTTCCCACCTTATTTCTAAACAAAAAAGCTAATTCATCGGCTGCAGGAGTGTTGAGGCCAGATTCTAACATTAAATCATTAACATAGGCATTCACACGCCCTCTTTCAATCACTGAACATTTAGCAAAATAATTCACTTTACACTAAAATTGTGGCTTAAAATTGACTGCAGCTTTATTATTATTCCACTATACAATAAGTAAACTACTTAGCACTGAACTAGTCATATAAACAATAATACAATAAACCATCTCAGCCAGACAGTAACGTACTGACATATCAACATCAACTAGTGATGTAATTAAATTTGCTGATAACACAAAGTTATTCAAAGTTGTTAAATTGTGAGAGGATTGTGAAAAATTACAAGAGAACCTTACTAAACTGGGAGACTGTCAGCTTCTAATCGAAAGTGATCGCTGGCCATCTTCCAACACAAATCGGGAGATGACCGGCGATTTCTTAAAAGTGGCGAAATCGGTATAATCGAAAGTAGCATTTTTGACAGCATCGCCGTTTTCCCGTTGCTTTGCCAGCGAAAGTTCAAGGGGGCGTGTCGGTAGATTAGTGAAGGCGGGACATGGGCGGGCATGGGCGTGGCTACCAGATGGCCGGCTTTCGCCGATAATGGGAAAAAAAAAGCGGCGTTAAGCAGTATTTCGCCGGCTTTACTTGGTCCTTTTATTTTCACGACCAAGCCTCAAAAAGTTGCCCCCAACTGACCAGATGACCACTGGAGGGAATGGGGGATGACCTCCCCATACTCCCTCAGTGGTCACCAATCCCCTTCCAAACTAAAAAAATACAACTAAAAACCTTTTTTGCCAGCCTGTATGCCAGCCTCAAATGCCGTACCCACCACCATGACAGCAGAATGTGTTGTATCCTCCGACAGCCTTTCCCTGGTTGCGATGTGGCTCTCGGGTGAGTGTGACACCTTTTCTGTTAGGTGCCCTGCAGAGTCACATTAGCAATGCATTGTGGTGGGTGTAGGGGTACTGGGCTCTACTCCCATGGTGCTTTTCCCCCCTGCTAACTGGGTCAGAGTGTGCCCTGTTTTGTTTCCTGTTGTAGTCCATGCGGTAGTGGCCATTTTTGTAAGCCAGTTTTAGTTCCCTTTCCTGTGTTACCCACGTTAGAGAACGTAGTCCTTACCTTGCATGGTGCTGAAAGAGGGCATTGTACATCATTGTGCCAGCTCTGACCTACTGCTAATCTTAGTACCAGGGGACTCTTTGCCAGTGGGGCACAACCTCTGACCTGCAGTTAACTGTGAGTAAATGTGGTTATTTCAAGAAAGGACTTTTTCAGAGAGATTAGTTTTCAGGTGTGAACTGGTGTGCCAAAGTTATACAGCAGCAATAAGTCCTAGAGGCTGTATGCAGGTCCCTGGAACAATTTTAGTGGGTGCAGTACATTTGTGGGTAGTGGGTTTGGGGGGCTCAGCTCCCAAAGTAAGGGAGCTATGCACGTGGGAGCTTTTTTGAAGTCCACTGCAGTGACCCCTAGGGTGGCTGGTTGGTGTCCTGGCATGTCAGGGGGGCCAGTGCACTAAAAATGCTGGCTCCTCCCACGGCCAAATGCCTTGAATTTGGCCAGGGTTTGAGATGGCCGACATAACTTTCCATTATCGCTGAAAAACAAACCCGGCCATCTCAAACCCGGCGAACTCCACGGCATTTGGCCGGGCTAAACTGTATTATCGAAAAAAAAAAGATGGTCGGCCATCTTTTTCGATAATACGGTTCCAGCCAGCTGTAGCGCCACCGCCAACATAGATCGCCGGCAATCTATTTGGCCGGCGATGTTCGATTATGCCCCCATGGGCATCTAAATGACAGACAACGTTTAATGTGAGCAAGTGCAAAGTGATGCATGTGGGAAACAGTTACCCGAACTATAGCTATGTATTGCAAGATTCCACATTAGGAGTCACCGACCAAGAAAGGGATCTCGACATGGCTGTTGATGATATGTTGAAATACTCTGCTCAGTGTGCTGTGGCAGCTAAGAAAGCAAATAGAATGTTAGGTATTATTAGGAAAGGAATGGAAAACAAAAGTGAGGATGTCATAATGCCTTTGTATCGGTCCATGATGTGACCGCACTTCGAATATTGTGTTCAATTTGGTTGCCACATCTCAAAAAAGATATAGTGGAATTAGAGAAGGTACAGAGAAGTGTGATGAAAATGATAAAGGGGATGGGATGACTTCCCTATGAGGAAAGGCTGAAGCGTCTAGGGCTCTTCAGCTTGGAGAACAGACGACTGAGGGGAGATATGAGCGAGGTCTATAAAATAATGAGTGCAGTGAAACGTGTAGATGTGAATCATTTGTTTACTCTTTCCAAAAATACTACTACTACTACTACTACTACTTAACATTTCTAAAGCGCTACTAGGGTTACACTGCGCTGTACAATTTAACATAGAGGGACAGTCCCTGCTCAAAGAGCTTACAATCTAAAAGACAAGTGAACAGTCAGTCCGATAAGGGCAGTCAAATTAGGGCAGTCTGGATTTCCTGAACGGTAAGAGTTAGGTGCCGAATGCAGCATTGAAGAGGTGGGCTTTAAGCAAAGACTTGAAGATGGGCAGGGAGGGGGCTTGGCGTAAGGGCTCAGGAAGGTTGTTCCAAGCATAGGGTGAGGCGAGGCAGAATGAGCGGAGCCTGGAGTTGGTGGTGGTGGAGAAGGGTACTGAGAGGAGGGATTTGTCCTGTGAATGGAGGTTTCGGGCGGGAACATAAGGGGAGATGAGGGTAGAGAGGTAGTGAGGGGCAGCAGACTGAGTGCATTTGTAGGTAAGAAGGAGAAGCTTGAATTGAATGCGGTATCTGATTGGAAGCCAGTGAAGTGATCTGAGGAGAGGGGTGATATGAGTATATCGGTTCTGGTGGAATATAAGACGTGCAGCAGAGTTCTGAATAGATTGAAGGGGGGATAGATAGCTAAGTGGGAGGCCGTTGAGGAGTAAGTTGCAGTAGTCAAGGCGAGAGGTAATGAGAGCGTGGACGAGAGTTTGGGTGGTGTGTTCAGAGAGGAAAGGGCAAATTTTGCTGATGTTAAAGAGGACTAGGGGACATGTGATGAAGCTACAAAGTATTAAATTTAAAACAAATTGGAGAAATATTTCTTCACTCAATGTGTAATTAAACTCTGGAATTTGTTGCCAAGAATGTGGTAAAGGCGGTTAGCTTAGCGGAGTTTAAAAAGGGTCTGGATGGCTTCCTAAAGGAAAAGTCCATAGACCATTATTAAATTGACGGGGAAAATTCACTGCTTATTTTTGGGATAAGCAATATAAAATGTATTGAGCTTTTTGAGATCTTGCCAGGTATTTGTGACCTGGATTGGCCACTGTTGGAAACAGGATTTTGGGATTGATGGCCCTTTGGTCTGTCCCAGTGTGGCAATATTATGTACTTATTTAACACTGTCTAAAAAGGACTGCTCGCGGTACCATTGAACCATCCTACCCCCTCCCCAAATCCATGGTGGTACCACACATGAGCTGCTCCCCATTCCTTTACAATAAGCTCCCAAACAGTTTCACTTCCAGAATCACATTTATAATGAGATGTACTTCCCACTCAGCTATGACAAACTGCCCCCCAACAAACTACCTAGCCCCCTACCACCCACCCAACCCCCATCCCAAGAACTAAAGAACTGCAACAACAGGGATGAACTGGGAGGGATGCACCAAAACCCCACTTCTACCCCCCTGAGCTCGCAAAATGGAGTGATCCTGCTTATAAGCCCCCTTTACCCTTCTGCCTCTCGTATTTCCATTGAACCTCCATTTCACCAACCTTACCCAATCAAAACCTCTCCTTACTGTTTCTAGTCCTCGGGAACAAATCTCCCCAGGTCAGCTCAGCCATGTTACACCACCCTAGAGTAAAAGCTGGGGTGGATCTCAACATTTGTAAGGTTGTCCACTAAGTTGAACAACCTTTGTATACTTAAATGAGTAGTACCCACCAATTTGGAATAATACTCCCTTTTCTTTTTAGTGATTGCATGTTTGCATAAAGAAATTATCGAACGCACTTCCTGCATTCCTGTTTCAAAATCAGCAACGCAGAGTCAAACCATTTCTCTGACTTCCTAAGTATCTCAAATTTCACTATGAGGGGGGAATTGTCATCCAGAACGGCAATTACATATTAGTTCCAGTTTCAGAGCAACCAATGCATTTACTTTATCCTAAAATGGGAAGGAATCGATTTTCCCTCTAGTCCATCTAACAGCTTCTACCTTACTTCTACCAATATTATCTATTTTTTTAAAGTAAAATCTAGTAAAATAATTATCTGTCTAAGGTACACGCCGAATGGCTAGCAAGGATATATACCTACCCCTATGTGTTCCCCACCACCACCACCACGCACACATACTTTTCTTTTAAAATTGTAGTTCCACCAGCCTTTCCTCATCTTTCATGTCTTCTTAATCCTTTATCTTTCTGTTTTATGCTGTACTTTATCTTAGATTGTAAGCCACCTAAACATTCTTTTTTTTTGATGGGTGGTGTAGAAAACTTTTAAATAAACTTGAAAGTTGAAAATATTAAACTCATCTGTAATCCATGATCTGGATTGCAACAATCAATCTCTCATCCTTACATTACAGTTCACCTTAGCCTAACCATTCAAGTGTCCAGTTTTGTTCAAGGTATGGCTCCTGGAATATGTTATATTTCCCACTGTATTTATAAGTGTGTCACGTGTTTTGACCTGTTTACTCATCTAATTCTTTAAAGAGCTTTTCCTTTTGATTTGTGGAACTAAGGATCAACCACCTAGTTGTAGGTGATAGCTTTTTGTTGAACTAAGTATGGGGTCCTTTTACTAAGGTGCGCTGAAAAATGGCCTGCAGTAGTGTAGATGCGTGTTTTCAGCATGTGCAGAATCCATTTTTAGCGCACCTGCTAAAAATGCCTTTTTAAATTTTTTGCCCAAAATGCCGTTCGTGCATTTTGGGTCTGAGACCTTACCGCCAGCCATTGACCTAGTGGTAAAGTCTCATACGGTATCCGGGTGGTAATGACCTATGCACGTCAAATATTTTTTGGACACGTGTAGCAGACATGCGCCAAAAATGAAATTACCGCAAAGGCCACACGGTAGCTGGGTGGTAACTCAGAATTGGCCCACGTTGGGCATGCGTAGGTGCTTACATGGCTTAGTAAAAGGGCCTCTTAACATCTTTGACAAGATATAAGAGTTATCCTCTCCTCTTGAACTCAGTCCTTTTGATGTTGTTAAGCAGACCTGTGATAGTATATCTATATGTAATATTTATTTCTAGGGGAGTAGCTCTATATGTATAATCCATTCAGCTCTAGGAATTTATAGTTTTCGCATACATGGATTCTTATCAATTACCTTGTGGGCTTGTTTGTACATCAGGTTTTTAAGATATTTAAGAAGCCAGGCCACAGGGATTGAAGGCTGATTGATGGCTTTTATCATTTTCTGTGATGTTAAAACACTTTTCAATATCAATTTTAATCTCCTGTAATATTCTTTATTGATCTTTTCTCTCAGTAATTTATGCTCGATTGTTGCATCTTCCTCTACTCCTAGATATTTATACACACCTTCCTGCTCAAGTTTCTTTATGTCACAATAATCAGTCAGAGAGATAATTTCATTTTTGCTCAATATTCCTCTAAGGAAGGTTGCCCATACAGTACACATTTGTCCAGGCCAAAATTCATCCTGATGTCACCTGAAAAGAACTTAAGGCCTTAAGATTTGCATCTCACCCAGCATCCTTTTTCTAACAGTGGCCAATCAAGGTCACAAGTACCTGGTAGGATTCAGAAAGTAGTAAGATTTCAAGCTACTTACCCTTAGGAATAAGCAGTGTCCTTCCTCAGTGCTAGCGTAATAACAGTTTTTGGATTTTACTATCAGGAATTTGTTCAGGCCTTTTTTAACTTGTTCAGGGGCCCTTTTACTAAAACTAGGTGCACATTAAATGTTAGAGATGCCAATGTATTCCTATGGGTGTCTCTAGCATTTAGTGTGCCCCTATTTCTAGCGCATGCTAAAAAAGTTAACTCGTCTAAGTAAAAGAACATGTTAACTACGTTTACCACAGCCTCCAGTAACAAGTTCTAGAGCCTATGTGGCCCTTTTACTAAGGGGCCCTTTTACAAAGGTGCGTAAGGTCCTATGCGCGTCTAGCGCCTGAAAAATCAGCATTACCACCCAGCTACTGCATGCCCCGGGTGGTAATTCTAAATTTGTCACACATTGAAAACACACAGTAGAAAATATTTTCTATTTTCTACCACATGGTGCTTACCCGGCGGTAAACGTCAGTGGGCACATGCTGCATGCTTACCGCCCAGGTAACATGTGAGACCTTACCACTAAGTCAATGGGTGGCGGTAAGGTCTCAGGCGAGAAATGGATGCACGCTGGTTTTTACTTTGCTGCACATTCATTTTCTGGGCCCCTTTAAAAAAGGCCCTGTTTCCAGGACGCAGAGAAAACTGGCCCGGCGTATGCCCAAAAGACGCGCTCATACTGCTGCAGGTCACTTTTTTCTGCAGCTTAGTAAAATGCCCCCGAAGTGCATTAAGCACTAATGTGCACCTAACACAGCATAAAATGGCATACCATGTAATGCTGTCAGGCATCCTGATGTATCTGCCAAATCTCTGTGCACTAACAGTATGCTAAAAAAATTTTTGAGTGAGCATGTCAGGGGGCGTAGTGTAGGCATTCCTGTGCTAATCAGTTAGTGCAGCTACATTAGTAGGTTGTAACTGATTAGCACACAGCACGTGAGCCTTCATCGCCTACAAAATGGGTGACAGTAATTGCTCACTCAGTAATTTTTTTTTTAGTGGCTGTACGCTAATGGCAACATTATGAAAATAAGAACATAAGAATAGCCATACTGGGTCAGACGAATGGTCCATCTAGCCCAGTATCCTGCTTCCAACAGTGGCCAACCCAGGTCACAAGTACCTGGCAGAATTTCAAAAAGTAGCAAGATTCCATGCTACTGATCTCAGGGCAAGTAGTGGCTTCCCCTATATCTGTCTCAATAGCAAACTATAGACTTTTCCTCCAGGAACCCAGATATGCTAACCGCTGTAACCACATCCTCTGGCAATGAGTTCCAGAACTTAATAACTCATTGAGGGGCCCTTTTACTGTGTGGGTAGCATGAGCCAAATCAACACTACAGCTGAGCTAGCATGTGCTTCTGGCGGTAACTCTGAGTTTGGTATGTGTCGAATCCCATGGTAGAAAATACGTTTCTATTTATCAGCAGTTGGCGCTCACTGTATGGTTACCGCACAGGTAGCGCGTGAACCTTTACTGCTAGGTCAATGGGTGGTGGTAAGGTCTCAGGCTGTAAATAGAAGCGTGTTAGTTTTAATTTCAGCGCAGGCCCATTTCCCCGGCCCCTGTAGAAAAAACCTTTTTCTCAGCCACAGTAATTTGATACTGGCCGGTAACTTTCAAGTTTGTCATGGTCAAGGTTGTTTTTCTTTAGCAAAGGGTGAACCACTGCCCTTTTTAATGCTGTTGGTAGTTGTTCATTAGAAAGAGAGGAGTTCACAATTTTAATGGCACCTTCTATGAGGCCCATACTTGCCTGATGCACTATGTTTGATGGGCAGTGGTTGAGGGAGCAGGTAGTTGGTCAAAGGTCTCTTAGGATTTTGTCAAGGCTCTCTTCTGTTATTGGGTTAAAAGTGTCCCATATATCTGTGTCAGGAGGGGGCAAGTTTGTGCACTCCTGGTTAACTGATTGGAGACTGGGTGGGACTGCCTATAAATCCTGGATGAGACTTTTAATTTTGTTGGCAAAGTATGCAAAGTATGCCGTTCAGTGTTGACTGGGTAGGCTGGTTCTGTTATGGGGGTTGCAGTAGGCTGTTTACTATACTGAGCAGCTGCTTGTTTGAATTGGCAGCCTGTTCATTGTATTGAAATATTGTTTTTTGGTTGCTGTAAGGGCTTGGTGATACTATGTCATGTGCTTCCTACAGTTTAGCCTGTCTTCATCCATGTGAGATTTCTGCCATCTCCTTTCCAGTTTTAATAAAGCTGTGAATTTTAACCAGGTTTTAAAACTAAATTTTAAACATTCATTCCAACTTCTTTTAAAGTTTTATGGCAATAAAATTTTTAAAACAACTGTGATTCTGGTCTCAATGATGCACTCTAATGCTAACTTCTCAGCATCAAGGTTGTAAAAGGTTCAGGTACTGACCTTTGGTCTTTCCCAGTATGGCAATAATTATGTACTTATGTACTTAACTATTCCTTACCGTTCTTTTTGAAAGGTCTTAAAATTTTATTAATTTCTTAATGTTATGTAATATAAAAATGACTTAAATGGATATTTTTTTATTAAGATTAGATTGTTGAGTGGAGGAATAGCTGAGGACTTTGATTCTTTGGAACTGGGTTCAATTCCCATTGCAGTTCCTTGTGATTCTGGGTAAATCATTTAACCCTCCATCTTCCCGGGTACAAAATAAGTACCTGTATATAATATATAAACTGCTTTGATTGTAACCACAGAAAGGTGGTATATCAAGTCCCCCTCTTTGATTTTAATGTAATTCTATCCGGTTGGGATATCTCTTTGCCCTTTGATCTCCTTTGAATCGCAATATAAAAGCGGAATAGAAATCACTGAATAGAATAGAATTCTGACTACACTTGCTATACTTATGCTCGAGAGTGATTTTCATAAGGAGGTGCCTAGGGGCCCTTGTACTAAGCGGTGGTAAAAAGGGCCCTGCACTAACGGCAGTGCATATCTTTGCCATGTACAGAGTCCTCTTTTATTGCAGTGGGTAAAAAGGTGGAACAAAAGTAGTGGGCGTAAGGTAAGTTTGCACTTGCTGAGTGGCCATTTCAGGGCGAGCACTTACTGCCACCCACTGAGGTGGTGGTAAGGTCTCCCAAGCTAACCCAGTGGTAACCGATAACTGCCTGGTAACTGCTGCAGTAAGAAATACAGAACAGTTTTCCGTAGCACCAGAAATATTGTGCAGTAATGGCGGAACTGCCGCTGGCACCCATGTTGTGCCAGCAGTAGTTCCAGTATGCTGCGTGGCAAGCCCGTTGCACACATGGCAGCCCTTTATTAAAAGGGCCCCCTAATTGGTTACTCAACACCCATAATGGTGCTATCATGTGCATCTATCAGCACGTGCCTTTTTTCCTCACCAAACAAATTGGCACCAAATTGGGGTGTGCCATACAAATCAGCACCAAGCATCAGCACCATTTTATTCACACGTTATAAATGGCATGCTTCATGCTTTTTTTATTATTATTATTTTCAGTGCTGAATCAGTTTCCTATCTGATAACAGTATTGGTGATATTTTCTCCTGATTTTTGCTACTGTTGAACAGAACACCTATCCTGTGAGCTCTTTCCTCATTTGACTGCCATAGGTCATTACAGCCCAGTTTCCACAGGAAATTATCTGAGAGAATATTTATTGCAGGTGGAAGTTTCTAGAATTGGGGGAGCTTCTTCAAAGGTATAGGGCGGAGTTTCATAAGCTTATATGAGGGCCCTTCATCAGAGCCTGTCCCCCTGCTGTCTTAGTATTTCTTTCTTTCTTTCTTTCTTTATTTATTTATTTATTGCATTTGTATCCCACATTTTCCCACCTCTTTGCAGGCTCAATGTGGCTTACAATACATTGTGAGTGGTGGAGATATATAAGAAGTAAACAATTACTTGGCTTACCATGTTGTTTGAGGTATAGCACTCTGTTCTGAAGATCTGGAGTTAGATCAGCCTGTGGCTGGAAGCAGCTTACAAGCTGCCGACCGTTGCAGGCTGAATATTACCCCCCAAATGAAAAAAAAATAAGCCTACATTCTAAAGCAATTTGTAAAAGTGCTACAAATTCATAATCACATAGGGGCCCTTTTACTAAGCCGCATAAGGCTCTACACATGCCCAATGTATGCCAAAATGGAGTTACCACCCGGCTACAGTGTGGCTGTTGCGTCCAATATGCGCAGCTGAAAATAATTTTATTTTCAAACGCGCATATTAGATGTACGCTAAATGGCATTTTGTGCACATAGGTCATTACCACCCAGTTACCACGTGAGACTTTACCACTAGCAGGCTTATTTTCGAAAGAGCAGAAAGCCCATCTTCTGACACAAATTTTCGAAAGCCGATTTTGGGTGTCCTCAATTGCTTCCCGTCACGGGGACGACTAAAGTTCATGGGTTACGTGTCGGCACCGTAGTGAAGGCGGGACTGGGGCGTGCTTAAGAGATGGGTGTCCTTGGCCGATAATGGAGAAAGGAAGGGCATCCCTGACGAGCACTTGGCCAACTTTACTTGGTCCATTTTTTCTTGCGACCAAGCCTTAAAAAGGTGCCTGAACTGACCAGATGGCCACCGTGGGGAATCAGGGATGACCTCCCCTTGCTCCCCCAGTGGTCACCAACCCCCTCCTATCCTAAAAAATAAAATTTAAATTTTTTTTTGCCATCCTCAAATGTCATACCCAGCTCCCTGACAGCAGTATGCAGTTCCCTGGAGTAGTTTTAGTGGGTGCAGTGCACTTTAGCCAGGCAGACCCAGACCCATCCCCCCCCTACCTGTTACACTTGTGCTGGTAAATGTGAGCCCTCCAAAACCCACCACAAACCCACTGTACCCACATGTAGGTGCCCCCTTCGCCCCTTATAACTATGGTAGTAGTGTACAGTTGTGAGGAGTGGGCTTTGGGGGGGGGGTGGGGGTCTCAGTACCCAAGGAAAGGGAGCTATGCACCTGGGAGCAATTTGTGAAGTCCACTGTAGTGCCCCTAGGGTGCCCGGTTGGTGTCCTGGCGTGTGAGGGGGACCAGTGCACTATCAATTCTGGCTCCTCCCACGACCAAAGGGCTTGGATTTGGTCGTTTTTGAGATGGGCGTCCTCAGTTTCCATTATGGCTGAAAACCGGGGATGACCATCTCTAAGGTCGGCCATCTCAACATTTAGGTCGAACATCTGTAAGGTCGACCTAAATGTGGAGATTTGGGCGTCCCCGACCGTATTATCGAAATGAAAGATGGACGCCCATCTTGTTTTGATAATATGGGTTTCCTTGCCCCTTCGCGGGGCCGTCCTGCGAGGACACCCTCATGAAAACTTGGGTGCCCTGCTCGATTATGCACCTCCACGTCAATGGATGGTGGTAAGGTTGCAGACCCAAAATGGACGTGCGACAATTTTGATTTTGCTGCATGTCCATTTTCAGAAAAAATTTTTAAAAGGCCTTTTTTACAAGCTTGCTGAAAAATGGATAGGCGCGCACCCAAAACCCGTACCTACACTACCGCAAGCCATTTTCAGCACGCCTTTGTAAAAGGACTCCTTAAGCCCTATTTACACAGTTGCACTAGTATTTTTAGCATGTGTTAATCATGTAGATATCCATAGGAATATTAAGGGCATCTACATGGTTAGTGTGCTAATTTTTAACACATGCTAGAAACGCTAGCAGGCCTTTGTAAACAGGGCCCTTACTGTAGGCTGGCAGGGTAAAATTTTTGAAGGCTATTTTTAAAAAAATCTTTAAAAATACCTCTTTCAAAAATAATTTTAAAAATATTTATGATGGATGATGAATACATAAACAACGATTATGATAAAAGTTAAACATAAAATTAATTATCCCTACTAATTTTACACAGGCACCTTTTAATTTTTGTATGTATGCTTATTTGGAAATGTGACTTTACCTTCCTCTGATTACTGCTACAGAACCTGCACAGCTTTTGATGCTTCTGAGGACTGACAGTCTCAATGCAGCCTCAGTGAGTTCTTGTCAAGATGGGAAGGGGGAGTGAGTGGTTGTGGGAAGGAGAAGGAAGGAAAGTTAGTGCTTTGGAGCCCTAGAGAATCAGGAAGCAATACAACTTTTCACACATCAGAGTTTTCCAATCAAATGAAAATGTACTAATGCAAAAAGCAAAGCTGAAAAATTTAATAAAGAAAATCACTTCTTCCAGAATAACAATGAAATTAGAAACACAGTCCCTTAATACAGAAGGGAAAGACCCTGGGATCTCTTTGGTCTCTCTCACCTCCAAGAAACCCTGGAAATAAATGGGGCATGGGTGGCGATAGTGGGATCATCTGTTTCTTCTACAGATAGTCCCTTGGTGACTAAAATCTCTGCAGCACCTCAGGATAGTTCTTGTCTCCCACTAAGCCATCTCTCTCCCCTTCATCATATGTTCAAAATTCTGCTGCACGAATTATATTCCACCAGTGTCACTGCTCATATTAGCCCTCTCCTCGTTACTTCATGGGCTCCCTATCCATTTCCACATGCAGTTCAAACTTCTCTTATTGAATTACAAATGCATCCACTCTGCAGCTCCTCGGTGCCTCTCCACTCTTACCTCTCCCTACACTCCTCCTCGGGAACTCCGTTCACTGGGTAAATCTCTCTTATCTGCACACTTCTCCACTGCTAACTCCAGACTCCGTTCCTTTTATCTTGCTGCACTATATGCCTGGAATAGACTTCCTGAGCCTGTACATTAAGCTCCATCTCTGTCTTCAAATCTAGGCTAAAAGCCCACCTTTTTGATGCTGCTTTTAACTCCTAATCCTTACTCACTTGTTCAGCACCTATTTTTATCATTCCCACCTTAGTAATTCTCTTATCCCTTATTTGACCTGTTTATCTGTCCTCGTTAGATTGTAAGCTCTTTCGAGCAGGGACTGTCTTTTCATGTCCAGTGTACAGTGCTGCATACGTCTAGTAGCGCTATAGAAATAAGTAGTAGTAGGAGGAGGAGGAGCCTAGTTGTTAGAGCAAAAGACAGAGAACCAGTAAAACCGGGGTCCAAATCCTGCTTCTTCAAGTGAACCTCCTTGTGATTTTGTGCGAATGACTTCAACCGCCATTGTCTTATATACAACTTGAATCATAAAACTCATTTGAGTGGGGAAATAGCTTATGCCTATGATTTTAACGTACCTTGTTTTGAGATGAGGAAAAGATGAGTAATTAAATTTCAAAAAGTCCAAAGTACTCCAAAGGTGGTTTTCACAGAATTCTCAAAAAACAATTTAGGAAACAATATTCAGCAACAGTGGTCAACTGCAGTCTGAATCAGACCCAGATTTTCAGTGCTGGCCTATATCTGAATATCTGGATCTGCGGTGGCTACTGTGAGTTACTTGGGTACTACTGATATTCAGTGGTACCACATGGATAGCTCTCTTGTGTTAACTGGATAGTTATCTGGATACCGTCACTGAATATTAGTGGTGTTCAGATAACTTCTGGTTGTACCCTGACTCTGCCCCTGGACTGCCACGGCATTAACCAAGCAGTGCCATAGTGATCAGAGCAGATATTCAGAGGCACTCTCTGGTTAAATGCTGCTGAATATTTGTTCCTGGCATAGTCAGCATGGTTTAACCAGGCAGAAGCCACCCTTGTCCAAGTAAACCATGCTGAATATTGACCTTATAGATATTAAATGATTCCCCTCCACAAAAAGTGGAATGCATTAACAAAAAGGGGAAGCTCTCCCATTGCTGAAACATAATTATGAAAATCAAAGGGAAACGACTTGTGCACAAAGACAAGCGGCCTATCCACTGAAAAAGGAGATAAAGAGGTATCTCTCTTCCTACATTACTAATCTAAAATTAGACTAGACATTTATTATGGAATTCTACATATGGCGCCTAGCATTATGCAAAATTTCTGCACCAATTTTTCAGCATGGAAAACTAAGCATTGTAACAGAAGCAAGGCACTGAAATGGCCAAAAAATGGCAGTTCAGCATGGAACTACACTTATGAGCCCTGTTTTAGAATAGCGCCTGTTTCCACACAGATCTGAAACGTGTGTGTAACAATGGGAAGGACATAGGTGTTCCCTTAAAATGTATGCAGTTATAGAATTCTAAAGATCCAAGCGCACCGGTTTGAGTCGGTGTAAATGCTGGCACCCAAAGTTGGGTGCAGATTCTGGCACTATGCACTATTCTATAAAGGATACCCTCCCGGAGCGCCCTTTATAGACTACCGTAAATTCCTTCCTTTAGGGAGTAGTCATGTAAATAATATTTCCAGAACATACCACATTTTGGCATGGACTTACAGGTAACATAAGGATCATTTTACTAAGCTGCGGTAAGTGCTAGCATGCATTTACTGCAGTTTAAGATGGCTTTCTGCGGGCCGAGCTAAAGCATCCTGTGATATGTTCCAAATCGGTGCACACTAACCAAGCGCAAAAAAATACTTTGAAATATTTTGTTAGAGGGAGCATGTCTGGGGGGGGGGGGGGGTGGAAAGTAGGCTTCCAGTGCAAATCAGTTAGTGTGTCCTCATTAACGTGAGTTAACTGGTTAGCTCAGGATCACTGCATGAGCCCTTATCACTTACAAATTAGGTGCTGGTAAGTTCTCATGCGGAAATTCTTTTTAATGGCCACACCCTACTCCTTGGTTGATTTCAGACACTAATGGCAACATTAACATATGGACATTAATATTAAAAATAGAAAATCGGTCATTTTCTGGCTGCAGTAAAAATGGCCTTAGCACACGGGAATAACCTTCATTAAGGTGCACTATTTTACTGCATCTTAGTAAAAGGACCCCATAATAACATAGGGCCCTTTTTACAAAGCGATGGTAAGCCCAACACGGCTTACTGCTCGCTGAAAAGGAAGTACCACAGGGCTACCACAGCAGCCCAGCAGTACTTCCCACCCCCCCAGTGTACTGTCATATCCATGTGTATACCAGTGTGTACCCGGCAGTAATCGGGCAGTGCTGTTACTGCCTTGTTACCGCCAAGTTAGCACGAGAGGCCTTACTGCAACCTCAGTGGGTGGTGGTAAGGGATCCCCCCGAAATGGCTGCATGGCAAGTGCATTACTTGCCACATGATCATTTCCTGCATAAAAGCCAGACCTCCCTTTTACCCACTGTGGTAAAAGGGGGCCTTGGCGTGCATCAAAAACACACGTCAATGCCAGTGCAGGCCCCCTTTTCCCACAGCTTTGTAAAAGGGGCCCATAGTAACTATGTAAATGATGGCAGATAAAGACCAGCATGGTTAATTTAGTCTACCCAGTAAGATAGCTAGAGTTTTATCTGCTGCTGTGTGCGGGTTACCTCCTCTATGCCTTTGTTTAGGTTTGCTCTTGCTGCTGCAGGTGGCCCCTCTATGCCAGTGGTGTGCCTCAAGGATCTGTTTTTGGTCTGGTTCTTTTAAAAAAAATTGTAAGCCATGTTATGTAAGGCTTGTCTCATAATTTTTGTCTCTTTCAAGATGATAACAAAATCTGCAATAAGAAAGACACCCCTGATGTGGACAACATGAAGATGGATCTAATGACACTTGATGAATGGTCTAGAGCTTGGCAGCTAAGATTTCATGCAAAAAATGCAGGACTATGCATTTGGGCTGCAAAAACACAAGGGAGTGGTACAATATAGGATGTGAAGTATTATTTGTGCGTGAAAGAAAGCAGGACTTGGGATCATTGTATAATATTTGAAAGTTATCCATAAAAAGATTGAGCTTATCACTTAACCATCCCTCCATCACCTTAGTATACAGTAAAATGGATGCCACTGGTCTCTAATTTTTTTTAATAAAAACATAGGTCAAAATACTTGCAAATGACGCAGTTTTTTAAGCATGAAAAAAATTTACTGACCACTTTATTAACATGAGCACTATACAATGTACTTGAAACTGAATCACGTTTTAGATTACAATTATCAATCTTGATGATGGAATTATCTTTTAGAAAAGTCAGTGGGCCAATTCAAAGGAAATTGTTTTTTTTTTTAAATTTAACTTTAATTTAAATGAATGCACCCAGCTTTCAACTGCTGATGGACTCGTGACTCGGGTTATCTGGGGTAAAAAGTATTAGCATTGTGGTATCATCTGCACATATATAAAACTACAGCTGAAGTGAACCAATTAATTTGCCAGGGGTTGCATCAGGATATTGAACAATGAGGGCTAGAGAGGAGAACCCTGTGGCACTCTGCAAACTGAATCCCATGGGTCAGAAAGATCACCTTGCATTTTTACCTATATGATCTTTTTACCCTATATGATCTTGTCAGGAATCCCTGGAACCATGATAGAACAGGTCCATGGATCCCTAATGAATCAAGGAGAAAAAGCAGGATTCCATGGTCAACTATCCTGCTTATAATCGAATGAGAAAAACGCCCAAGTTCCGACCTAAATCGGGAGATGGACGTTTATCTCACAAAAACGAATAAAGCGGTATAATCGAAAGCCGATTTTTGGACGTTTTCAACTGCAATCCATCGCGGATGCGGACATAGTTGATGGGGGCGTGTCAGAGGTGTGGCGAAGGCGGAACTGGGGCGTGGTTATCTGCCGAACAGAGATGGGCGCATTTCACCGATAATGGGAAAAAAGTATGCGTTTTTAGCTAGAATTTAGGACACTTTTCTTGGACCCTGTTTTTTCACGAATAAGGCCCCAAAAAGTGCCCTAAATGGCCAGATGACCACTGGAGGGAATCGGGGATGACCTCCCCTGACTCCCCCAGTGGTCACTAACCCCCTCCCAGCACAAAAAATGAAGTTTCTCAACTTTTTATTTTCACCCTCAAATGTCATACCCAGCTCCCTGACATCAGTATGCAGGTCACTGGAGGAGTTGTTAGGGGGTGCAGTGGACTTCAGGCAGGTGGACCCAGGCCCATCCCCCTACCTGTTACAATTGTGCTGCTTAATGCTTATTAGTCGTCCAACCCCCCCAAACCCACTGTACCCACATGTAGGTGCCCCCCTTCACCCCTTAGGGCTATAGTAATGGTGTAGACTTGTGGGCAGTGGGTTTTGAGGGGGATTTGGGGGGCTCAACACACAAGGGAAGGGTGCTATGCACCTGGGAGCTCTTTTACCTTTTTTTTTGTTTTTGTAAAAGTGCCCCCTAGGGTGCCCGGTTGGTGTCCTGGCATGTGAGGGGGACCAGTGCACTACGAATCCTGGCCCCTCCCACGAACAAATGCCTTGGATTTATTCGTTTTTGAGCTGGGCGCTTTCATTTTCCATTATCGCTGAAAAACAAAAACGCCCAGCTCACACATTGTTGAATAAAACATGGGCGTCTATTTTTTTCGAAAATACGGTTCGGTCTGCCCCTTCACGGACCCGTTCTTGGAGATAAACGCCCATGGAGATAGGCGTTTTCGTTCAATTATGCCCCTCTATGTCAAAAGCACTGGTAATGTCAAATTGAATCTCCCTTAGAGATCCCATGGGATTGTCCCATGTTTCTTGAATTCAGATACAGTCTTCATCTTCACCATCTCCACCATCTCCATAAAGATGTATTTTCCTTAGATTACTGCTGAATCTATCCTCTATCATCTTCATCCTATGCCCCCGCATTACGGACATTACAGAACTCTCATTCAGTTGAAACAGACTTGCCTCCTATGCATTTCTGCAACAGAGGTATTTTAATATCTCTACATTTCCCTTCCACCGCCTTTCTTCCGCAGTATATATATTGAGATCTTAAAGTTTGGTCCTACATGCTTTATGATGAAAGCCACTGATCATTTTAGTAGACACCCTGTGGACCAATTCCATCCTGTTTAAATCTTTTTGAAGTTGCAATCTCCAGAATTCTACACAGTAGTCTAAATGAAGTCTCACTAGAGACTTATACAGAGGCATTACACCTTTTTTGTCCTGCTGGCCATTCCTCTCCCTATGCATCCTTCTAGCTTTTAACTTTTCTACCTGTTTGGTCACCTCATGATCATCAGATTTGCTCCCCCTTCTCCAGGTCCTACATTTGTTTGGTGCACAGAAGTACTTCACCCCCTATATTGTACCATTCCCTTGGATTTTTGCAGCCCAAATCTTTGCTGCCAAATTCTAGACTAGGGGTGTTCAACCTTGACCCTCGCCAGGTCAGGTTTTCAGGATTTCCACAATGAACATGCATGAAATCTTATTTGCAATACAATGGAGGCAGCGCATGCAAATGTACCTCATGCTTATTCATTGAATGCCACAAGCTGGGCTATATATTCAATAATTAGTCACATACCATTAAATTCCCATAACATTTGACTAATATTCTGTTTATCTATATATCACATATCAAATACCATGTACATAGAATGCCAATTGTGCTGTTCATTACTCATAATTGCATACACAAAAATTAAAATGACATAAATGATATTCTTTCTTAAACACCTCGCCAGACCCAAGAAAAGGGAACTAATGTCCTTTAATGGGTTACTGCTGTTGAACTTCTAACAAACGCCTTTCTGTGGTATTTTGCAACTACATTAAAAATGGTTTACATATATACAGGTACTTATTTTGTACCTGGGGCAACAGAGGTTAAGTGACTTACTCACAGTCACAAGGGGTTGCAGTGGGAATTGAACCCAGTTCCCCAGGATCAAAGTCCACTGTACTAACCACTAGGCTACTCCACCACAAGGCACCATATATAGAATTTAGGGAATAGTGAAAATATGACAAACATATAATAAAGGTAAAATATAGAATGATACCTAAAAAAAAAAACAACAACAATTCCCCTTTAGTATAAAACCATTCAAGTGCAACCATAAGCTAGAGGAAGCAAATGAGCTTTCAGCTATACGTGAAATCTCTAGTAATCTTGTTTTAATACACAGGGTCACTGGTAAAGCATCCTGTACTATGGGATCTACAAAAGCAAAACAGAAATCCCACCATGGAGAGACAACAACCAGACCCATCTTAGATGATTGCAAACTGTGCCAGGGGCCCTAGGGACTCAGTACCTCCCTTAAATAGCAAGAACCATTTTCATTCAGGGCATTAAATACTTAACAACAGACCTTAAACTGATGTTTATTGTGATCTGCATTAATCATTTTGCATATTAATAGGATGCTTTGCATGCAATGGGGCTTATTAATTCAGCACACATTGTGCTTCACTGGTTTGCAGAAGTGTCAGTGTGTACCATTTTCCAATAGCATATGATAATGCTCTTTTATCATGTGATATGCGGCAATTTCCAGATTTAGCATTCAGCAACTCACATGGCAACTTGGTGAACAGAACCAAGTGAATGCAAGTTCAAAATCCTCTTTTCTTTGCACCTGATATATTATTTCAACCTATTAACAATGACAAAATTCTATGTTAGATATGTAAAAAAAAATCCCAGCACTAAATCACTGATCAAAATGTACTTTATAGGTGAGGTGCACCTTCAGAAGGTAATTATTCTGCTTCAAACAGGTTCGATACAAATAAAACATCATTGGTCCAAAATAATTTACTTATAAGGGTACTTCTTTTAAATTCAGTGCTAATTAATATGTACTTGCCATCACATCATTATTTAAATAGAAGACAAACATCTTAAATTTGCCTTTCTTCATTGCTTGTTTCTTCAGTCACCATCTGTCAGGTGATGCCCTTCCATCAGTTCCTTTAAGTTTCAGATTCTCTGTCAGCCACATTCCTCACTACTGGTGCACCCTTGCTTACCTTTGCTTATGAGAAGGGTTAGAAATGACCATCATTATTCCCAAAACATTGTAAGAGAAAAATCCAATAGTCTATGATCAACTCCTTAAATTACATTTTCCTTTTAAGTATTAACTTACTTCTCCTAACCTCAAGATGAATTACTGAAATGAAAGCTGTGTTATCCTTCACCAGATGTTGGTTAATGGTCACGTAAGCTGTTCAGGACTGGAGCATGGAGGGGGGTTCTAACTGTGCTACAATGCTAACTAATCTTCTTCAGTCCCAAATATTTCTCATTTGGGATATACATTTTACACATTTAGAAATCACAGATTTGGGTTGTAAACAAAATCATGTAAAAGCAGCCATTTACACAGCTTGCACTTGATTGCAAGCATTAAGTTTATTGTTTTTTTGTGTTTTTTTTTTAAAGCTAGCATTATTACTAAGGACAAAAATGGAAAACAGAAACTAGTCAGCAGTAACTACATTCAGCCTAATTTATCAATGGCTTTTTTCACCATTCTGGTGGTTTTTGAGGAGGGAGGGGAGGGGATGCACCTTGATGAATGAGGTCCTAAGACTGCCTCATAGAGTACCTATAGAACCAAATTCAAATAAGGTTAAAGAAGACTGCAAATTAAACGGAATAAGGAATATGCAAAAGTGCGTTGAACTCGTAAATAATACCATGTGATTTGGCAGATATAGCAAGAACTAAACAATGATATTGACCATATTCCATAAGTATTATATTTAGTACAAACATTTATAATTACTAGAAGCATCCAGAATGCTCTAGCACTTATAAATTGCAACTAGCTCACCAAAGAATTTCTCTGCCCAACATATTTTTCTCCTTGTAAATTTTCTGCTGCCAATAGGGCTTATTTTTAAGAAGGCACAGAATACCCTGGGGCAGAAAGATAGGAAAATTACTTCATGGTTGATTATTAGAAAAATACACATAGACCCCCCCCCCCCCAGATTCTTTAAAGATCACTCAAAGTTGGATGCCATTCTGGGATGCACATGAAACCTAATTGATTAGAAAGCCAATAAACATCAATAATTGGGCACTAACAATCAGTTATTGATGTTTATTGGTGCCAATTAGGGGTTATACATGCATCTGACTGAGCGATCCTATATAATAATTCTCACCTCCAACGTTCTAATGTGTCTGGTACCGTGGCTCCCTCGGAGGTGGTCTGCTAGGCAGTTTAGAATGCACTGATGTTAGTGATGTCACTGACAGCTGATTCCAAGGCAAGGGGAGGAGTAGGGAAACACCTGGAGTGTGTTTCCCTGCTCCTCCCCCTGCCTACCAATCAGCTCTCAGTGCCCCCCCTCGGCACAACACCCAAGCCGCTCCACCTCGGCGCAGCACCCAAGCCCCTACCCCCCCTCGACGCATCACCCAAGACCCACCCCCCCGGTGCATCACCAAAGCCCCTACCCACCCCCTTTTGGGCACATCAACTCCCTCGCCACCCGCAGCCGCCAATACTAACGCTGTCCGGCCGCTGCTGCTTCTTCTGTGGAGCAGCAGCGGCCAGTACAAAAAGAAAAAAGCCAAAAAAAGATTTTTAACCTGAAACGTGGCTCCGTAGACCATCTGGCATTGGCTGTCATCACTGCAGCCGCTCCTCCTCTCCCCTCCACATCAGTGCCCCTGCAGGAAGACCCCGTAGGAGCGCAGCGACATCAGAGGGGAGAGGAGGAGCGGCTGCAGAGATGACAGCCAATGCCAGATGGCTGTCTACGGAGCCGTGTTTCAGGTTTAAAATCTTTTTTTGGCTTTTTTCTTTTTGTACCGGCCACTGCTGCTCAACAGGAGACGCAGCAGCGGCCGGACAGCGTTAGTATTGGCGGCTGCGGGTGGCGAGGGGGTTGATGTGCCCAAGGGGGGGTAGGGGCTTGGGTGATGCACTGGGGGGGTAGGGGTTTGGGTGATGAGCTGAGAGGGGGAGGGGAGGTTCGCTGGACATGGGTGGCTGGAGGGGGGCAGGGAAGGGTCGCTGCACATGGGTGGCTGCAGGGGGAGAGGAGGGTCGCTGGACATAGATGGCTGCAGGGGGGGCAGGGGTGAGGGAGGTGGGGAGGGGGTCTTGAGACCAGATGGGTGGCTGCAGGGGAGGGCAAGGGAGACAGAAGGGATGCTGCAGGGGGGGCAGGAGGAGAGGAGGGTCACTGGACATGGGTGGCTGCAGGGGGGGCAGGGGAGAGAGGTGGGTCGCTGGACATGGGTGGCTACAGGGGGGGCAAGGGGAAAGGAGAGGAGGGTCGTTGGACATGGGTAGCTGCAGGGGGCAGGGGGAGAGGAGAGTCGCTGGACATGAGTGCAGGGGGAGCAGGGGAGAGAGGAGAGCCGCTGCACATGCGTGGCTGCAGGGGCAGAGGAGGGTTGGTGGGGAGGGGGTCCTGAGACCAGATGGGTGGCTGCGGGGGGGGCAGGGAAGACAGGAGGGACGCTGCAGGGGGGGGGATTACCTTGCTAGTGCCCATTTCATTGCCTACCAAAACGGGCCTTTTATACTAGTATTCTATAATGTGGCATGCCACAATTCTATAGCACGCAACTTCTAAAGGGGTGTGGTCATGGGAGGGGCATGGGCGGGTCAGAAGCATAATAAAAAAAGCATACAGTGTTATAGAATCCTGGGGATCCTGACCCAACTTGCACGCCAGGATTTACACCAACCCCCTCTCCCCAGATGCCTGATCTGTGACCCAGATCAGGCAGGCAGGCAGTCTGGAGAGGGGGGGACAGAGGGGAAGACAGATGCGGTCACTCACAGCCTGTGCGACTGCATCTCTCTTCCCTTTTGCACCCCCTCCAGACTATGTGCTGTTTTTTTTTTTTAAATACACAATTAAAAAGTTTAATCTCACGATTGATCGTGATTAAAGATTTTAATCGAAATGCAGTCCTACAGATTTTTAAAGAAAACTGATAAAATTGAAAAGCTAAATTTTAAAAAAGTATTACACTCTACCATACTGTTTAAATCCTTCAATTCCAAGGAGTTTAATTTAAAAATTCAACATGCTTCTGTTTGTGTTAAATGCTGCAAATGATCCCCTCCTCTCACATACAATGGCTCAACATTAATAACACAGAACTTCAGATCATGAAATTTATGTTTAAAGTCTGTGCAGTACCAATGGTTCACTTATCCTTGAAGTTTTCAAATTTGATTTGTGCTCACTCATTCACATGATGTCATACCCACACAGACTTTAATGCAAGAGCATATTATCAACTATATTACAAACTCAGTTTTGTAATTAGTAAATTGTTTTAAGGGATATGTTCTACCATCTAGCAGATTAACAAATTCTTTACCTTGTAAAGTAATATCACAAATGCTGCATGAAACATTCTTGGAACATTAGAGAAATCCATTGAACTGTCTCCTGAGCTCTAATGAAATATGTAAGATACCACAAAATTGATTAAATGAAATAATTGCACAGAAATTTCCAATTGTTAAACCCCCCCCCCCTCCAAAAAAAACCCCCAACTAGCATACAGCTATTTGCAGCAAATTATTGTTCCTGCGTTTTGGATGGAATAAATGGTGAGCTGCTCGATTGTACATAGGGATGAATTTGAAGCTGGCAGAATGATAATGAGTTGTGCTATATGCTGTAGTTCTTTCTTGTGGGTAAAGCTGTTTACGCTCCTTTTTATGAATACATTTGATTAACAGCTGTTCACCAATAAGGACAATAAGCAGCAAGGTCCCATGCAATTCATGCAGTCTGTGCTCTGAGAATTATCAATAAAAATAAATTAAAACGTGTAAAATGTGATGTTTGGATTTCGCAAAAACAAGCTATGCACAAATGGTGTGAGTTCATTAACAAACGGTTTTCTGGAGGGACAGCTGCCATATTCCATGTGTGTGTGTGACAGCATGTTGTTATTTATCCTAAATGCTAGTAGTAAAAAACATTTTTGCACACAGTCAGAAAGAAAACATGTCAAAAGTAGTCCATGAACTTAAAGCATTTCTATTATACAAAAAAAAAAAGAAAAAGAAAAAACATATATACATTTTTAACAGCTTCTAACAGGTGGAATAAACAGAAATTTGAATGTTCTATTTCAGTTCCTGCATCTCACTATGATCCATCTTCAGCAGAATACATAGGGCAAAATCTACTACAGTGATTCTCAATCTGTTTATATTTATTTTCTTCACACTACCATTTTTCTTTCTCTACAATAGTCCGTATCCGCTTCATCTCCTTTCCTCTCTATCTGCTCTTCTCTATGGGTTTTTCTCATCTGCATACTCCCTCTTCTTATTATCATATACATCTGCTTCCTTTGGTGATCCAGAAGAATGGGCTCCACCGAGTTGCAGCAGTTCCTCCATTTGGGACGAGCAGGATGGACTTTATCAGTTGCAATTTTCTCTTCTTTCATTTCTATTTGCTTTATAATTTTGTGTTTTTACTTTAATCCTTTTGTGTAGTTATTTATTTATTTATTTATTTTTTAATATGCTTTATTCAAATTTGCAAAGAAATACAAACAATTGTAATGTAGCATCGAGTCATGCATTGATGTAGAATTGCATCAGTGATTGGTACAATAGTAATGTAGAAAACAGCATAAGCTTCCTCCCCCTTCCCCTCCCCCCAACTTGCTCGATTAAGGTAATCCCAAAGAGTTCAAACAATATAAATTTCACCCCAAAAAGTACCTCTCCACTGCTGGTACGGCTTCCATACTGCATACTTCCATACTTCAATGCAGTTATCTTAGACATCAAATATAAATAGTCTAATTTTTGCAGCACTTGTTCCTTGTTAGAGGGCTCTAGCTTTCACCAGGCAGCCGCCACACATAGGCGAGCTGCTGACACCACCAGCATCAGCAGTTGTCCTTTAGTATTTTCCCAATTTGTTGGATAATCATTAAGCAAAAAGTTCAGAATACTCTGCACACAGTAAAGTCCTGTCATCTCTTGAAACATCTCTGCAATCATCAGCCAATAGGACTGAATTTTGGGACAGAGCCACCAAATGAGTTCGAAAGAGCCTTTAACAGAGCAATCTCTCCAACAGTCTTTCTTCCCCGTGTCAAACATCTTATATAGTCTGTATGGGGTATAGTACCATTGGAATAGCATTTTATATCCATGTTCAATATAGTTAGATGCAATAGTGACTCTCGTAAGTCGCTTATAAATTCTATTGCATTGTGCAGTTGGTAAGGGGACATTAAGCATTTTCTCCTACCTCTTCTCATATTGTTGGGATGTAGGTTGACTAATTAACAATGCTTGATATAGTCTAGAAATTAACCCTGCTCCCACTCCTATAAGAAAAATATTTAACAAGCCATGATCTCCCCGATCCCAGTCAGGAAGTACCCTTCTCCTCATGAAGTCATATAACTGCCCATAGAAAAAAACAATCACCCTCCTTTAATCCGTATCTTTTTTGAAGTACAGGAAAGGGGATCATTGTACCTCTAACCACTAAATGACCTAACATCTTACAACCCTGTTTTACCCATCTGTGAAAAGCTTTTGTATGGGCTGGTGCATCAAATCCAGAAGCATTTATTATTGGTGTTGCTAATAGAATACCAAATATCTAAAGTGTGTGAGGCTCCAAATGGTGCTCGTGTCATTCTGGTTCACAAATCTTGCAATGAGAGCCACGGTACATATTGCAATGGCATTTCCTGGAACAGGTCTTGCTCTCATTGTACCCAGCATTTGTCCGGAAAAGCATACCACTCAGAGCGACAAGCTGGGATGCTTTATAGTAAGCCAAAAAGTCCAGAACCCCCATCCCTCCCTCCTCTCTAGGCACATACATACGTTGCCTACACACTTGAGGTGGTCTCCATTGCCAAATATATTGGAACACTTTCCTTTGCAATTTAATCAAATAAACCTTAGGGATAGGCAAGGGGAGACTGGAAAAATAATATAAAAAACGAAGGAGTACATTCATCTTCATCGCACTAATCCTGCCCACCCAAGATAAGCTCAACCTCTCCCAGTGATCTAAGGCTTCCATCACCTTGTTTAATGGTGGCGGGGAGTTCAAAGAAAAAATACAGTCCAAGTCAGCCAGTATTAAAACCAGGGGCGTATCTGCGTGGGGCCACAGAGGCCTGGGCCCCCGCAGATTTTGCCCCAGACCCCCCGACCGCCATTAACACTCCCTCCCTCCCCCGCCTACCGCCGTCACCTACCCCGAGGTCCGCTTCCTCCGGCTTTTTAAAATATTGCTTCAGCTGGCGGGGGACCCCAACCCCCCGCCAGCCCAGCCGTGATTTTTAACTTTTTCATCCTCGTCGTGCAGCGCGCTGTGAAAGCTGCATGCATCTTTAGTTCCAGTTGGATGGAGTCTGACGTCGCAGCATCTAAAGATGCATGCAGCTTTCACAGTGCGCTGCACGACGAGGATGAAAAAGTTAAAGATCGCGGCTGGGCTGGCAGGGGGTTGGGGTCCCCCGCCAGCTGAAGCAATATTTTAAAAAGCCGGAGGAAGCGGACCTCGGGGTAGGTGACTGCGGTAGGCGGGGAAGGGAGGGAGTGTTAACGGCGGTGGGGGGGGGGGTTGACGGCGGTAGGGGGGGCTATAATGTGCCCCCTCACTCTAGCCCCTGCCCCCCCTACCGCCGAACCTCAGATACGCCCCTGATTAAAACTCCTAAGTATTTAATACTGCGGTGTGCCAATTTAAATGGAAATTAGGAACACAAGGCCTGAAAAGAGTCTCCAGACATTGTAAGGTTCAAAATCTCGGACTTGGTTGAATTGGCAGCAAATCCTGACACTCGACCATAGTTACCCAGTAACTCCATAACTATAGGCAGAGATATGCAAGGGTCCGATAGTGTAAAAAGTATATCATCAGCGTACAATAATATCCTATGATCATGCTCCCTTACCTGAATCCCCCATATCTTGAGGTTGTCCCTAATCACTTGCACCAGAGACTCCATAGCCAATGCAAATATTAGAGGGGACAGTGGGCAGCCTCGTCTCGTACCTCGAGAAATTTGAAAGAATTGCATATAAGCCCCATTAATACATAAACAAGCTACCAGGGAATCATATATGAGCGCTATCCATCGCATAAAGCTCCCTGAAAAACCAAACCACTGTAGGGTAGCAAACATGTATGCTCAAGAGACCTGATCAAATGCTTTCTCAGCATCTATACTGAGGACCACTGCCAGAGTCAATCTTTGCTATGCTGTCCAGATCAAATCTAACAACCGCCATATATTATCTTTAGGCTGTCGCCCAGCAATAAATCTAGATTGATCACCAAGTATTAGCTCTAGCAAGAAGCATTGTAACCTCGTCGCCAGTACCCGAGTAAATATTTTATAATCCACCCCCAGCAAAGAGAAGGGACGATAAGAACTACACTAGACCGGATCCTTTCCTGATTTATGTAACAAAGCTACTTCTGCCTGTTGAAAAGAGAATGGTAAATGGGACTCTGTCAGCAAAGAATTATAGCAATGGGTAAGTGGGTCTACCAAAATTTGTGCAAATGTTTTATAAAAGAAATTGGAAAAGCCATCTAATCCAAGGGCCTTATATGTCGGGAGGCGGGCTATCGCTTCTGCCACTTCATCTAATGATATAGGAGCTGAAAGCTGGGAGTCAGCACTAGGCAATAGAGTAGGTAGGGAAATTCCTTCTAGATAGTCATCCACCTCATCATCTGTCACCCCTTGGTCTAGAGTGTATAGTTTTTCATAAAAATGAACAAACTCCCGACCTATGGCATCCTTACCCTGTACTACATCACCATCCGGGGTATTCACCTGTAAGATCATATTTTGAGCACTCTGCTTCCAAATTTTAGCTGCCAATAGACATCCCGCCTTATTGCCTCCTGCAAAGTATTCTTGCCTCACCTGCTGAAGAGAGGTTGCTATGTCCTCCAAGTCCAATTCCCGCAACTCTTTCCGACATTGAATTAATTGTTGACGAATTCCATCCCGTGATGCCTGTGCTCTATAAGCTCTTTCTAACTCTCCCAGCCCCTGACTAAGCCTTAAACGATGTTGACATTTCATCTTAGAGCAGAAGGCCTGCTTTGATATGCAAAAACTACGTGTAAAGCAGGGGCATAGCCAGATGGCCAATTTTGGGTGGGCCTGAGCCCAAGGTGGGCGGGCATGGAATTCAGCCCCTATCCGGTTTGGTCCTCTCTCCACCCCCCCCCCCCCCCCGCCCACAAACCCCAGATATTAAATACTCTGCTAGCTGAAGATTTCTTCTTCCTCCTCGAGCAGCCAGCAAGCGTCTCAAACTGATGCTGCTGCCGGCAGGCCATGCACACTCAGTGCTTTTTGCATGTGTGAAAACTGAGCATGTGCAGAAGGGCTGGTCTCAGCATCAGCTCAAGAAAAGAGCTGCTGGCTGCCCAAGGAAAGAAAATCTTCAGATGGCAAGGCTTGGAGATCCCCACCAGCCACAGCAAGAGTGTCACAATTTTGGATGGGCCTGAGTCCAAAGTGGGTGGGCCCTGGCCCACCCAGGCCCACCTGTGGCTACGCCACTGGTACAAAGGCCTTGAAGCTCTCCCAAGTATTTACAGGGCGCACTGTACCCTCATTCCTCAAGAAAAAGTCCTGAAACACCATTTCAAAAAATGTAACAAGCTGCGGGTCCGTCAAAAGTTTGTCATTGAGCCACCAGAAATGCGTGCCGTGCTTCATTCTCGGTGGTTCGATCACTAGCAAAACTGGAGCAAGATCCGACCACACCCACTGATCTATAGCCACTTTGGAAACCAGCCAGCAATGACCCTGCTCCATTAGCCACAAATCTATGCGAGTATATGAGTCATGCATTGCCGAATAGAAAGAGTAATCCCGCTCACTCGGGTGGAAGAGACGCCAAACATCTTCCAGTCCCAAATGCGCATACAACTTTGCAACATAGTACAATCTTGTTTTGCATATTGAATTTTACTAGAGGAGTTGTCCATCTAGGGATGGCAGGTCAAATTAAAATCCCCTCCCACTATCAAAATCTCTTCCTGAAATGCCATCAACCGAGGTAGCAAAGATTCAAAAAATTCTCCCTGTCCAGTATTAGGTGCATAGATATTTGCTACAGTATAGAGCGTCCCACTTAATTCTGCCTTTACAAACAAATAACGACTCTCACGGTCTCTCATCACATCTTGAAGCTTCATCTGAATTCTCTTATGTATTAATATTCCCACGCCATTGGTTTTTTTACATAGCTTATTTGGAGCTTGAAACACCTCAGGAAACTTGGGGTGTGAGAGCAATGTTGTTTTGGAAGCAAAAGATGTGTCTCTTGTACAAACCCCACATCAACATTAGCTCACACTGCCTCCTTAAAAAACAATAATCGTTTTTGGGGGCAATTCAACCCCCTAACATTATAAGTGAGCAAGCGTAGAGATCCCATAAGAACAATTTTTATGGAGATGCACCAGCTTACCCGCAGCTTGTAAATCCCTTAAATTTCCCATCCACCAGAGGCCCATAATTTTCATACTCATCCATGCACACCTGACCTTTCTCATTCGCACATACACACTAATCTCTAAGAGCAAGTTAACATAGTAACATAGTAAATGACGGCAGAAAAAGACCTGCATGGTCCATCCAGTCTGCCCAACAAGATAAACTCATATGTGCTACTTTTTGTGTATACCCTACTTTGATTTGTACCTGTCCTCATCAGGGCACAGACCGTATAAGTCTGCCCAGCACTATCCCCGCCTCCCAACCACCAGCCCCGCCTCCCACCACCGGCTCTGGCACAGACTGTATAAGTCTGCCCAGCAAGTTAACTCCCCCCATCCCTCCCTTCCCCCGCCCCCAATCCCCTCCGAACAGAACTGGCCCGACCTTCCATCTAAAGGGCCCAACATAGAGGAAGAACAGGTCCAGGACCCTCCAATGGCGAGAGAGCATTTTAACCACAGCAATAGAAATACAAGTTAAACATTGTTACTTCTGTATGGCTGCATTATAAATTCTCTTACAGAAACCACATCAGAAAGTTTAAATCATGAGATTTTCCCAGTTTTTGTCACTCAGCACCAGCCTTGCTTCCCAGGTGACTTGTATGGTGAGGCGGCTGGTGCTGGAGTAGAATTGCTTTCCCGAGTCAGCCCTGCTGACACTAAATTCTCCTTCACCACCGTAACTGATGTAGCTGAGTATGTTTTCCCTCCATAAGTGAAAGAAATTCCAATTGGAAATAGCCATCTATAGCGGGCTTGATGTTCCTGCACCAAGCGCGTCCAGTCTCTATACGCCTGTCATCGAACCAAAGTTGCCGGAGCAATATCAGGATAAATTTCCACCTCTGCATCTTCGCAATTGACAGATCCACCATTTCACCGAATCATACGTAAAAGTTTTTTTTATCTTCATACTTGTGAAAGCAGATCACTATGTCATGTGGCCAGTTGCCCACCCTGGCCCCCATCAGCCTGTGTGCTCTATCCAACATGGGGGGAGGAACTTGCATTGATGCATCTGATGGTTGCAAGGCCTTTGCTAAAATTAGGCCCACGGTCTCCTTGATTTGACTATCCACCACCGTGTCAGGTACCCCTCGCAGGCGTATATTGCAGTGTCTAGATCTGTTTTCCACATCCTCCAACTTAAGAGCAGCTGCCTCTTGCAGTTCCTCCAGTTTCGCCATGCGGGATTGCAGCCATTCTATGTCCTCCCATTGTGACTCCAAGAGTTCCTTGTGCTGTTCCACCTGAGGCCCTACTTCACTGACATCCTTTCTCAAAGCGTCCATAGATTCTTGTAGCTCTGATCACACAGTCGTGAGATCTGACTTGAGCTCCTGGAACAAATTGCGCATTTCCAAATGAAAGGACACTAGTTCCGCGTCTGCAGGTGTCCCAGGGCTCGCCTCCGACACTCCGCCCACGGCCATCTTGTTCCACACCCGCGACCTTGGAAGAGGAACTGTATTAATTAAACTTGAAGCTCCCAGGCCGTGCTGAAGGGAGGGCATCAGCCAGTGTGTTAGCTCACCAACCACGCTCTATCTGCCCATCATCACAGCAGGTAACAAGCCGAAATTCTAACTCTCGCCTTCTGAGGGTCCAGGAGCTCAGGGCTTAAGCACCCATCTGCTATGATGACATCACTTCCCCATAGTTATTTATTTATTTATTATGAATTTAACTTGTAATTGATATTTTGTTATTTTATGATTATTTTACTTTGTAAATGATATTTATATTTTGTAATTTTATGTGTAACCCCTTCCTGTATGGATTAATTACAATAAAATTGATATTCCCCTATAAACAATTACTGGATCAGTGCAGATTACAATCATGTTATAAAGAACTAGTCCAACGCTAGGAAAGTTACAACTTTAAAAATGGTATCACAAGTTTCTAGCCAATAGGTCAGAGCCTTATTCCAAATATATAGAGAATAATCCCCCCTATATACTAAGCAACACAAGCGGCTGCCGTGTGTTAATGCCAAGACAACCCATTCACTTTGAATGGATTGTGTCGTCATTGCCGCACGGTTTGGTAAACAGGGGCGTAAGTGCATTTGAGATTTCAAGTAATCAGAAGTTAGTCTCAGCTCAAGAGGGAGCATATTCCAACACTGAGCAGATCTATAAGCAAAGCCCATTACATGAATACATACGAATCCTGTGCAGAAGGAATGGATCCTCAGGAGCTTAGTCGAGATTGGGAGGCGGGGCTGGTGGTTGAGAAGCGGGGATAGTGCTGGGCAGACTTATATGGTCTGTGCCAGAGCCGGTGGTGGGAGGCGGGACTGGTGGTTGGGAGGCAGGGATAGTGCTGGGCAGACTTATACGGTCTGTGCCAGAGCCGGTGGTGGGAGGCGGGGCTGGTGGTTGGGAGGCGGGGATAGTGCTGGGCAGACTTATACGGTCTGTGCCAGAGTCGGTAGTTGGGAGGCGGGCTGGTGGTTGGGAGGCAGGGATAGTGCTGGGCAGACTTATACGGTCTGTGCCCTGAAGAGCACAGGTACAAATCAAAGTAGGGTATACACAAAAAGTAGCACATATGAGTTGTCTTGTTGGGCAGACTGGATGGACCATACGGGTCTTTTTCTGCCGTCATCTACTATGCTACTATGAATAGATTTATGTCACATTTTTTTAAGTTGGAAATTGTAATATTCCTTGGTTAACTGACCTAACGGATCAGTTTCTCGAACCAACTGCCAGCAACACTACCAAGTATTCAGGAGCATTATCATAGGTTATGAATTAAGGTACACAGCTTGAACTTGCATTGGCCTCCAAAGGGAGCTAATGCAGGCTCCTCAGCAAAGCTGTAACAAAATCTAACCTTCTTTTACTGAAAATCAATTTTGCTACTGTATTCTGTAAAACTTGTAGGATCCTCAAGGAGGTCTTTGAACAACCCATATATTGGGAGTTACAATAGTCAAACTGAGACAACACTAATGCTTAGGCAGAGCCTACATAAAACTTATTTATTTTTCAGTTGGTCTGGAGGTGTGTGTGTGGGGGGCTGTTGGCAAGAACGAACCACTCTCTATACTCCACTGGCCCACAATAACTCAGTCCAGGCCAGAATTTAGGTTCTAGACTAAAAGGGTTTACTTGAAACAATCTCTATATATAAAAGGCACCTCCAAGGTTCTAATTGAAGCCTCCAGCCGGAAACTTGAGGTGGCAGAGATATCCGGTTGGGCACCTGCAGTGGTTGCCCTGGGTGATTAATAGGGTCAGCTGGGGTCAGAGCTCCTTGCAAGTAAAGCAATTAACTCCTCCCAGAGTTGTTTTCTCAGGCACCTGGAGTGGTTGCCCTGGGTGATTAACAAGGTCACCTGGGGTGCACACTCTCTCAAACATACACATTCCTAGGAAAACCTTGCTAGCGCCCGTTTCATTTCTCAGAAACGGGCCTTTTTTATTAGTAATATAATAATACAGACAGAAGCATAAACATTACAGTATTAAACATTTACAGTATCTTTTTACTTTCTTCAGGACTCTCAGAGTTAATTCTATAACCATGCACCTATATATAGGCACCCACAGAGCACCTGATTAGAATGCATTGTACATGCCAACTTTCTTTTATAGAACACTAATATAACTGGTTATACACACACGTATGCACTTAGGTGCGAGCTGGCATAAGAGTGTGCATCTATATTCCAGAGATACATGCATAACTTATAGTGTGCTCTGTAACTTTGTGGTCCATATATTCTTTGTCCAGATGTCGCCCATTTGTATTCCCACCTGAAAACTATGTTCTATCAGAGACATACCTGCAGCTATATACAAGTTCTGATCTGCGTATTCTCTCTGAGTTGGTTTATCACATGTAACCTGAGTCTTGCCCCCTTGACTAGCTCGGGATCTGCAACACCCCAGAACCTGGGTCACAGGAAAACTTATTTCTCTCTTAGTGATCTATTCTGTCTCTACTCAGCTCATCACTCATACCATCACAGCTTCCATCCTTTGACCCAGGAGTGGGTCAGTGAACTGAAATAGAAATCTGGGGTTTGGGATGGTTTAGAGAGACTCAATTTAGCACCTCTCTCAGTCCACAGCAGCAGGCATGCTCACGTTCTTGCCAAAAATCAACCTGCACTCTAGGAGTTTGTAGAATGCAAAACAACTTTACTGGAATTTCTGCAACCAGCAAGTAAACACTTCAGAGCTCTTTATGTATATTATGCATATAAGATCAGCCATGATAATCTTAGCCACTTCCCTTAGTCTAATGCTGTACATATTTACACAGACTCCTGTCCTTCACCCATCCTGTTGTGTCAGGAATAAATCCAAGCCTGTTTCTACTACTCCTGATACTCTTTCAGGCACAGGCCTCTTTAGGCTGTCTTTCTTCCAGTACTGCACCTCACAGGGCTACACTCCGGCCTTGAACAGGCTTTCCCCATTCTGGTTCCTCACTTCCAGGCTGAAGTCCCCTTATCCACCTGAAGATCTATTTTCTTCTCAGTTGCCACTTTGAGGGGCAGCAACTGCTCCTGCAATCAGCCTGAATGTATTTCTCTCACTCCAGGAACCCTCAATACTACCAAGGGTCCTGGCGGGGATACAGGCAACCAAAGACCTCATGTACCTCCTTGCAATCCCTTTTATGACTTTCCAAACCGCACTCCTGCTGTCACTCTCTACAGGGATTCACTTTATCTATGCTACTTCTCCGCCAACCCTTGCCTTGGGCAGGCCTCCCAATCTCACTCTCCAACCCACTGGCAGGGACCTCCTTTTCCCCAGGGCCTCTGGAAAAATCCATCACAAATTCTAGTAATATCATGGTGTATTGCATAAGGATGAGAGCTCCTGTCAGTCTCCTTATCTTTGTTGATCCCAAGGACATCCTTCATATCTCTTCCTGCCCTCCCCTCCATCCACCCATGTCCAGCAACCCTCCTCTCTCCCCCTGCCCTCCCCTCTCCTCCACCCATGTCCAGCAACTCTCCTCTCCCCATTCCCTCCCCTCCATCTACCCATGTCCAGCAACCCTCCTCTCCCCTTGCCCTCCCCTCCATCCACCCATGTACAGCAACCCTCCTCTCCCCCTGCCCTCTCCTCCATTCACCCATGTCCAGCAACTCTCCTCTCCTCTCCCCTGCCCTCCCCTCCATCCATACCCAGCAATTTTCTTCGTTCCCCTGCCCATGCCGAGCAATTCTCCTCGCTTGCCCCCCTTCTAGCCACCCAGGCTCCCCCTCCAGCCACTCATGCCCAGCGATTCTCATCGCTCCCCTGCCCCCCTCCAGCCACCCAGGTTGTCCAGTGGATTCTTCGGGGCAGGCAGGAAAGATCCCCAGTCTTTCCTGTCCGCTGCCGGTGCTGACTCTCCCGTGGCGCTACTGCATCGCTCTTCAAAATGGCCACTGAGACATACAAGGGTGGCCTCCAAGACTTCAGCAGAAGTCTCACGAGGCCACCACTCGAAGTCTAGGCAGCCATTTTAAAAGAGCGATGCAGTAGCGCCGCGGGAGAGTCAGCACCGGCAGCGGACAGGAAAGACTGGGGATCTTTTCTTCCTGCCCCGAAGAATCCACTGGTATGTACAGTGGGACCCTGTAGCTCGGGGGAGGGAGGGAGGGAGGAGAGCCGGCTTGCCCTAAAGAACAACCGGCTCGCAAAATGGGAAAAATTTTAACAACCGTCTCTTGCGAGCCGGTGCGAGCCGTCTCCAGCACACCACTGAGTGTAAGCGTCCTTTAAGTTCAGAGAGTATAGCCAATCACGTTCCTGAATCATGGGGAGAAGGGAGATACCATCCTGAACTTTTCTTTCATCTGGAATTTATTCAGGGCCCTTAGGTCTAGGATGGGATGCATCCCTCCTGTTTTCTTTTGCACAAGGAAGTACCTGGAACAGAATCCTTTCTGTTCTTCCCCAGGTGGAACGGGCTCGACCACAAGGGCCTTTAGAAGGGCAGAGAGTTTCTCTGCAAGTACCTGCTTGTGCTAAGAGCTGAAGTGATGAGCTCTCTGTGGGCAATCTGGTGGTTGTTGATACCAATGCAGGACATAACTGAGATGGACCGTTTGCAGAACCCACTGGTCAGAGGTTACAAGGGAAATACTTCAGCCTCCTCCCAACCTGCAAGTCATCTGGGACAATTACGCTTACTGCGGCTATGCTTTGCTGGAGCCAGTCAAAAGCTTGCTCCTGCTGTTTGAGGCTTAGACGCACACTGTTGACAAGAATGAGCTTACTGGGATTGAGCCTACCGAGGCTGGTGAGAAGAAGTGGTGAACCTACACCTCTGTGAGTAGTAAGAACTCCTCTTCGATTTGCTGAAAAACCTGGATGAGGAGGTAGTCGCAGAAGGCATCTGGTGGGAGAGATACGTCCTCCACCTTCTCTCCAAAAAGGTTATCCCCCAGCAAGTGGCATCCAGCAACCTCTGCTGGACCACTTGATCCAAGTCAGAGAAATGCAGTCAGGAGAGTATGTGTGTGTATCCCTATACTCTGAGCACAGATCCTGGATGCCACATGAAAAGTGTCATAGGCGCCCCTGGCCAAGAATTTATAACACGCCTTCTCCTGCTTGACCAGCTGATGAACTGAGTTGGCCTGCTCTGGTGGGAGAGAGTCAGCCAAACCAGACATCCTGGACACCAAGGACCACAAGTACAGGCTCGTGTAGAGCTGGTATGATTAGGTATAGGAGATGAGCATAGAGGCCTGATACATCTTCCACCCAAAATAATCTAGGGTCTTAGCTTCCCTGCCAGGAGACACGAAAGCATAGTCCCTAGAACCCTTGACTCTTTTCAGCGCAGATTCCACCACTAGGGAATGATGAGGCAACTGGGGCTTATCAAACCCAGGGGAAGACTGAATACTGTACATGGTGTCAATCTTCTTTGGGAGGACAGGGATGACAGAGAGGACTCCTAGTTCTTCACTTGAATGTCCCATAAGATCTCACCATCACAGCCTCTTAAAGAGACTAATAGTCCAAAAAGCTCTCAGGAGGAGACTTTCTCCTTTCCTATGAAGGGAAGGGGTCAGGTAGGATGCCATAGGACTCCTCCTCCAATACGTACCATGGGTCCTCACCTGACTCCCATTGGTGTCAGCCAGGAACCCCTCATGGGGAGGCTGAGCCCGTCTCAACAAGGAGGAACCATGTCCCCGAAAGGGGCATTGAGATGTCGGCTCCAGACTTGACTCTGGCAAAGCTTCCTCCACCAATGTCGAGGGGGTGCTGACAGGGATGGCAGTCAACACTGAGGCCGCATGTGGCACCAGTGTCAGAGACTTCACTGCAGGCTGACAGTTTTGCTGAGCAGCAGTCAGAGGCATGTCAGGTGTAAGCACTGTAGATGCTGATGCACTCTGTTGAATGAACCCTGCCAAAAGCTCAGGGAGCAAGGCCCAAATGGGCTCATTGGGGGCAGATATTGGGAAAGACTGGGTGTCAATACAGAGACAGGCTGCTGAATTTGCATACAACTTTGCGTGTTATGTGTTAAATTGGGTGTGCAAGTTTATAGAAGGTATTTGCATAAAGAGTTCCACTCTTTTGGAAACAGTACACACTCTTCCCCAAGAGTGCGTACATGCTTGAACCATTGCACATGCATGACTAATGTATGCATATGCATACGATTATGAAAAAGTGTGTTCTTTCTGAAAGAGAGCACCTTATTTGCAAATAATGCACTTCTTTGCCTGTAGTGCATACCTTTTGCAAGTAATGCTTATGCTGCAAAAAATGTGCCCTCTTTTGGAAGACTGCACAATTTTCATGAGATTGAATGCTCCTAATGCAATGGCATACTAAGGGATGGGGGGTGGGGTGGAATGACATTGCTCCCCTAATAGAAAAAGAAAACTCCAAGCAAAATGAAACCCCCCATAAACGGACTGGGAAATGATACAAAATGAAAATGTTCAGGCTGCACACCTCTAGTCTGTAGAGAAAAAAGAGAGAGGGGAAAAGCCTTGGGATGACTCAATTGTTCTTCGTCTCAAACATAGAATCCTACTGTATTCCCTGTAGAACAGGAACCACTCAAAGGAAACTTGGAAACTTTAATTTAATGATGTGCACCACCTGTAGCAACAGCAGCAAGACCATGAGGGAGACTGCAATATTAAGGCGATGACTCCTAGCAATACATCCAACAGTTTTGCTTCATCTCATCATCCCAGTAAAAGACAACACATTCTCTTCAGTCCAAATGAACATCCTCCCACACAGATCTGGCACTTTTGTAATGTAATTTCATTACAAGCAATAAAGCTAACTGCTGAATGAAAGAGAATGCAGACCTTTACACAGTCCCAGTTTTATGTGGGCAATTTACATTCTAGGAAATGTTTCCTTCCCCAGAGTTGTGAAACTATCTGATTGACTCACAATTTTTTCATCGTCCTGCACTTCATGTTTTCCAGGTATTCAGAGGTACGTGCCAAATGTTTGCAAAACCCAGTCTAATTTGTTTTCTGAAGCTTATCCTCTACAAAGACTAGGGGACATCAATATTTCTTCTGACAGAAACACATCGATAGAAACAAAAGAATGCATAGTGCAGTATGTTTTTTTACATATTTTGAAATGCAAATTAGCTATCCCAGACTCAGGGGCTCATGTACACAGTTTGTTATTAATAGCTCACATTTAGCACACTTTCTAAATATTCGCTATTGAACTTCTAATTATTGGAACAATGTAATAAAGTGTGCTGACTAGTGTAGTATTAATACAAGTTAACACTGTGATTGACCAGGCCTAATCTGTACTAACAGACTGGCCATATATCTTTAAATGAATAAATTATATGTTTGCATGTCAATGATCCTATGCTTTTGGAGGAAAGGTATTGTTATAGTTTCCTGAATAACATAGGAGGTTTAATACATAAGCTAGTTTATATTCCATTATTTAATGTACATTGCAGTCAAATAATTCACATCATTGCATGTTAATTAACATATATCATTGTGAGAGCTCAGCCTAGTATATAGGGCCCTAACCACCTTATTTTCGAAAAAGAAAGACGCCCATATTTCAACCCAAATCAGGAGATGGGTGTCTTTCTCCCGTGGGCGCCCAAATCAGTATAATCAAAAGCCGATTTTGGGCATCTTCAACTGCAATCTGACGCAGAAACGACCAAAGTTGACGGGGGCGTGTCGGAGGTGTGGTGAAGGCGGGACTGGGGCATGTGTATCGGCCAAGGAGAGATGGGCGTCCTCGGCCGATAATCGAAAAAAGAAAGGCGTTTTTAGCGCGAATTTGGGTCACTTTTTTTGGACCCTTTTTTTTCACGAACAAGTCCCAAAAAAGTGCCCTAAATGACCAGATGACCACCGGAGGGAATTGGGGATGACCACCCCTGACTCCCCCCGTGGTCACTAACCCCCTCCCACCCAACTTTAAAAACATTTTTTTTCCAGCCTGTATGCCAGCCTCAAATGTCATCCCAGCTCCATCATAGCAGTATGCAGGTCCCTGGAGCAGTTGTTAGTGGGTGCAGTGGACTTCAGCCAGGTGGACCCAGGCCCATCCCCCCCTACCTGTTACACTTGTGGTGGTAAATGGGAGCCCTCCAAACCGCCCCCAAAACCCACTGTACCCACATCTAGGTGCCTCCCTTCAGCCATAAGTGCTATGGTAATGGTGTAGAGTTGTGGGGAGTGGGATTTGGGAGGCTCAGCACCCAAGGGAAGGGAGTGATGGACTTCAGAAGTAGTTAACTTTATTTTTTTACTTGTTACAAGTGCCCCCTAGGGTGCCCGGTTGGTGTCCTGGCATGTGAGGGGGACCAGTGCACTACGAATCCTGGCCCCTCCCATGATCCAATGCCTTGGATTTGTTCGTTTTTGAACTGGGCGCCTTCAGTTTCCATTATCGCTGAAAAACGATACCGCCCAGCTCAAATCTGCCCAAATCCAATGCATTTGGCTGGCACAATCCGTATTATCGGAAAAAAGATGGACACCCATTTTTTCCCAAAATACGGTTTGCCCTGCCCCTTCAAGTACCCGTTCTCAGAGATAGACGCCCATGGAGATGGGCGTTCACGTTCAATTATGCCCCTCCATGTGTGCACTTGAGGGAAAGGAAGGTGAAAGGAGTTACCAAAGGTCATATGGAACATCAGCACAGTTTGAATCATGGGTTCCTTGATTTTTAGTCTTCTGCTCGTCACTAGGCAATTTATCTACTGTTAGAAAAGGAAGACAATATTATTGTTCTGCCACTGGCAGCCTCATACTAGTTTTATAGCACCGTTCTAAAATGTGTTTAATGCCTTTAATATTATTCTTACTTCTTAGGATTATTAGTGCTGCAGTCACTTCCTTCTATGTTATGTGAACAATGTATTGTGTGTAATGTAGTCTCAGTCAAAGATCTGAAGATATGCCATATTAGGAGAAGGTGACAGAAGGGATGGAACTGGCAACAGGAAGCTATCTGGAAAGTCGTAAGTGCTTGTGGCCGAAAAGTGAATCTGGCAAAACCCATCTGATAAACCTAGATGGGCTAATACCCAATTGAAAAGGGGTCCTGGGAGCTGAGGAATTGTTTCGACCCACCAGAAGATTGTATAGTTTTATACTAACATGGAAGAAGAGATGGCATAGTGACTTCGTTCCTACTTTTACATCCTCTTTGTGATTTGGGGCAAGGTGCTTTATTTCACATTACCTCAGGCATACTTAGATTATAAGTCTTTAGAGATCAGGTATATTATACCTGAATAATTATCACCAGGGTGTAGTGATGTAAAACATAAGAATAGCCATGCTGGGTCAGACCAATGGTCCTTCTAGCTCAGTATCCTGTCTCTAACAGTGGCCAATTCAGGTCACAAGTACCTAGCAGAAACCCAATAGTAGCAACATTCCATGCTACCAATCCCAGGGCAAGCAGTGGCTTCCCCCATGTCTATCTCAATATCAGATTATGGACTTTTCCTCCATGAACTTGTCCAAACCTTTTTTAAACCCAGTTATGCTAACTGCTGTTACCACATCCTCCAGCAAAGAGTTCCAGAGTTTAACTATTCATTGAGTGAAAAAATATTTCCTCCTATTTGTTTTAAAAGCAAGGGAAAGGGGATGGTTATTTGCAACTACATTCAAAATGGTTTACATATTATATACAGGTACTTATTTTGTACCTGGGGCAATGGAAGGTTAAGTGACTTGCCAGAGTCACAAGGAGCTGCAGTGGGAACTGAACCCAGCTCCTCAGGAACAAAGTCCACTGCACTAACCACAAGGCTACTCCTCCACTCACTGCTGTTTCATTGAGTGTCACCTGGTCTTTGTACTTTTTGAAAGAGTACACACCGATCCATTTTTACCCGTTCTACACCACTCAGGATTTTGTAGACCTCAATCATGTCTCTCCTCATCCATCTCTTTAACAAGCTGAAGAGCCCTAACCTCTTTAACCTTTCCTCATATGCAAGGCTTTCCATCCTTTTATCATTTTGGTCGCTCTTATTTGAACCTTTTCTAATTCTGCTATATCTTTTTTGAGATACGGCGACCAGAACTGAAAGCAATACTCAATATGATGTTGCACTATGGAGCAATACAGAGGTATTATAATATTCTTTGTCTTATTTACCATCCCTTTCCTAATAATTCCTAGCATCCTGTTTGCTTTTTTGGCCACCACACACACTGGGTAGAAGATTTTAACGTATTGTCTACAAAGACACCTAGATCTTTTTCTTGGGTGCTTACTCTTAAGGTGGACACTAGCATCAGGTAATTATGATTTAGATTATTCTTTCTAATGTTAATCACTTTGCATTTGTACACATTAAATTTCATCTGCCATTTGGATGCCCAGTCTTCCAGTTGCTTAAGGTCTTCTTGCAATTTTTCACAGTCTGCTTGTATTTTGACAACTTTGAGTAGTTTTGTTTCATCTACATATTTATTTATTGATTGATTTATTTATTCATTACACAGGTTTTTATACCACGCTATCCAACATTGTAGGTGGTTTACAAGCATTATATACATATTAAAACAACTCTTAATACTAGTTTTCCAGCACAGTAAATAGAAATTACAAATAAAACAAAAAACAGTCTCAGCTCTCCAGATCAGTGCCAAAGGCCTTTCTAAAAAGGAATACCTTCACACTATTTCTAAATTAACTATAGTTCTTCATTAAACATATTTGATTAGGGAGCTGGTTCCAAAGCCTGGCACGCTCAACATAAAACATTCTTGTTGTTCTGATTTCCAGATCATTTATAAATATGTTAAATAGCACCAGTCCCAATACAAATCCCTGCGGCATGCCACTATTCACCCTTCTCCATTGAGAAAAATGGCCATTTAACCCTACCCTCTGTTTTCTGTACAGTAACCAATTCCTAAGGACATTGCCTCCTATCCCATGACTTTTTAATTTTCTCAGAAGTCTGTCAGGAGAAACTTTGCCAAAAGCTTTCTGAAAATCAGATACACTACATCAGCTGGCTCACCTTTATCCACATGTTTATTCACGCCTTCAAAGAAATGAAGCAAATTAATGAGGCAGGACTTCCCTTGGCTGAAACCATGCCAACTCTATCCCATTAAACCATGTTTGTCTATGTGTTCTGTAATTTTATTCATTATAATATTTTCCATCATTTTTGCCTAGCATTGACAATAGCCTTGCCAGTCTGTAATTTCCCAGATCACCCCTGGAACCCTTTTTAAAAATCAGTGTTACACTGGCCACCCTCCAATCTTCAGATACAACGGACAATTTTAACGACAGGTTACAGATCGCTAACAGCAGATTATTATTACAATCTCCTGTACTTTATGGCAGAATCCTGAACCTTGTCTCACTATAGGTCCTGATCTGCATCCTTCTGCAACTGGAAAATAGATTTCACCCTTTTGTGCCCAAGTTGCTGAACTCAGGATTACCGCTCCTTTCCAACCCTGTGCACAGCCTCTGAACCTAACTGTGTAATAGCAGTATTCTAAAACTTGGACCTTGACCCATGCCAGTCCCCCCTGAGAATGCTGCACCTGATTCCAACTTGATCTTGCCTCCAGTCTTCTGTTCCCAATGCCAGGTTCCATGTCTTTGAGCTGTGATGTTAATGCATCTTCTAATAGCCAGAGAGAGAAATCTCAAGCTACAAAACTTTTTCTGAATATGATTGGCCCTAGTCCTCCCCAGGATAGGTCCAAAACCCAAAGAAAGGTAGAAAACATGGCATATCCCAGGAAGGAATTAATGTTCAACCCATAGTGCCTCCTTGGAAAGGAAGGTGTCAGTCTTCAGGAAGGGGCGGGTTTTACATGAGACTCAGTTTTGCCGGCTAAGAAAGAAGTATACCATGGAGCCAAAGGGAGGCTAGAGGGAGAACCGGCTGCCTATTGCTCTCTGGGAAAACACTGACAGGGGCGAGGGAAAGAAACTACCTGAACTCCTGACTTTTGAACAACCAGCTGAAAGTTTCTTGAAGAAGGGAATAGTAATCAGAAGAACAGATGGAAATTGCTGCATAGTAAGCCAGAGCCTAGGGCAGAAATTGGAAGCTTACCATGCTCTTGAAACACAAGCCAGTGGGTAGATATTGGGCAAGAAAAAAAAAGCCTGATAAGAGGAAGGTGGGCTGCAGATACAGCTATTTAAGCTTTGTCCTGGAGACATTGAATGCAAAATAGGAGAGTAAATGAACTTTTGCATTAATTAAAAGACTGTTGTTTCCAAAAGGAGGAAAAGATTTTTAAACCCATCTGCACTGCTTTGAACAGATACTTCTGGTATCTGATATTTGCTGTGAATGTTATGATGGACTGAGCACAGGATTTGGAGACTTTGTACAAGAACACTTTCCCCTTTTTCCAAAAGTGCTCTATGCATGTTTGACTTAAGGACATTTTTTTTCAAAGACTGTATGAGAAATAGAGGCACAGGCAGCTCTTGAGGAATAGGAGCCCTGTACCGGTGGGAGAAGGGAAAAGAGGTTTCACTGCATAACTCATCTTTCTTTAGGAAGATTTGGGCATTCTAAAACAAACAACAACAAAAAACCTGCTGTTATTTGTTGTGTTACTTCCCCTTATTTTAGTGGCTCTATTGCACTTTGGCTGGAAAAGAAGAAATCTCGGAGCGGATTGTGATTTGTTTTTTAGACCTTTTAAAAAGAGTGTTTTTTCCTAGCAGCCCAGACTGTGCAATGCCCGTGCATGCGTTTACAATCTGAACTAATTGCAAACAGTCTTAATACACGATAAAGAATATTTCAGTGTGAAAACTGCAGCGACCACGCTGAGCAGGCCCCCAACAATTACCGCACAGCCTTCGCTCTTTCCATATGATAATTTTTGCTGTTAAAATGCAGTAAGTGCAAAACCTTCCTGCACTTTAATAAAGGAGTCTCTAAAAATGTTAAGGCATCCAAATGAACCAAATGCAAAGTAACAAATGCATATTCCTATTCTCTATTGATTATTCCAGTTTGTTCAAACCTATATCATATGGGGTTGGATATATTTAGAGGACAATTCTATAAAGGGGCATATATTTTAGGTGCAAAGATGTCATTTTGGGGAGCTATTTATAAAGAAAAGTATGTACCTACCTTTCTTAATAGCATACATTTGAACCCCAATATAACATGTCCCGCAATAACACGAATCCGCATATACTGATTACATGTGGAAATCAAAGTGTATACTATAACATTGTTAGTTAACTAGCTAATCAGCGCTGTCAATTGGATGTTAAAAAGCAATTATCAGCACTAACTGGCATTAATTAAAATTTACATGCAGAACTCGCTATGCATATTCTATAATATGGTGTGCCATAGTTGAAAAGGGGGCTTGGCCATGGACGGGGCATGGGTGTTTCTAAAATCTATGCACATTGTTATAGAATACACCAGTTCTGTGCCTAATTTAGGCGTTGGGATTTACGCCAAGTAAAACGTAGCATAAATGGCCGCAACTAATTTGGTCGTGTGGAGAGGTATTTGGCGTATTCTATTTACCATGCAGAAATTTAAGCCTATTGTATAAAATTTAGGCATACTAATACACCTAGGCTTATTTTTTTTTCCACGTGAATTTTTCAGGCACCATATATAGAATCCAGCCCATAACACGATCATGACTTGGCTCCCCTTTTTTTTTTACATACAGCTTTTCTGTCAACAATGTCTAGCTACACTGGGGTGGTGGGGCCCACCCCTGTGCCTTCAAGAAAAACACTCCAGCTAATGTCTAGCTATGCCGTGGGGGGGGGGGGGTGACCTTTACCCCTGATGTAAAAACAAATTTGGGTGAGCTCTGTCTACGCAGCGGAAGGCAGCTGCTGCCAGTGCTAATGTGAAAACGACTTCGATTGAGCTCTGTCTATATGGCTGAAGGCCGCTGCCAATGCTGGTTTGAAAAAACTTTGGGTGAACCCTAGCTACGTGGCTGAAGGTCATTCTCAGTGCCAGTGTGAAAACAACTTCCGGTGACCTCTTTTCATATTCTATTGACCCCACTATAACTCGATCCCACATTTAATGTGATGATATTTTGTGGATCTTAATTATCGCGTTATATCAGGGTTCCACTATACTACCATAACAGGCCAAATGTGTGCCTAGATTTTAGATGTGACCACTCATATCTACCTAAGCATAAGCATTTTCACCAACCATAGAGCTGTTGAAAATGCTTATGCCTAGATTGCTTGTAAACTCATATAAAATTATAATACTCATATAATTTACAAGGGTAACTGTGTAGCCTATTCATGTTCCACTCAGATTGCACTCATATGTATGACCACATTAAAACTATGCACCATTAAATGTAGGAGTCATTTTATAAAATATTGCCTAATGGGAATATTAGCATTTACATGCATATATGCACACATACATACATATTTACCATTATTCTGGTCATTTATGTGCATTCTTGGTGCTTAAATGTTGGCATACTCTTTATAGCATTACCCCTTAATAATGTCAACAACCACAAGCTATTACTTTAGGTAGGGTTCAAACGGGCAAGACCATATCTTTACGTAAGGGGAGTACTGCAGCAGTTGTGTTATGACGCTTTGTTTGCATGTATATTTAAATATGTGCTTTTAGTACTGTAATCCACTTAAAGTTTTAGGCAGGCTTTTGCAAAACATCCAAAATCAGATTTAGACATCATATCAAAAATGTCCCTCATTACTAACAATAGCTCTACAAGTTTATTTTCCAGTTTTATCAGTACTCTGGATTGCATTCCATCCGGTCCAGGTAATTTGCTACTCTTTACTTTGTCAAATTGCCTCATTACATCTTCCAGGTTTACAGAGATTTGTTTCAATTTCTCTGACTTATCAGCATTGAATACCATTTCTGACATTTGTGGCATCTCTCCCACATCTTCCTTGGTGATGGAAGCAAAGAATTCATTTAGGGGTCCTTTTACAAAGGCGTGCTGAAAAGTGGCTTGCTGTAGTGTAGGCACGGGTTTTGGGCGCATGCCAATCCATTTTTCAGCGCGCCTGTAAAAAAGGCCTCTTCCCCCCCCCCCCCCGAAAATGGACATGCAGCAAAATCAAATTGCCACGCATCCATTTTAGGTCTCTGACCTTACTGCCAGCCATAGACCTAGCGGTAAACATTTTGGGCGGTAAGGACCTATGTGCATCAGATGCCACTTGGCGTGCATCCACTATGTGCGCCAGAAAATAAAAATTATTTTTCAGATGTGCGCCAAAAATGAAATTACCGCAAGGGACATGTGGTAGTGGGGCGGTAAGTCAATTTCGGCATGTGTTGGGCGCGTATAGACGCTTACACAGCTTACTAAAAGGGGCCCTTAATCTTTCCGCTATAGCCTTGTGTTCTCTGAGTGCCCCTTTTACCCCTCAGTCATCTAGCGGTCTAACCGATTCTTTTACCGGCTTCTTGCTCTTAATATGTACCTAAAAAAGTTTTTATTATGTGTTATTGCCTTCAATGCAATCTTCTTGCCAAAGTCTCTTTGCCTTCCTTATTTATTTAGAACATTTAGAACCCAAACACAGAGCCCTTGGAGGTTTACAAAAAGTATATTCACAGAGGTGAAATGACATGGCATTATAAAAACAGAGACCATCACATAAAACACCAAATCAAGGAATCCTCACACAGGAATACGTATCTGCGCTTTGCATTTGACTTGGCCATTCCTTATGCTGTTACCTGTTATTTTCAGTTGGATCCTTCTTCCATTTTCTGAAGGATTTTCTTTCAGCTCTAATAGCATCCTTCACTTCACTTTTTAACCATGCTGGCTGTCATTTGGCCTTCCTTCATCCTTTTTTTAATATATGGAATACATCTGCATCCATGCTTGATGTAAATTTTTGACCTTTGAAGCTGCTCCTCTAAGGTTTTTCTTTTTGACTATTCTCCTTGTTTTATTATAGTCTCCTTTTTGAAAGTTAAATGCTAATGTATTGGATTTCCAGTGTGTACTTATTCCAGAGACTATATTAAATCTAATCATGTTCACTGTTATCAAGTGGCCCCAGCACCATCTGTACCAGCTCATGTGCTCCACTGAGGATTAGGTCCAGCATTGTTCCCCCTCTTGTTGGTTCCTGAACCAACTGTTCCATAAAGTAGTCCCTGATTTCATCAAGGAATTTTACCTCCCTAACATGCCCTGATGTTACATTTACCCAGTCACTATTGGGGTAATTGAAATCACTGAGATCAATGTTGGAATCAGTAGAATATCAATCAATTATTATCAAATAAAAATTATACCTTATAAACCCTGGTATTGGCGGTGTATCACAATTTTACATGAATCAAACTGTGGAAAAAAAAAGACTTCAGAAACCAAGGAGTTATCTCTGCTATAGGTAAACCTTTCAATATTCAGAGAGCTCTCTGAATATTGAAAGGTTTACCTATAACAGAGATAACTCCATTGTAATTGAAATCACCCATTATTTTATTTATTTTGGACTTTGCTCATACCTTTTTCAGTAGTAGCTCAAGGTGAGTTACATTCAGGTACACTGGATATTTCTCTGTCCCAGTAGGGCATGTTTGTACCTGAGGCAAGAGAGGGTTAAATGACTTGCCCAAGATCACAAGGAGCAGCAATGGGATTTGAACTGGCCACCTGTGGATTGCAAGACCGGTGTGCTAACCACTAGGCTACTCCTCCATGCCACTATTATTGTGTTACCCATTTGTTAGCCTCCCTACTTTCTGATGACATTTCTGCATTTGTCTGTTCATCCTGGCCAAGTGGATGGTAGTACACTTCTATCATGATCCTTTTCCTCTTTACACATGGAATTCTTAGTCATAGGGATTCCAATGTATGTTTTGGGTCCTGGAGAATTTTAAGTCTCATCAAAACCCACCTTACAGGGGAGAGGTTCATCTACTTAGCTATGTAGGTGCTGGCACTAAATACTGTAGCCCCAGGCTCCTTCCTAATGCTGCACCCTTTACCTCACCTGACCTGCTCACTTTTTTTCGGCAGTGGTCAAAGGTGATATTCAGTTAAATATCAGGGAGGAGGGCAGGCAATGACAGGAGATTTAAGAGGGCAGGAATCTCACTTTGGATCAACCTGTCTGATTTTCCATTTTTCTATGGCCATACGCCAATGTTGCATTAGTGTGCAGCCATTTTTAAAATTTAGCATAGGGGCACTTACTGACTCCTATTTTGAAGGCAGTATGAGCTCCTGCTTTATCTGTGCACTAACCAGTTAGAATGCTGTGATGTAGGTGAACTAACTTGTTATTGCAGGAATGGCCACTCTTTGCTCCTGACATGCCCCCTCAAAAAAAAAATTATTTAGTGTGTATACATTCAAAAACTATCATGTGATGCTGTAACGCACCCCCCCCCCCCCTCTTTTGTTAGGCACATGCTGGTGCCTAATTCAGCTTAGTAAAAAGGCCCCTTTGAGTAGTATGCTCCTAAATTGGCTCTTTGAAAATTTACTAAGGCCAAATTTTAAAATTTCTACTCAAACTTTCACTAAACTAAATCTAAGAACATTAAAAGTGGGTGGCAACAGGGGCAGATTTAGGGTGGAGAAAGAAAGTTAGGAGCTTATACTGATTTTCAGCACTAGGGACTAGATTCTATGTATCACACCTAAAAATCGGCCCCAAAACAAAATACGCCTAGGCGTGTTCTATAAAGTACACCTAAATAAGCCTAAGTTTCCATGCAGTTTATAGAATAAGCTGAGTGCCTGTCTGCATGACTAAATTTAGGCACGGACAGGGTGTATTCTATAACAACGCTCATAGATTTTAGAAACGCCCGTGCCCCACCCATTCCACGCTCATGGCCATGCCCCCTTTTCAACTATGTGACTAAGAATTTACATGCATTATGTTATAGAATACACTTAGTCTGTTCTGCAAGTAAATTCCAAATAATGCCAATTAGTGCCAGTAATTGCTTGTTAAGTGGCAATTATCAGTGCTGATTGGCTTGTTAAAATAATTAAGTTGCATGTGCAAATCCAGACTATGACTGGATTTGTGCGCATAACTTAGCTCACTCTATATAGAATCTGGGGGGGTAGCCTCATAAATTAGGCTCATAAATCTAGGCAAATGAATGTCAAGCCTTTATTAAGATGAATTTTTAGCTGCAAATTTAGACTTGTAAGTATGGATTAAAATAGGACACAGATTTAGGAGGTTAATTTAGGAGTATAAATTTGGGAGATCAGTTTTTGTTGAATATTGAGCCCATTTATGCCAATGATTGGGGAATAGTAAGAGTAAAGAAGATCAGCAACTTGAAACTTGAAACTGTATGTAAATTAGTTGCTGGTAGAGGAAGAGAATTCATGTAAGGTTTCGGATATAGGACATTTTGCATGTAGACACTGTGTGGTGTATAAATATTTCCTACATATTTCATCATTCACCCACCTGATACTGGGATTTCTTCATCGACTTTATGATCATATGAATTGTGCATCAGTTGGGGTGATTTATGCAATATACTGTCCCTTTAATAAACTTTATGTGGGGAAAGCATCATGTAGCATTAGATAACCCATTATAGAATACTGATCAGCACTCCGCATACAGAAAGAGAATGGCAGCCAGCAAGTCACCAGATAGATCTTAAGGTTTTGTGTTATAAAACAATGAAGATTATTTCGAGGTTGGGAATTTGTCTAAAATTTTATTACAGCACAAACATATTCATGAATAGGCAACAGTGACCTCTGGAGGGCTAAATTGTGAAATTGAATGGAATGCATTTTATTAAAACTGTGGCATAACTATTTAGCACGTGCTGGATTTGTCTATTTATTGATGCACATGCATCAGTGTTCTTCAGTAGAGGAGTTTCCCATTTTGGAAGTGCAACAACAAGTCATTTGTCATTCAATTTCCCAAAGGTGTGCTGTTCGGATATACAATATTTTAATGATACTATGATACTGTGAGTTGGTTGAGGGGGGGCCTTCAAATTACATATCTGCGAAAATAAGGTAAACACTTTGGGGCCCTTTTACTAAGCTGCAGTAGGACCTACGTGCATGCAGTGCATGCCAAAATGAGACTACCATTAGGCTAGTGTGGCCCCTGGTGGTAACTTTGGATTTGGTGCGCGCTCATTCCAGCAGTAGAAATCATTTTTTTCTTGTCTACCATGTGTGGCATTTCTGGTAGTAATTGGCAGTTGGCGCATGCAGAATGGTTACCTTATGTGTAGCAAGTGAGCCCTTACTGCTAGATCAATGGGTGGCAGTAAGGACTCAGGCCGTATAGGCAGGCGCTAGTTTGAATTTTAGCGCAAGCCCATTTCCTGGCAAATTTTTAAAAATGCCCTTTTTCCCCCAATGTGGTAAAAAATGGCCCGACGTGCGCCAAAAGCATGTGCCCACACTACTGCAGGCCACCTTTTATTGTGGCTTAGTAAAATGGCCCCTTTATTAACTCAGAAACTGAGGCTGGTTACTTCACAGGTAGAGAAAATGAGGATAAAGTCTCTTGAGATTCAGAGGACATTCTTATATGGGCCTGTGGCTGACAAGTTCCAAAAGCAATAGTCTGTACAGTGTCTTTCGTAGGTTGCCAAACATTGGTTGGGCTCCAGTCATGTCTCAGAACAGGATTCCCACAAATTATCCAGTTAGTTTGGCTTACCTCAGCCAGGTTAGGGTAGCTATATGTAGGCAGGAAAGGCACATGCTGTGGATCTGCTTCTTCCTGTAGACCTTCTCACCCCAACTCTGGCCCTGCCTTTTGTACTTCCTAGCAGTTGGCCTCCTTGCTCCACCCCTCCCGTGTCACTTCCTCCTTGGGAGGGACTAGGGTGCTTAATGGAAAGGGTGGTGAATTCATGGGACAGGCTCTCAGAGGAGTTGGTAGAGACAAAGACTACATCTGAATTCAAGAAAGCTTGGGAGAAGTGTAAAGGATCTCTAAGGTAAAGGAATGGATAGTAGATGGTATGGATGGGCAGACTGGATAGGTCAAATGGTCTCTATCTACCTTCATTTTCTATGTTTCTATACTGAATATCTTGATGAACAACATATGTATTAAAACTCAAATTTTCCCTATCGCCTTATTACCTTCCCAATTTTATTTTTCCTTCAAGAAATTTTTGTAACCCTCTTTACATATCCCAACTGGTGCAAGGCAAGTATTCTATCTTGGTCCTGAAAAACAGCTCGGATGGATTTTATTCTTAGGTTTTTAGGGAATATAAAAATATGTTTATATTCTAGCTAATTTGGGGATTTCAAGGGTACAAAGGACAGTGTTTATTGATATTTTGATAAATAGGTACTATTGCTGGATACCTTTACTGCTTGAGGTCATTGACACCATTTAGAATCCCCAGAAGCTGCAGAGCAGGATCAGAGAGAAACTACCCTTGTCCTCCTATGTGGCTACCAGAGAGAAACCTGGGTGAATCCTTGTAGAGGTGGTAGTGATGGTTTCATAAACCGGTGAGAGATATTTGACTTGGGGGGGGGGCAGGAGTTACCTAGTTGGGGGGGGGGGAGTTATGTTTCCTTTTACTAAAGTGGGCTGAAAAATGGCCTTCGGTAGTGTAGGGGTGTGTTTTGGGCGTGCGCAGATCAATTTTTCATCATACCTGCAAAAAATGCCTTTTAAAATTTTTGCTGAAAATGGACGTGCGACAAAATAAAAATTGGCGCGCATCCATTTGGGTCTGAGACCTTACCACCAGCCATTGACTTAGCGGTACGGTCTCACGTGTTAACTGAGTGGTAATGACCTACATGTGTCAAATGCCATTTCGCACATGTAGCAACGTGCGCCACAACCAGCAAGCTTCACAGCATAAAAGAACCCCACAAAATGTTTTAAATATATATGTTACAGGGATCTTTTTCTCATGGGATATGTGGCAGTGATAGAATTGTGATGGATGGTAGTCACAGGCAGGGAGATTCTGATAGGTACTGATGGGGAGAGGGATCTTGGGGTGATAGTATCTGAGGATCTGAAGGCGATGAAACAGTGTGACAAGGCGGTGGCCGTAAGTAGAAGATTGCTAGGCTGTATAGAGAGGGGAGTGACCAGCAAAAGAAAAGAGGTTTTAATGCCCTGTATAAGTCGTTGGTGAGGCCCCACTTGGAGTATTGTGTTCAGTTCTGAGGCCGTATCTTGCTAAGGATGTAAAAAGAATTGAAGCGGTGCAAAGAAAAGCTACGAGAATGGTACGGGATTTGCATTACAAGACGTATGAGGAGAGACTTGCTGACCTGAACATGTATACCCTGGAGGAAAGGAGAAACAGGGGTGATATGATACAGACGTTCAAATATCTGAAAGGTATTAATCCGCAAACGAACCTTTTCCGGAGATGGGAAGGCGGTAGACCTAGAGGGCATGATACGAGATTGAAGGGGGGCAGACTCAAGAAAAATGTCAGGAAGTATTTTTTCACGGAGAGAGTGGTAGATGCTTGGAATGCTCTCCTGCGGGAGGTGGTGGAGAGGAAAAGAGTAACGGAATTCAAACATGCGTGGGATAAACATAAAGGAATCCTGTTCCGATGGAATGGATCCTCAGAAACTTAGCTGAGATTAGGTGGCAGAGCCGGTGGTGGGAGGCGGGGCTGGGGTTGGGAGGCGAGGATATTGCTGGGCAGACTTCTATGGTCTGTCCCAGAGCTGGTGGTTGGGAGGCAGGGATAGTGCTGGGCAGACCTTTATGGTCTGTGCCCTGAAAATGACAGATACAAATCATGGTAAGGTATACACAAAAAGTAGCACATATGAGTGTATCTTGTTGGGCCTACTGGATGGACCGTGCAGGTCTTTTTCTGCCGTCATCTGTTATGTTACGTATGTTACTTAAGGTACCCTTTTTTCCCAGTTATAGACTGACTGCAGGCAGCAGAGGCAGTCAACAACTGGGATGTAACCAAGAGAAGCCTTGAAGAGGAGGAGAAAGGCAGCTATGAACATCCAAGCCAGCATGGAAGATGAAAGGGGAAGTAGTGCCAGGCAATGGGATGAATGCATGAGGGGAGTGAGATCAATTTTTATGGAAATGCATCTACCTGCAATGCTTCTACCATGCTCTTTGCAGCTTGTTTCAAGATCTCTGCCTCAGAAAGAAGCTGGCAAGAGGCACCAAATGAATATGAAGCAATTATAACTCACAGCCCAAATGCTTATTTCTTTGCAATGTTCATACGTGAAAAATTATTAGAAGCTATGGCTGATAGCACGTGCTAATCTTTTTGTGAGTTTTGCTGCTAAAACTTTAGTCCAGTGTTCTCACTGTACTTCCATTGTTGTAAATATTAGATTTCTACTCGTTCCTTACTAATCAATCAGGTCCCCGTGTATCTCTTTAACACTTTAGGATGTGGGAAGACCTCATACCTGTGCTATTTATGAATGCCATTCTATACTTTTAAGACTTTTTTTGTGTTGTTTCCTTTCTGGTGTCCAAAGTTATGTTGCCTGATAATGACCTATAAAAGTTACACAGCAATATTGCATTCCCCGACTGAAAAAATTGCTGCTAAGAAAATGCAAGTGAACAGTATCAGCAGGATGGATTTACCAAGAACCAGTCATGTTAGTACTCCATATACTATCGAAGCATAGTGTGTGACTTTTAACTTAGCAAAGGGGAAAAGTAATTTGCTTATTCATCAATCTTGCTTTCACTCTAGCAAAATGATGTTGACACCAAATTAATGCGGTCTGTAGTGAATTGAAAGAAGTAAGTGTTTAGAATAAAGAAACCACTGTCATGTGAATTCCAATGATGTTAGCTGTTAATTAATTTATCGTTAATTCACTAAAGAATTCATTAGGAAATAATGGCCACTAATCTAAGGTGTTACCAACACACATTGCTCATCTGTAAACCCATATATTAACACCAAATTTCAAGAGTTAATCAATATAAAGAAAACAAATCTGTGTTTGCTTTCAGAGGGGTAATTTTATCCTATTTATTTATATGTGAAAAAAATCTAAATACATATAATTATCTTAGCTTCAGCTGAAAGTAGCACAGTACTGAACTTGATAAATAACCAATTGGAAGGTAAACAGACTTATCAACTTTATCGAGCCAAGATCAAGCAGTAGTAAATATTCATGGCCCTGGCATTTGATATCTTCACTAGCAAGGAACTTGTACATTTTAATTTACATTACACTTGAATAGTTTATTATACTCCTTATATTGTAATTGAACCATTATCTGTCATTACTATTAGTATAGAATTTTATGACTTATAATACTATAAGTAAATGAGCATTATGCATCATCATTTCTATTAGAGGAATAGCAGATGGCCATCAGAAAATAAGGAACATAAGGCAATGGATTACAGAACGGAAGCAGCTTAATGTGACTGTAAAATGCAGTAATTAGGGGCAGAATTAAGGATCAAGCAGAAAGCCTGCACATCAGTTCGGGAGTAAGTTTACCTATTAAGGCTAGTATTCAATTTAAATCGCTGCTATTTTTGTTTAAGATATTTCATGGTTTGGCCCTAATTTTATGAAGACTTATGTAACTTGGTATGTTCCATCCCAACGTTTGCATTCAGCTGATCTGTACACCCTGATATTAGCAATTTTACAATTGCAATCGTAATAAAAAATGGATGTATAGATGGAATCAGTTCAGGGAAGGCAACAAACTACCTATGTACAATCTTGGCGTATGCTAAAAATTCAGCCATTCAGGAAATATTTTAATATTAATATTGACTAATTCTGTATATAAACATTAAACATTAAATTCAACAGCCTACACTGGAGAAAAGTAAAGACACTCATCCATTTTGGGCCTGAGACCTTACCGCCACCCATTCATTTAGCGGTAAGGTCTCATGCATTAACCAGGTGGTAATTATCAGCGCACGTACAATGCCGGTTACCGCACGGTTAGCGCTGAGCACAAGAAAATTTCCAGCGTGCCTACTGGACGTGCATACAAAATGAAAATACCACCTGGGTCACACGGTAGTTCCAAATTGACATGCGTTGGGTGCACATAGGTGCCTATGTGGCTTAATAAAAAGGCCCTGCATTGCACTAACTGCACATTATCTATATTTTTGTATTTATTTTTTTACGGTGGCATGTCAGGAGCAGAGAATGGATGTAGATGTGCTATTCATTGACATTTCCTTGTACTAACTGATTAGCACATCCATAATGCGGGAGACATTAATTCCTCCTAAATAGGAAGTGGTAAGTCCCGTGTCAGGTTTTCAGGTTACACATCCTAATGTGAACATTAGCGCATGACCTGGAAAAAAATACCTGGAAATGCCCTCTTTCCTGGGCATGCTGGAAATCTACTACTCACTGGCCTCCCTCTTAGCCATCTCTCTCCTCTTCAATCAATCCAAAACTCTGCTGCGCGACTCATTTTCTGCCAAAGTCGCTATGCCCACATTAGCCCTCTCTTTATGTCACTTCACTGGCTCCCTATCCGTTTCCGTATTCAATTCAAACTTCTCCTACTGACCTATAAGTGCATTCACTCTGCAGCTCCCCAGTACCTCTCCACTCTTGTCTCTCCCTACGTCCCCCCTCGAGTACTCCATTCTGTAGATATATCTCTCTTATCCATCTTTCTCCTCTACTGCTAATTCAAGACTCCATTCCTTTTATCTCGCTGCACCTCACACCTGGAATAGTCTTCCCAAGCCTGTACGTCTAGCCCCGTCTTTAGCCGTTTTCAAGTCCAAACTCAAAACCCACCTCTTTACCACTGTTTTTGACTCCTAACTCACTTACCCTGTCCTTTATCCTCACCTCTTTATTCCCTTACCCTTAATTGTTCTGTCTGTTTACCTGTCTTATCTAGATTGTAAGCTTTTTGAGCAGGGACTGTCTTCTGTGTATAGTTTACAGTGCTGCGTATGCCTTGTAGCCTATAGAAATGATAAGTAGATAGATAGATAGAAAGTCCCGCATTACCACTCAACAATCCCATTTCCCAATGTCCTTAAGTAGACACACCCCATAGTGTTGAAGTTTTAAAAAATATACTTGCCCCCTACTTCACCCCAGAAGTACCTTTACCTACTGCAGATAAAACTATTCAAACAATGGCCAAAATGCAGATAACTCTAGAAGAAGAAGACTGCCAACATTTAGGCTTCCAAAGCATGAGTAAATGACCAGAATATTGGCATTTGTGCATGTGTGTGCGTACATATTTTATAAGATGGTGTCTAAATGCAATGGTGCATAGTTTGAAGGTGAGCATAGATATGGGCAGAGTGTGAGAGGAATGCAGTTATGTGAGGGGCCCTTTTACTAAGCGCATTGGTGCCTGCATGTGCCCAACACGTGTCAAATTGGAGTTATCACTTGGCTACCGCGAGGCCCAAGCTGTAATTTCATTTTTACATGCGCTGAAAAATTATTTTTATTTTCCTGCGAGCAGCTGAAACCGGGCGGTAATTGTCATTCTACGTGTGTAGATGATTACCACAAGTTTACCGTGTGAGACCTTAGCGCTACGTCAATGGGTGGCGGTAAGTTCTCAGACTGAAAATGGATGTGCGCCAATTTTTATTTTGCCGCACGTCCATTTTTGGCAAAAATATTTTTAAAAAGGCCTTTTTATAGACGTGCTGAAAAATGCATCTGTGTGTGCCCAAAACACGTGTCTACACTAGCACAGCCCATGTTTTGGCACATCTTAGTAAAAGGACGCTTGAATGAATTATAAAATACTATAATTTACACATATGTTCTTGCAACCTAGAACTGAGCATTTAAATCACTTCTATGGCTGGTGTAAGTGGTCGCATCTAAATTATATACACATATTCAGCAGCATCACCTGGTTAAGTACAGGTGAATATTAATGAATGGTTATCTGACCTAAATTCTCCCACTCCTTACCCAGCACTCCCTCTTCCTCTCCAGTAGTATTTCTCCACCCCCTTCCCATACCATGCCAGTGTTGACCTTAGAAATGCATAGGTTAAATATGAGCAAATAGATTACGTGCATGCTAAGAAACAACCCGTAGTGTAAAATCTATAAACATAAGCAGAATAAAAAACATTTATCATATATGATCATTCACTCAAAATAAAAAGCAAAGCTAAAATGTTAAAAGTAACTTTCCGTGCTAATAATCCTATCCACAAAATATATAAAATATATATAAAACCACAAGGGTCCATAAAGGCATAGAAACATAAAAGCCACTTCAAACACTAGCACTAGATAACAGCACTAGAACTCTAATGCAGTGACATACAGAGGAAAAAATGTTATAAACAATAGCTTCGTCATACTCAGATTTAAGATAAACACTGTAAGCACAGTTTCCAATTAACTATTAAAATAAAAGTATTTAAAAAGACCATAAGGCATCCCTAAAAAACAGAAATCTCAGCAAACATTGGCGCCAAAACAAAAAACTGGATATCACTCACATTATCGCATTACCGTCATTACCGCATAAATCCAATCACTGTCCACTGTTAGTTCTTCGCAGTTTTATTCACTAACTATCAAATGTTTCGACATAATGTCTGCTTTGGGGGCTTCATAAAGTCTAAGGGGCCCTTTTAATAAGCCACGGTAAAAAGTGGCCTGCGGTAGTGTAGGCGCATGTATTGGGCACACACCGGGCCAGTTTTTACCGCATCTACAAAAAAGGGCTTTTTAAAAATGGGACAGGAAAAGGGCCTACAGTAAAAATGAAACCAGTGCGCGCCCAAAACTGGCCTGAGCCCTTTACGCCACCCATTGATCTAGTGGTAAAGGCTCATATGCTACATGTGCGGTGACCGGTCAGCGTGCACCAAATGCCAATTAGGAGGAAATAAATAATTCATCCATGCATTATGGGCATGTGCCAAATCTGAAATTACCGCCAGGAGGGCACGCTGACCTGACAGTAGTGCTGCACGTGCGTAGAGCCTACCGCAGCTTAGTAAAAGGGCCCCTCGATATGTTATATGTTATAAAGGACTTATCACCTGCCAACTCCCTCAGTTGAGATTTAAGGCGAGATACAATCTCACAAATACTGATATAAACATCAGGAATTACAAAACAGAAAAAAAAATAACTACTTTATAACATCATTACTTACCAAACTTATCAAATAAGTAAGTCTTCAATGCCTTATGAAATGAATAATAGCATCTTACCAAACACAGTTCTGCAAGATTATTCCATAACTGAAAATGAAAGAATGAGAAAATAAAGTCATAAATCTCACATGCTTGATTGTAGAGAAAGCCAAAAGAAGACAGTTACAACTCCTAGAGATTGAATTAGAATTTAATATATTCACCTGTTGTGACAAACCATCCAGGCAAAAACCTTCTAAAATCTTAAAAACTAAATATAAACCCTTCAAATAAAATTGGGCCTATACCAGTAGCCAGTGCAACTCCCTCAGCAAAGGAAACACATGATCACTTCGGGACTTACAGAAAATCAATCTGGCAGCTTAATGTTGAATCAATTGAATTTTGGAAATCAATTTAGACATAATGCCTAAATACAAAGAGTTACCATAATCTAATAAGGCCAAAATATAAACGGTCCTGCAAGAAACAGGAGCACAACAGACAAAGTTGGTTCAACTTAAAATAAGCTTTCAGAACTAGGCTATTAATCTGTGCTTCCATTGTCAATGAAGAATCTAAGAGAACTCCCAATACTTATCAGCATGTAGACCAATCCCTAATCCTACCAATACAATTATTAATAGCAGAAGAGATGGAATGAATATCTTGAAAATAGGAACCAGCAGAAAAAGGTCATCAGCATATGACAACATGAGCTCTCCTGTATTTAAAAAAATTTCTCCAAGCTAGCTCATGAATAAATTATATAAGAAAGGGGAAATGGAGGAGCCATGGGGAATCCCACAAGTGGTTACCCATGATTCTTTTTTTGTTACATTTGTACCCCATGCTTTCCCACTCATGCCAGGCTCAATGCGATGGGCAATGGAGGGTTAAGTGACTTGCCTAGAGTCACAAGCAGCTACCTGTGTGGGAATTGAACTCACTTCCTCAGTTTCCCAGGAACAAAATCCACCACCTTAACCACTAGGCCACTCCTCCGTCCTTTAGTATTAAATACTGTCTATTCATCAAAAAGGATATAAATCAAATGAAGACAGGGCCTGCCAGTCCAACTTCAGAAAGTAATCCAAGTAGAATATAATGATTGACAGTGTCAAAAGCTGCAGAAATATCAAATAGTAACAGCACCATTTCACCACCTCTACTCAGCACCCACTTAGTTTCTATAGTTAATGATAACAGCAGAGTCTTGGTACTGTGAAAGGAGCAAAACCCATGTTGTGAACCATGCAACAAATGCTCAGACAATTGAGACAACTACAAATTCGACTAACAGTCAAAAATAGGATGTATACTATCGGTCTGGAAATAGCAACTTCAGATAAGTTTCTGCTTGGCTGCTGTGGTACTGGAGTTAAGACAATACTTCCCATTTTGTTTGTATTAACAAACAAAACAAACCAGGTCAGATGGAGGATCTTTCAATAGATACAGTAAGACAGCCTATTATCCAACAGGCACCTGGATCTAGATAATCTACATTTACTAAAGGGACCAACGTTGATGAAAATAAATGCTCAAATCAGAACCAAATTCTATCAGTTGAAATATTTTCAAGATTTTTATGGTCAGTAGTTGAATCAGCATAACAACAGGCAGTCTCCAAAGTTATTTGAAAGGATTGATTAATATTATTTACTTTGGAAGCAAAATAATCTGCTAGTTCCTCTGTATAAAGCAGAATAAAATTATAGGAAATAGGAGCATGCAAGGGTTGCTGTAATAAACCAAACAATTTTTGTAAATTTGGTCACTCTATATCCACTGAAGTTGAATGATATGTTCTCTTAACTAAATTTAATTCAGCTTGCCTCCAATTAGCCTTCCTTAATTCGTCTTTAGTTTTACGCCAGCTACGTTCAAGCCTATGACAATTCTTCTTTAACTCCAAAAGTTTGACTGAGAACCAAGGAGATTTTATTCTTTTAGAAGATCTAATATTATGTTCTGGAGCTATAGCATTCAAAACTTGCAAAGTAGAAAATTGCCAATTAGATAATAAATGTTCTGGACAGGCATCAGAAAATTCTAATAAAGGAATGACCTGAGACCAGTAGTTATTCACATCAATCTTTCCTCTTCCCACCCTTGTATTTCTAAAAGGGCTTTTCTTAATAACAGACATAGTACAATTCAATGTAAAATTACAACAAAAGCGATCCGACCAAATCACCAGTTCCCAATTACAAAAGATTAATAAAGAGGAATTATTCACATAAAGTAAATCCATCATGTGCCCTTTCTCATGATTTGGCTGAATATATCAAATTGCAAAATTTGTAAAAAAAAAAAGAAAGAAAGAAAGAAATTCACATGTCTTATTATCTTTCTCATTATCAAGATGTAAATTTAAATCACCTACAATTATTACTTTTGAGAATCTAACACTAACCTCAAAAATCTATGTATACAAGGTAGATGATATAGAGGACCAGTTTCCCAGAGGTTGATAAACCAAACAGTATTCCACTGCATTCGCAGAATTAACATCCGTTAACTGACATAGCATAAGTTCTAATACAAAAGATTTATATGTGCTCACAATAGACAAAGATAAAAACTCTTTGACTATCATTGTGATTCCACCACCCTATTTAACTTCTCGTGAAGAATAAACTATCAAATAGTCAGGAGGACATGCATTTGTTATTGTAGGAGCAGAACAGTCTGACAGCCAAGTTTCTACATTGAAAACTAAACCTAGTTCTTGGCTACCTGTTTGCTCTCTTAACAAATCACGCTTGTTACAGACGGACCTTGCATTAAAATAGCAACATGGAATTGGCAAAAGAGATTCAGAAAAGGTATTTAAACCATCTGTTGAAATCTGACTAAGAACTCGCTCTCTATAACTAGAATGTTTCTTCTTAGGATGTGGTCTATAACCATTAATCACACCGATATTTTGCGACATTATCCAAGAACAATCAATTGGAATCCTAGGTCTCCTGGTAATTCTCTTTCCAAATCTACATGAAAGGCCCTCAGAACTCAGGCATTAACTAGAATGGCCTCTTCCTCCAAAACATTTGAACCAGAGATTGCCATGAAACTCAGGACCAAAATCCACAACCAAACCATTTTCTTTAATTTCTGTATAAAATAAAATATAAAAATCCCTAAGCACAAATCTTAGCAAATATCCCACAGTTCAATGCCCAAAGTCAACTTGTATCAAACAGTAATTCATCACAACAAAATGATCTCTTGCCTATTCTTCTCAGTAACACCTTGATTTTCTTCTCAGAATAAGCTCAGTAAATCCTCTGCCATCAAAAATACAAAACTAAGAATAACCGTGCACATTGCTATGCAAAGGAATGTGCCTTCAGCTTGAGCCTTAGGCATTGTGCCAAGTGGCAATGCCCTTTAATCTTGATAGTGTCTGACATCAGGAGTAGGGGGCAATGCAAGTTCCCATGCCGGGACAGATGGAATCAGCAACCACCAGCAGAAAGAAGAAAAGAGTACTGCAAAGATATGGTGCTCTAAGCCTTGCTCGCGGAAGCGGATATCCACTCAGGTGCATAGTAGAATTTGATCATTTAAATTCCTATGAAGCGCACACCAAGCCAGTTCATCCTTAATCTGGGAGGACACGCCTTGCCAGAACACAGCATCTAGGCTCTCATTGTTCCATTCCAGCTCAGCCACTAGAGTCCAGAACTGAATGGCTTAGTCACCCCTGTAATAAGTTCAGTATCTCCGTGGCCATGGAGGTAGCTTTGCCAGGTTACTCAAAAATTCTACAAAACTGGACAAGAAACTTGACGAGATTGTTTAGTATAGGCTCATTCCTCTGTCAAATAGGGGAGGCCCAGGCGAGAGCAGGACCAGTAAGGAGGGAAATGAAGTCTCTTGCTTGTAATTCAAATATGATTTGACATTGGTTCAAGAACCCCCAGAAAGTCTTTGGATTCCCATCAAAGAAAGGAGGTGGGGCAATGCGAATCCCTGTGCCATTGGGAACAACAGCCGGTCTGAGTTCTGCGACATGAAGTGAGGCTACTGCTAGAATTACATCCAGCCCTTGGATACTGTCCATCTGATGGGTCAATGTTTGCACGGATCCAGATAGTTGTTGCAGCTGGAGCGCAAGCTATCGCAGTAGCTGTAGAGCAGATGACTTTGTCAAGCTCATAGCCTTTGCAAGCCATTGTGAACCTGGGTAACGTGGAGGGGGATAATCGAACGGGGGCGCCCATCTCTAAGGACAGTCCTGTAAAGGGGCGGGGCATTCCTGGTTTTTGGCGATAATGGAAAGCTAGGACACCCATCTCAGAAACGACCAAATCCAAGCCATTTGGTTGTGGGAGGAGCCAGCATTCGTAGTTCACTGGTCCCACTAACTGAATGGAAAAAGCCCTTCCCTTATCAATCCGGAAAGGAACGGGCATGCATGAAGGAAATTGCATGCAAATAAGCTGCTCACTGTTAGCTCTTTTGCACACGATTTCCTTCCTAAAGAGGGGAAGCGACAGCAGTTGAGGACGTCCTTCCCGCATCCAAAATGTGGCTCTTTCTGTGAGAATGATGTCCATGGTTTTGCTATGCTTCCTACAGCCTCTTTATTTATTTGGATTTTAGATCACAAGTAGCAGCAGTAGGACTTGAACTGGCCACCTCTAGATTGCAAGACCAGTGCTCTAAACACTAGGCCATGATGCCACTCCTCCACTATGCTCCACTCCCTTGAAATTTGGCCATCCCTGTGGGAGGCAATTGAGGACGTCCAAAATGTTTGAAATAAGGACATCCACGCCTTCATTATGCCTCCGCTGACACACTCATACCTCCCTCCCTGGGACCTGCATACTGCCCCCCCCCCCACAGGGATGGCCAAATTTCAAGGGAGTGGAGCAGAGGGGAAGAGTAGCCTAGCGGCTAGAGCACTGGTCTTGTAATCCAGAGGTGGCCAGTTCAAATCCCATTGCTGCTACTTGTGATCCAAAATCCAAATAAACAAATAAAGGGTATTGGAGGCATAGCAAAGGCATGGATGTCCTTCTCACAAGAACATTCAAATTTTGGACATCCTCAACTACCATAGCAGGGACAGAGAGAAGTTGTATTTTTCAGGTTGGGAGGTGGTTAGTGACCACTGGGGAAGTCAGGGGAGGTCATCCCCAATTCTCTCCGGTGGTCATCTGGTCAGTTCAGGCACCTTTTTGATGCTTGGTCGTGAAAAAAAATGGACCAAGTAAAGTCAGCCAAATGCTCGTCAGGGACGCCCTTCTTTTTTCCATTATCGGCCGAGGACGCCCATCTGTTAACCATGCCCCATCCCGCCTACTGTACACTGCCGACATGCCCCCTTGAACTTTGGTCATCCCCGCAACGGAAAGCAGTTGGGGATGCCCAAAATCACTAACTACTAACTAACTAGCATTTCTAAAGCGCTACTAAGGTTATGCAGCGCTGTACAATTTAAACATAGAAGGACAGTCCCTGCTCAAAGAGCTTACAATCTAAAAGACAAGAGAACAATCTAAAGCAGCTTTCAATTATGCCAATTTGGGCAACCTCGCGAGAAGGACGCCCATCTCCCGATTTGACGGGATTGGGGCGTGCTTAGGAGATGGGCGTCCTCGGCCAATAATGAAAAAAAGAAGGGCGTCCCTGACGAACACTTGGGCGACTTTACTTGGTCCATTTTTTTTCACGACCAAGCATCAAAAAGGTGCCCGAACTGACCAGATGACCACCGGAGGGAATCGGGGATCACCTCCCCTTACTTCCCCAGTGGTCACTAACCCCCTCCCACCCTAAAAAAAAACTTTAAAAATACTTTTTTTGCTAGCCTCTAAGCCAGCCTCAAATGCCATACTCAGGTCCATCAGAGCAGTATGCAGGTACCTGGAGCAGTTGTAGTGGGTGCAGTGTACTTCAGGCAGGCGGGCCCAGGCCCATCCCCCCTACCTGTTACACTTGTGGTGGTAAATGTGAGTCCTTCAAAACCCACCAGAAACCCACTGTACCCACATGTAGGTCCCCCCTTCATCTTTAAGGGCTATTGAAGTGGTGTACAGTTGTGGGTTTGGGGGGCTCAGCACCCAAGGTAAGGGAGCTATGCACCTGGGACCTTTTTCTGAAGTCCACTGCAGTGTCCCCTAGGGTGCCTGGTTGGTGTCCTGGCATGTCAGGTGGACCAGTGCACTATGAATGCAGGCTCCTCCCATGACCAAAGGGCTTGGATTTGGTCATTTTTGGGATCGGCACCCTCGGTTTCCATTATTGCCGAAAACCAGGGACGACCATGTCTAAGGGCAACCTAAATTTCATGATTTGGGTGTCCCCGACCATATTATCGAAACAAAAGATGGATGGCCATCTTGTTTCGATAATTCGGGTTGCCCCGCCCCTTTACGGGGCCATCCGAGGACGCCCTCATGAAAACTTGGGCAACAACGTTCGATTATGCCCCTCTATGTTGCACAACACAGCCGGTGACTGAGCTAGCCACTAAGGGGGAGATTCTATATATAGCACCTAAACATCGGCACTGAAATCAGTGCCGAATAAACATATTGCATAATCAGTGCCTAGATTTACTCACCGATTGTAGAATACTCTTATTTGATATTTCAGCGTCTAATCTATGTGCATGCATTTACACCAACGAAAATGTGGCATAAATCCCAGCATGTAGATTTAGGTGCATTGGGCCATATTCTATAACTAGGCATGTAAATTACAGAATGCCCAAGAAATGCCCATTTCCCCGCCCATAACCATGCCCCTTTTTGCCTGTGTGTGTATGAGAAGTTAGGCACATGCTTAGCCACTGGTGCACCTAAATTCTAATCAGTGCCAATTAGTGCTTATTATTGCCTGTTATGTGTTGTTATCAGTGCTCAATAGCTTGTTAAGTTACGCACATTGTTTTAGAATCCTCCGAACTCTAGGCACGCTATATAGAATCCGGGAGTAGGTGGTAATAATCAGACATAACGGCCAGCTGTCTTGCGCTGAATATTAGCACCTAGCCGGCTTAAGACTATTTAACCAGCCAGGGGTTGTTCATGGCTGGTTATATAGTTTTAAATATTGGCCAGCTTGAATTCAGCCATCCATGCAGAGGGAGAGTTAAAGAAGTACCTTGGAGCAGAATATCAACTCCTTGAGCACCAAAATGAAGTACAGTTTCTGTATACACAAGTGACTCTGCTCTGCTGCTATTAAATGCTGATTGTTCCCACAGGCCTAGTGATTGACAGGTGAATCAGGTTAAGTTTAAAAAATAAACTCATTTGTCACTCCTTTTCTCCCCTGAAATTAGAACTTAGTCTGTATTGAACAGTCAGAGTTTTATAGATTGCAGAGCAGCTGCAATCCAGTGCATAAACACAGCTGATTAGAACTTTTCCCTGTGATCTTTAGCAGAGGCCCAATTAGAAAATACTTTGAGCAACTCTATCTTGCCTCCATCAAGTTGGTAACTCTTTATGTGCATTAACATATCCAAATGATCAACTTGCAAACAATTCCCTAATTTAATTTTCAGTTATTCATGAGACTGACATCACTCTCACACTTGATAATAGGAATGTTCTGCCAATATCCATCAACTTTGCCAGATCTTAGAACTGTTCATTCTCGGACTTCCGGTTTGGTGCTCATACTGGTACCCCATCCTATCTTTCTGCTCTCATCTCCCCTTAGACCCTTTCTAGGTAACTACATTCTGCCCTTACTTTCCAATTAACCCTTTCCCCCTTTCACTGTTCCTGGTTGGAGTCAACAAATCACTCAGCTTTCTTTTGTGTTGCCCCCTCCCTTTGGAATGCCCTTCCAGTAGATCTCCGCCATGAGCAATTTTCTTCCCATTTCTGGGCTCTTCTTAAAACCCATTTATTCTCCCAAGCATTCCCCTTCCTTAGCCTTAGCAGATCTTACCCAGCAGCTCATCCTGGGGCTGGATAAATCTCCCCTGCCCTCCCTCTGGTTTGATTTTTAACTGTGCAATCTCTTTCTGATTTGGATATAGTTCCTTTCTATTTTTTTAATTGTATATTTGTTGAAGGGTGGTATATCAAGTCTCAATAAACTAAACTAACTCACGTTGTGCTATAGAAATGTGTTACGTACAAATAGCACATGATTTTACTCCTGTTACTTGACAAAAATGTATTTTTAATGCACTTTTAACTTTTAAAATATGCAGATAAGGTAATTGTTCAGTCCCATTGAATGCATAATTGGCCTTGAATAGTGAGCCCTATGTTGTGAAATTCAGCTAAAATCTTCCAAAATTTAAGCACTTAAGAGAACCTGAGTATTGTCATGAAACGCCTAGCCACCTGACTGGTGTTACCCTGCGGCCACTTAGAGGGTTTATCCCCAGCACGGCTCAGGCCTGCCTGCACCTGCTGCTCGTGCTCTACACTACACTCGCCCAGAGGTGGTTGTGACTGAGTCACAACCACCTCTGGGTGAGCCTCCCACTCTCAAATTATCCCCCCGTGATTTCTAGGTTACAGGAGCCACACTCCCAGTGGTCCCATATTTCCCAGAAAGCACTCATAGACCCAACACACAAACCACCAGGATTCTTTATCAGTCCAGACAGGCAAAATGAACAAACAAATGTGTTTATTCTCACACTGGAACAATGAACAAAAAATGTGCAATCGGCAAACAATAACAGGTAACTGAAAAATGGATCAATTATAACATTAACTAAACATCTATATACAGTCTAAACAGTACCTGGGAAGGTCAAGATTATATAACTGTTCACAGAGCCTCAGCAAAGAGATCTGTCTCTTTCCTCCTGGGCTGAAACTGAAGCAATAGCCAGTATCTGCTGGGTAATAGGCCAATCAGAGCAGGGGCATAGCCAAACACCCAATTTGGGGTGGGCCTGGGCCCAAGATGGGTGGGCAGAAGACCTCCGCCTTGTCCCACAAGTGATTTGGTCTCTCCCTCTCTCACCTGCATTCCATATGGTCTTTCAAACATCCCCCTTCCCCGAATATCTTTTAAATAGCAGATTTTCACTGGCAGCGAGCAGCAACTAGTACACTCTGCTCATGTTGGCCCCACAGCCTTCCCTCTGATGCAACTTCCTGTTTCCGCATAGGTGGGAATACATCAGAGGGAAGGCTGTGGGGCCGGTGCAAGCAGTATACATTAGTTGCTGCTCGCTGCAGGTAAAGATCTGCTATTTAAAAGGTATGCAGGAGGGACAGTTGTTGGGTGTTTTCAGCTGGTGGGACTTGGGGATCCCTGCCAGCCACATCATAGGTGTGCTGCTACTGGGTGGGCCTGGGCCCACCCGGGCCCACCCTTGTCTACGCCACTGAATCAGAGTCCAGAACAGTCAAGTTAAAAAAAATGGTTGCATCACTACAGGCACTTCCTATTATCTTTGTGCCAACTAAAAGAAAGTCAGTCCTCTGTAACAGCTTTAAGCATAAACATGCACCATATGTTGGCCAAATGAGAAATACTCTTCAGAATTAATTAAGGCAAGAAAATATCCAATACATTTTACAGGCTTAAGACACACAAATACTGGTTGACCATTAGTCTCATATTTACAATAAATAATACCAGTAAACATAGTAACATCATAGATAAAGACAGAAATGGCCCTGACCCTGATGTATATATTAATACAGATATTAATATAAATGTACTCACTCTGCTGCTCCCCAGTATCTCTCCACACTCGTCCTTCCCTACACCCCTTCCCGTGCACTCCGCTCCATGGATAAATCCTTCTTATCTGTTCCCTTCTCCACTACTGCCAACTCCAGAATTCGCGCCTTCTGTCCCGCTGCACCCTACACCTGGAATAAACTTCCTGAGCCCCTACGTCTTGCTCCATCCTTGGCCACCTTTAAATCTAGACTGAAAGCCCACCTCTTTAACATTGCTTTTGACTCATAACCACTTGTAACCACTCGCCTCCACCTACCCTCCTCTCTTCCTTCCCGTTCACATTAATTGATTTGATTTGCTTACTTTATTTATTTTTTGTCTATTAGATTGTAAGCTCTTTGAGCAGGGACTGTCTTTCTTCTATGTTTCTGCAGCGCTGCGTATGCTTTGTAGCGCTATAGAAATGCTAAATAGTAGTAGTAGTAGTAGTAGTAGTAGAGTTCAGTCAGTGGCACTGAGTAATACCTACATATAGATTCTATAGGCTTTCCTGGTTGCCTGGCTTCAACTCTGTTTGATGTAGGCACAGAAGAAAACTAATCTTCGCAAACTCAAAAGCACACTGGAAACAGCGAAGGTGACTTTCGTTTGGCAACATCTTATTTTAAGTGACCCTTTCCAGAGTACTACAACTTTGACTTGTCTTTTTTCAGTGCAGCTATGATGATCATGTATCTGCTAGTTTATCTCATTCCTCGTAAATACATTTTGTAGAAATGGATGCAATTAAAAAAAAATCCAAATCATTTTCAAACTGAGGGTCTTCACATGACCATGATCTATCAACTGCAAATTAAGAACATAGGAACATAAGGATAGCTATACTGGATGATATCAATGGTCCTTCTAGCCCAGTATCCTGCTTCTGCTTCCAACAGTGGCTAATCCAGGTCACAACTACCAGGCAAAATCCCAAAGATTAGCAAGATTCCATGCTGGAAAGTAGTGGCTTTTGCCATGTCTATCTTAAAAGCAGATTATAGACTTTTCCTCTATGAACGCTAACAGCTTTTACCCCATCCTCTGGTAAATAGTTCATTTGCTCTTCTTTCCACTGAACTACCATACTAACAACCTCAGCAGAACTGTTAGCCTCACAGTGTTTGAGCAGCTGAACCCAAATGGCTGGAACTAAGCTTCTTGGAAGTGAGGCTGAGCTCACCTGCTTTCTATATGCTAGGATGGAATCAGGACAAGGAAAAGCTAAGGGTAGGCACAGGCAAAATATTTCTCTCACTCTCAATTCTCGTGCTTGTTTAAAGTTCATTTTAGACATTAGTTTAATAAAAAACAACGAAAGTGCATTTTATTGTATGTAAATCATTGTAGATACCTTAATTTGAAGGTTATATTAAATCAATGTTGCATACACTAAGGGATCCTTTTATAAAGCGGCACTACCAATTAGCATGCGCTGAATGCGAAGAAGCCCATGAGAACTGAATGGGATTATTTGCCTTCAGCGCATGCTAATTGGTAGCGTTGCTTCATAAAACAGCCTTGTGATCCTTTTAATAAACTGGAATACCTTGTGATGTGCTCAGGTGTCCTGCGGTAACTTAAAAATGTACACACTACCCCTCCCCCGTTTTTCTTAGGGGGCATGTCAGGGGTGGAGAGTGGGCTTTCCTGCATTAATCAGTTAGCACATCTACATTACAACGTGCTAATGTTTTAGTACATGGATATCATGTGATCCCTTACCACTTACAAAATAGGTGGCAGTAAGTACTCATGTGATAATTAAAAAAAAAAAAAATGGCCTTGCATAATTGACAACATAAGCACATGGCCATTAATACAAAAAAAAAAAAAAAAAAAGAAAACAGGCCATTTTACAGCCATGGTAAAAATGGCCTTAGCGTATGGGAAAGACCCAAGTAAGGACATGCTAAGGGCATTTTTTACTGCACCTTTGTAAAAGGACCCCTAAGTTTTGGGGTTTTTTGAACTTTTACAATAAGAAATATAACAAAGTACCCAATTGGATAAATTGACTCCCTAAGTTTTTTTAAGGTGTGCAAATGAATGCACATCCTTAGATTGACAGGTAAGTGAATCTACAAGAAAAATGGCAATAAAAAGATCAATTTAAAAATATATATTTGATTTTCCAGCAAAATCAAAGATGACGACACAGAGGACAGGAGAAAACTTTACTGGTCAATGTATTAAGTCAGTATAGGTCAGCCTGTCATGGTTCCAGTATTATACTACAATACTTTTTTCTTGTTTAAGCATGCCATATACTATGTTTAGCCATGCCAGAACAACAAGGATTTACATAATTCATGGACTGAAATGTTTAAAAAGATTATATTCACTCTTTTCCTGGAGGCTTGAGGGGCCATTATATTGTATTCAATATTATTGGCTATGTCTAATGCTTTAAGACTTGTCTGAGAAAAATGGTGTTTTATTATTTAACAAGTAAAAAAAGCCCGTTTCTCATTGAAATGAAATGGGCGCTAGCAAGGTAATGACCTTCTGCCATTAATGTTTTTAAGGGAAGTATTAGGAGAAATATACTCTGATGGTAATCAATAATTTTCAGTGGTGTATTATCAGTACTATCATGTAATGGCAATTATATATTAAAAAGGGAACCGTTAAGACAGAGTATGTGTGAGGGAGACAGAAAGTGAGTATGTGTGAGACAGGTAGTGACTATGTGTAAGACAGAGAGTGTGTGAATATGTGTGAGAGAGTATAAGTATCCAGCTTATTTTCAAAAGAGAAAGACACCCATATTTTGAACCAAATCGGGAGATGGGCGCCTTTCTCCCGTGGGCACCCAAATCGATATAATCGAAAGCCGATTTTGGGCGTCTCCAACTGCAATCTGTCGGAACGTACAAAGTTGACGTGGGCGTGTTGGAGGCGTGGTGAAGGCGGGACTGGGGCATGCTTATCGGCTGAGGAGAGATGGGCGCCCTCGGCCGATAATCGAAAAAAGAAGGGTGCCAGAAGCGAGAATTTGGGTCACTTTTTCTGGACCCTTTTTTCTCATGAACAAGTCCCCAAAAAGTGCCCCAACTGCCCAGATGACCACCGGAGGGAATCGGGGATTACCTCCCCTGACTCCCCCAGTGGTCACTAACCTCCTCCCACCAAAAAAAAAGAACTTTAAAAACGTTTGTTTGCCAGCCTGTATGCCAGCCTCAAATGTCATACCCAGCTCCATCACAGCAGTATGCAGGTCCCTGGAGCAGTTGTTAGTGGGGGCAGTGGACTTCAGCCAGGTGGACCCAGGCCCATCCCCCCACCTGTTACACTTGTGGTGGTAAATGGGAGCCCTCCAAAAAGCCCCCAAAACCCACTGTACCCACATTTAGGTGCCCCCCTTCAGCCTTAAGTGCTATGATAAGGGTGTAGAGTTGTGGGCAGTGGGATTTGGGGGGATTTGGGGGGCTCAGCACCCAAGGGAAGGGAGGTATGGACTTGAGAGGTATTTAAAACATTTTTTTTGTAATTGTTACAAGTGCCCCCTAGGGTGCTCGGTTGGTGTCCTGGCATGTGAGGGGGACCAGTGCACTACAAATCCTGGCCCCTCCCAAGACCAAATGCCTTGGATTTGTTCATTTTTGAGCTGGGCGCCTTCAGTTTCCATTATATAGTAGATGACGGCAGAAAAAGACCTGCACGGTCCATCCAGTCTGCCCAACAAGATAAACTCATATGTGCCACTTTTTGTGTATACCTTACCTTGATTTGTACCTGTCTTTTTCAGGGCACAGACTGTATAAGTCTGCCTAGCACTATACCCGCCCCCCATCGCTGAAAAACGATAACACCCAGCTCAAATCCGCCCAAATCCGATGCATTTGCCCGGCACAAACCATATTATTGTAAAAAAAGTTGGACACCCATCTTTTTCGAAAATACGGTCTGGCCCACCCCTTCACGTACCCATCCTCGGAGATAGACACCCATGGAGATGGGCGTTCGCATTCGATTATGCCCCTCTATGTCTCACAGAGATAATGAGTATTTGTGATAGAGAGAGGGTCAGACAGATACCTTGGAATAGAGTCTGTAATCCCAGTCAATCTCTCAGACTGAGTGTGTGTCAGAGTGGAAGACAGAGATACACAGAGTGTGTGTGTGTATGAGTGAGTGACAGACCCAATGGGTGCGAGGGGGGTGTCACAGAGAGAAAGACAGAGAGAGTGATTAAAGATTCTTCTCCCCTTCCGTTCTCTCCATTTGCCTCCTCCTCCTTTGATGCCTGTACGTTGGAGTTCATTTTCAGAGAGTGGAAGAGAGAGATACACGTGGAGGGGCATAATCGAACGGCACCGGCCATCTATATTGGCCGGCGCCGCAAAGAGCGGTCCCAAACTGTATTATCGAAAAAGATCTTTCGTTTCGATAATACGGTTGGGGCGGCCAAATGTCAGAGATGGCCGGGTTTGAGATGGCCGGCATCGGTTTTTGCCGATAATGGAAACTGATGCCGGCCATCTCAAACCCGGCCAAATCCAAGGCATTTGGTTGTGGTAGGGGCCAGCATTTGTAGTGCACTGTCCGTACCTCGGAGTTCAACTTTCTTGAAAGTGAGAGTCCTGTCAGGCGGTTTGTGTGCTTTCCGCCACCGTGGTCTTCTGTTCTCTGGTCGTGGCATTACTATGCAGCCTTCCCTCCGAGGGCGAGGCAGTGAAAGCGAGTGCGTTTGCCTGTGGTTGGTCCCTTCTCCTTCTGACGTTGCGTTACCATACAGCCTTCCCTGCCCTTGGAGAGCAGGGCACTGACAGTGATTGCAATTGCAAGTGGTTGATCCCTTCTCCTTCTGATGTCGCGTTTCTTTCCCTGGCAACTATACAGAGTTCCCTTGAGGGCGGGGCAGTGATCGGGAGTGTGATTACGAACCCTACGAACACTACACGGCTTCACTGCCACACTGCCACGGAGTCCGCTTCAGAACGTTGAAGGTGCAAATTATTATATTAGATTATTTATTTGACAATTTCTATTTTGCATAAAATCTAAGCAAAGTGAAAACAAAATACATAATAAAATATAACAAGTAACACAACCGTTAAGTGCTCATCTATATGCTGTTCCATCTTCATCTCACATCCCTGCTTATATAATACATAATAACAGATAATAATAATCAACGGAACACTTTAACAAAGAAGTGAGTTTTTAAAAACTTCTCACACAACGACATAACCTCAATGGTCCTGGCGACGCATTCCATAAAAGTGAACCAACTACCAAGAAGGCAGCTGCTTATCTTGCTCCTATCATCCTGTCTGTAGATAGTTTCATTGCTGTGTAAGATCTTAACTGTCTCACTAGTCGGTAAACCGCCAATATTTGCTAAAAGTACTAAGGTGGCTCAGCACACAGAGCTTGATGAATTATTGACAACATTTTATACTGCACTTGATATACTCTTGGTAACCAGTGTGATTGTTGTAACTAATGCATCACATGTTCAAACTTAAAAGCTCCCAGTATCATCCTGGAAGCAGTGTTGCATGAACTCTAGAACTAGCAATTCCAAGATATAAAGCATTATAATAATCAATCTTTGACATTACCAAGCTTTTGAATGACAGTTGAGCTATCACTTATACATAATCCCCTCAATATTCAGCCAGTGGCGGGCAGTTCTTTGTCTGCTGCTAGCGATCAACCCGAATATTGAATGCAGGGCCATTTCCAGTGACTGGCACTGAATATCCAGGTTTTTCAACGCAAGTTAGAGCATGACCAATTAAATCGATATTCAGGCTTAGCCAGTCAGAGCTTAGCAGGCAAAGATAGGCCTGCTTTATATGTGGCCTTATTTGGCTGCTAAGTCTGGCTGGTTAAGTTCTGGATATCAGGACTTAACTGGTCATACCCCTAACATTGCTGGCTTTATTTTCGGTACTTGCTGGGCATTTTCAGAGGCAATAACTGGTTAATTGCTGCTAAAAATGACTGGTTATCCACCAAGACACTAGTTAACTGGTCGGTGTCCATTCCCAGCTGGTTACCGTGCGCTGAATATCAGGCCCAATATGGTTATGTTTATGCAGATATCATCACTTTTTTTCCATTGACTTCTAACATAATGATTGTTCTACCATTGTTTTCTAATGGTTTAAGACAGAAGAGAAATGGGTTTCTTTACATCTTTTGAGGCTGAACAAGAAGATTAAACTCCTTTGGATGGGTGGCTACCATTCTGAAGGGCTAGGTAGATGGCTAGACACTGGTGGTCTTCATCTTAATTCTCAGAATTCCACTTAGATCCATCGCTTTCAATGGAACATCAAGTCAACACTAATTTTTAAAAAGTGTTTTTGGAAATTAAGACTACTCCATCGGGTTAGATGGGTTAGATATTTTCTTTACGATTAATGCAAGCTTAAATCTTGACTTAGTTGAACTACTGCAATAGCTTATATATGGGTTATGCCAGGAAAACCCTTCAAGATACTTCAGGTAGACTATTATGTCATGTTAGTAAATTTAAGACGGTCACTCGACTACTATTACAATAACACTGATTGCTTGTAGATTATTGTGCTATATTTAAATTAAGTTTTTTGGTCTTTAGGGTACGTCAGGGTCAGAATCTTCTTTATGTCAGCCAGCTAATAATCTTCTCAAACTGATCTAGGCAATCAGGGTAGGGGAAAAATCTAATAATACATTTCCCTGATGTGAAAGGAATTAGATATAAAAGAATATTTGTTCAAACTTTTCCCTATCAAGCAGCTTTAATTGGGAATGCTTTACCATCTGCAATTAGATTATAAACTATATGAGCTTTTGGAAAAGGCTGAAAACCTTCTTTGTGTAGGAAATCTTTTGGCATGTGGGCAGTATTTAATTGGTAATTGTTTAATATCTGCTTATTACTACAACATGAACATAGTAGATGATGGCAGGTAAAGAGACCTGTACAGTTAATCCATTCTGCCCAACAAGATAAACTCATTACATATGGTATGATGTGATACATCCTAGAAATGTCTAGATAACTCTTTTGTGATCCACATTAGACATTCATTGGTAATTTGCAGAATTTAAGTTTCATTTTTATTGCATTGAATATGTGAAGAAACCATAACGTTAAAGTCACACGTATAGATTAACTTCCAAAAAGCAGCTAAGTGGCAAAGGTAATGCACTATTTTAGCCAGATATCATCAGAATTAAGTAGAACTGAACAGTAGATTTTTATCTGAAAATTCTAAATCTAACCAGATATAATGTAAAGAGTTGATTTGTGCAACTGAGGTTAAATTGCTAAGGCCTAAGCCCACCTGTGGAATACCTCTGAAGTAACCTCTTAACAAAATTTGGCTGCTTTGTGAATTTTGAAGGATAAATTTACACAGTCTAAAGTGGGAATTAAAAAAACACCCAAACAAATAGCTAGCTAACTTTCAAAGGCCCTTGTTTAATTGCACTGCAGATAAAGCAATGCAGTTAGCTATACCAAGGTACTCAGCATTAAGCACACTGGGGCCGATATTGAGCCGGCAGGAGGAGGTCCGCATAAATGCCTCATTCAGTGCTAACCCAGAATATTCAATGCCAGTCAATTTCCGGTGACCGGCATTGAATATCCATTTCATTTTTGGCCGCCGGAACTTAACTGGTTAAGCTGACATGCAGAACTGACTGGTTGAGTTCCTAGCAGTTAAAGGTAGGACTGCTATTTATGGAATTCTATTTAACCACTTAATCCAGAACTGAATGTCGGTGCTAACCAGCTAGATTGTGTGATATCCCACAGACTCTATATAGCGCACCTAGAGTTCCACGCCGAAATCCAAGCGTATTCTATAACAATGTGTGTAATTTAATTGACTTAACAAGCTAATCGGCTGCTAACAAGGAATAATGAGCACTAATTGGCAATAATTAGAATTTATGCACAGAACTCACTAATTGCATTCTGTAACGAACTGCGCCTAACTTCTAAAGCTTGCAGGCAAAACGGGGCATAGTTATGGGTAGGGAAAGGTGCGCCTAAGTCTACATGCCAGGATTTATGCCATGTTTTCATTGGTGAAATGGAGGCACATAGTTTTGGGCGCTGATGTATCAACTAAGCGTGTTCTATATACCGCGCCTAAATCTATGTGCTGCTTATAGAATGCACTTTGATTTCTGCACGGAGTTTTAAGGCACCATAAATAGAATCTCCCCCTGTGCACTAACCACAGATATTCAGTAGAGATAACCGGCTAGCTCCCGCTGAACATTAGCTGGTTAAATAGAGCTGAATATTGAGGGGACTGTAACTGTCTCCACATTAACTATGAGACGCTGCTTAATGTCTGGCCGTTTATTGCTCCCACTGTAATATATGTTAATACAGCAGATAATGGACATGAGGAGGGCAATTCTGTAAAAGGGTGTTTATTGGGAGACTATTTTATAAGTACCTACTTCCTTTATAAAATACTATCTTAACCGGGTATATATTCCCCAGATGCTATCCATGGCACCTAGAATAGTGCACCCAATATGAGTGCGAACTCAAGATGCACATGCAAATTAATTAATGGGCCCTTAACCACCAATAATTGAGTGCTAACAACTAATTATTGAATATTAATTGGCACTTATTAAAATTTGTGCACACATCTGGCTGTGTGGTATTCTAGAAGGCATGGCATCCAACTCCACTAGCACGTATCTCACTTGAGGGTGTGACCATGGGCCTGCCAGGGGCATTCCAAAACTTTGCATACAGAATTGTGGAACACGGCCTCAGCACGTCTTACTTGCGGGCCAGTATTTACACCAAGTTTCATCAGGCATAAATGCTGATGCTTAAAGTTAGGTACGGAAATCAGTGCTAAGCACAATTCTATAGAATCATGGTTAATGCTGATTTTTTACAGTGCCGAATTTTGAGCATCATTTATGAGTAGAGAGGTGTGGTAGCCGTGTTAGTCCACTTTTAAAGGTAATCAATAGAAATCAAACAAAATAAAACATGGAAACGAAACTAAGATGATACCTTTTTTATTGGACATAACTTAGTTCATTCTTGATTAGCTTTCGAAGGTTGCCCTTCTTCGTCAGATCGGAAATAAGCAAATGTGACATTTTCCATGTTTTATTTTGTTTGATTTCTATTGAGCATCATTTATAAAATTCCCTTCTAAGTGTATATGTCAGTGGTTCCCAAACCTGGTCCTGAAGGTACCCCAGCCAGTCAGATTTTCAGGATATTCACAATGAATATTCATGAGAGAGATTTGCATGCACTGTCTCCACTGCATGCAAATCTTTCTCATGAATATTCATTGTGGATACCCTGAAAACCTGACTGGCTGGGGTGCCTCCAGAGGCTCCAGGACCAGGTTTGGGAACCACTGGTATATGTGCTTAGGTGCAAATGCTTATGCCAGCTTTAGAGTTGGTGTAAATATGCAAACTTGGATTCCAGAGATGCATGCATAACTTATAGTTAACTATTAGTTATGCATGCAAGTTTGCACTCCACCCAGACCTGCCCATCTGAGCACCCATTGCAAACTACTTGCTATCAAAGATATACGTCCAGCCAAATTTTTGGCATTCACACACGTATGGTCGCTGTATCTTAAAAAAGATATAACAGAATTAGAAAAGGTTCAAAGAAGAGCAACTAAAATGATAAAGGGGATGGAATGCCTCTCATATGAGGAAATGCTAAAGAGGTTAGGTCTCTTTGGCTTGGAAAAGAGACAGCTGAGGGGGGATATGATTGAAGTCTACAAAATCTTGAGTGGTGTAGAATGGATAAAAGTGAATCAATTTTTCACTCTTTCAAAAAGTACAAAGACCTCGGGACACTCAATGAAATTACATGGAAATACTTTTAAAACAAAAAGGAGGAAATATTTTTTCACTCAAAGAATAGTTAAGCTCTGGAACTCATTGCCGGAAGCAGGGGCGTAGCTAGGTGGGGCCACGGGGGCATGGACCCCCACAGATTAAGTCCTGGCCCCCTCTACTTTAGACCCCCCTCCTGCTGCCGACCCTCCCCCGTCACCGCCGGGTACCTTTGCTGGTGGGGGTCCCCAATCCCCGCCAGCCGAAGTCTTCTTCAGCGCTGGTCAACTCCGGCGCCTTTGCTGATGATCTGTTTCTGACTCCTGATGTCCTGCATGCACATCCTGCACACGTTCACGGAGGACGTCAGGAGTCAAAAACAGATCAACAGCGAAGGCACCAGAGTCGACCGGTGCTGAAGAAGACTTCGGAGGGCGGGGGTTGTGGACCCCCGCAAGAAAAAAGTACCTGACGGCGGCGGGGGAGGAATGGTGGCAGCGATGGGGGAAGGTCGGCTGCTGCGGCGGGGGGTCGGCGGCAGGAGGGGGGTCCAAATTGGCCGGGGGGGGGTCGGTGGCTGGGGGAGGCGGGCTAAACTGTGCCCCCCACCTCGGGTTCTGGACCCCCCTCCCGCCGAGGTCTGGCTACGCCCCTGGCCAAAGGATGTGACAACAGTGGTTAACTTATCTGGGTTTTAAAAAAGTTTGGACAAGTTCCTGGAAGAAAAGTCCATAATCTGCTGTTGAGATAGACATGAGAAGCCACTGCTTGCCCTGGAATTGGTAGTATGGAATCTTGCTACTATTTGAATTTCTGCCAAGTACTTATGACCTAGATTGGTCACTGTTGGAAACAGGATACTGGGCTAGATGGACCATTGGTCTGACTCAGTATGGCTATTTTTATGTTCTTATATATGCATGTATGCCAGTATTCTAGTCATTTATACATATATTTGTGTGTGAAAATGTTACCACCTTCTTTATGGAATTAGCTCTGCATGATAAGGCACCACGTTAGCTGCTAGCATTGCACCCATATTAATTGTTATCATGTGTTATGTGCTATGTAAAGCTGCTACCCACCACTCAAAGTTAGCTAGTTACTATGGTATGAATTTTGAAATTCAATCCATAGTAACTAATTAAATTAAAAGTAGCTTTCCAACATACTGGAACTGATGAGGACTCATGAGGCTGAACATTTTGACAATGGATTACACAAAATTAGCTCTACAGAAAAATCTGCAATCTTGAAAGCTATAGTTTCCCCAGAGATTTACTCTGAGGTAACTAGAAAATGTAAAAATGTTTCTTTTATTTGGCACTTCTTTTTTTTCTGGAGGAGAAGGAATATTATTTATGATGTTTGAAAAGATTCTATTACACAAAATTTCTTTTGAATAAAAAGCCAGTTTCTGACAATAGATATCATAAAGTCTATCTTCAAAGCCATTAATAGGCAGTCTGAAACTTGCCCTTCATGACCTTCCTGCATTCAGAGGAGGTGTGCCCAAGGGTATGTTAATTTCCATAGACTAAGGACTGGATTCTACAAGGTTGTGACCACAAATTTCCAACTACCTTGCATATTTGGGTGCACAAGTTATAGAATAGCACCAGTTGCTAATTGTTAAAATAGTTGACAACTGGCCTTATGTAACAATAATAGTCCTTATGTGGTGTTAATTGGCACTCATTTTTAGTTATGCTGGTAACTACACTTATACACTATTCTACAATCCTAGTGCCTAAATGTTATATTTTGCACTAGAAAGACAGCATGCACATGGGTGGATCAGGGGTGTGTCTTGTAGTTGTATGCGTCGGTTATAGAATACCATCACTTACATGCACAATTGCCTACTTTAGGTGTGCAAAACAGCAAAAGTAGAGGCTGACAAATGCGCAAACCAATAGGGAGATAATCTCAAAAAACAGTTTATTCAGAATATTCATATCAATATCAAGGATTGATATGAATATTCTGAATAAACTGTTTTTTGAGATTATCTCCCTATTGGTTTGCGCATTTGTCGGCCTCTACTTTTGCTGTTTTGCTTTGACTTTCCGTGGAGGCTCCTCCTGTCTTCTTGGATTTGCTCTACTTTAGGTGTGACCATTTACATTAACCTTTTACACAGCATAAATGTTCATGCTTGCATTTATGGAAAATAAAACAATGAGGCAGACCTTGTAAAAAAAAAACAATGTCTTTATTAATAGATTAAAAGCTCCCAGGTATTCAACATAAAATGCTCGACATGGCCATGTTTCGTCAGTATAAAAATGGCTGCGTCAGGGGCAATAGTTCACTGTAAATGAAAATAAAATTGTTCAGTATCTAAAAACAACATATAAAAGACAAGATAACAAATAAGTTTCCTGAAGTTACTATTGAGGAAACTACACTTCTCCTTTCTTCCTCAAAATGTACCACCTGTTCCTCTGATCCCATTCCCACCCACCTTCTTAATGCCATCTCTCCTACTCTTATTCCTTTTATCTGTCACATTCTCAACCTCTCACTTTCCACTGCGACTGTCCCTGCTGCCTTTAAACATGCTGTGGTCACACCTCTCCTTAAGAAGCCTTCACTTGACCCTACTTGTCCCTCTAATTACCAACCCATCTCCCTCCTTCCTTTTCTCTCCAAATTACTTGAGCGTGCTGTTCACCGCCGCTGCCTTGATTTTCTCTCCTCACATGCTATTCTTGACCCATTACAATCTGGTTTTCGCCCTCTCCACTCAACCGAAACTGCGCTTACTAAAGTCTCCAATGACCTATTACTGGCTAAATCCAGAGGTCAATATTCCATCCTCATTCTTCTTGATCTTTCCGCTGCTTTTGACACTGTCGATCACAACATACTTCTTGATAAACTGTCCTCACTTGGATTCCAGGGCTCTGTCCTTTCCTGGTTCTCTTCCTACCTCTCCCTCCGCACCTTTAGTGTTCACTCTGGTGGATCCTCTTCTACTTCTATCCCTCTGCCTGTCGGCGTACCTCAGGGTTCTGTTCTTGGTCCCCTCCTCTTTTCTATCTACACTTCTTCCCTTGGTTCATTAATCTCATCCCATGGCTTTTCCTACCATCTCTATGCTGATGACTCCCAAATCTACCTTTCTACCCCTGATATCTCACCTTGCATCCAAACCAAAGTTTCAGCGTGCTTGTCTGACACTGCTGCCTGGATGTCTCAACGTCACCTGAAATTAAATATGACCAAAACCGAGCTTCTCATTTCCCCCCCAAACCCACCTCCCCGCTCCCCCCGTTTTCTATTTCTGTTGATGGCTCTCTCATTCTCCCTGTCTGCTCAGCTCGAAACCTTGGGGTCATCTTTGACTCTTCTCTCTCCTTCTCTGCTCATATCCAGCAGACCGCCAAGACCTGTCGTTTCTTTCTTTACAACATCCGTAAAATCCGCCCCTTTCTTTCCGAGCACTCTACCAAAACCCTCATCCACACCCTTGTCACCTCTCGTTTAGACTACTGCAATCTGCTTCTTGCTGGCCTCCCACTTAGTCACCTCTCCCCTCTCCAGTCGGTTCAAAACTCTGCTGCCCGTCTCATCTTCCGCCAGGGTCGCTTTACTCATACTACCCCTCTCCTCAAGACCCTTCACTGGCTCCCTATCCGTTTTCGCATCCTGTTCAAACTTCTTCTACTAACCTATAAATGTATTCACTCTGCTGCTCCCCAGTATCTCTCCACACTCGTCCTTCCCTACACCCCTTCCCGTGCACTCCGCTCCATGGATAAATCCTTCTTATCTGTTCCCTTCTCCACTACTGCCAACTCCAGACTTCGCGCCTTCTGTCTCGCTGTACCCTACGCCTGGAATAAACTTCCTGAGCCCCTACGTCTTGCCCCATTCTTGGCCACCTTTAAATCTAGACTGAAAGCCCACCTCTTTAACATTGCTTTTGACTCGAAACCACTTGTAACCACTCGCCTCCACCTACCCTCCTCTCTTCCTTCCCGTTCACATTAATTGATTTGATTTGCTTACTTTATTTATTTTTTGTCTATTAGATTGTAAGCTTTTTGAGCAGGGACTGTCTTTCTTCTATGTTTGTGCAGTGCTGCGTATGCGTTGTAGCGCTATAGAAATGCTAAATAGTAGTAGTAGTAGTAGTAAGTAAATAGACTAAAAACACTAAAGGAACAATCAGAGAAAACCCAAGCTGAGAAGGCTCTGGGTACCGTGGTAATAAAACAATGTACAACTGTGAATAATACATATCTTAAAAGCATAATTTAAATAAATACATAAATAAGGTTTAAGAACACCAGAGAAACTCTTAAATAAAAGCACCATGTTAAAACACTAGATGTCTAGGTGCTAAAAACAATGTGCAATGGTAAACAGTAAGACAGAGGCTTACTCAGCTGATATAGAACTTCAAAATAAACCAGGCTGGTGTGGTTGTAAAAACATAGAAAGCTCTAAAACAAAAACACAAACCAAAAAATGTAAATTTATAAAAACAGAAGAAAACCACTTCTAATTTGTTTCTTTATTATAAAAAATATGTTTAAAATGTATATGTACAATTTTGTAATGAGTTAATCTATGAGTAAAGTTGTAGATACCTATTTCTAGCCTATTTTATGACGACACATAGGCAAACCTATAGCTTTATACAAAAGATTAGGGAAAAAGCAGTAGAAATCATGGCTAGATTGAAGCCACCAACATGTATGTGCTTATCTCTGTATTTTATAAACAATGGTTATAACTTGTGACTCTGCCCCTGAACATGCTTACAGTTTGGTCACATAAAACTATACCTTCTTGACACCATGTGTGCTTTTATGCATGCTTCCCCTGGGGTAATTTTATTAAGGCATTCTTGCATCCATAAAAAGAACTTTACGTGTAAAAAAAGTGTTTATAAAATTACCAGGAAATCACTTACAAGCCTACAAGGAGGTAATAGGAGAGATATACCTGAGCAGTTCAAAAGCAATGTATTCCAAGCAATAGGTTATGAGACAATAAAGGTCTTTATTCTCACTGGCATTGTTAGGGTGGCTAAAGACTGCTATGGACGTTCACTGGGCAATTCTATAAGGGTGCTAACAGTTAGGCACCCAAAATCTAGGTGCTAAGCTAATATTCAATAATGGCAAGTTTGTGCACCTAATCCATTACAGAATAATAGCATGTCAGTAATTAAGCACTTACATTTAAATGTGACTACTTATGATCGCTCTATAACAGGTATAAAAGGGCACCTAAATGGAACAGTTAGACCTATAACTAACTGTATTCAATAAAGCACATGTTTAAATAGATGGAATGTCCATGACCGACCCATGACCCTCGCATTTGAGGCTGCTTTAAGTGGTATAAAGCGGGGTATAAATGTTCTGAAATAAATTTGAATGCCCCCTTTGCTGTGACATGTTACAACACTCAGACGCCAAGTTATAGAATAATGCCTAAGTGCAGTTAGGCACCTAACTCGTAAGGTGATGTGCCATCCCAAACAGTTTTTATTTAAAATAACCTGACATGGTCACCATGTTTCAGCTAAGGAGCCTGCATCAGGAGTCCATAGGCTGATTGATGGAGTCACAGCTTCACAGGATGTTTGAGACTGAACATCACCTTACGTGTTTTTATTCTACACCCTCTTTTTGTTGCTGTTGCATTTTTGTGGAGTTTTACTTCCCTTCTTCTTGTGTTAGGCACCTAACTGCCATTGTAACCCTATTTTGGTGCTTAATTTCTGTTTGAGTGCCAAAAGTTAGATGCCTATATAGAATTAGAGAGTCAGAGGCCTGAGACTAAACTGCAGTCTAGGCCTCAAACTGAGCACAGGGTTTCAATATATCATCAATGATGACACCTAGACCCTTTTCATGGGTAGTTACTTCTAATGTGGAACCTTGCATAAGGTAGCTATGGTTTGGGTTCCTCTCTCTCATATGTACACTTGTACTTGCTCACATTAAACATCATCTGCCAGTCTCGTAACATCCTCTTGCAGTTTTTCACAATCCTCATGCAATTTAACAACTTTGAATAACTTTAATTACCTCATTAGTTATGTCCTTCTGAATTAGCTTTTGTGGGATGTACTCTGTAGAGGCCAACCAAATGTCGGTTTTGGTTACATTGCTGAAAATGGTCCAAGAGAGTTTTTCTGTCCAGTTTTGGCCAAAAGCCTAGAGCCATGATTTCAGTTTCAGCTGAATCTGACCTTATGTTTTTTTTGTGGAAGGCAATATGTGTGCTTTGTCCTGTTTGTCTCTCCCCCCCCCCCCCCCCCCCACCCCACACACACACATTTAGGACTATCTTACAATCTCTGACAGTCTAGGTGTGTAGTCAGAGTGATCCCCAGTCACTGCTGCCCATGCTGGCCTGTTCTCAAAATGGCTGCCATGACCTCTAGTGGCAATCTTGTGAGATTACAGCAAAAGGTCACGCCAGCCATTTTGAGAGTAGAGCTGACATGCGTAAGAGTGACTGGGGATCACTCCCCAATTATACCACTACACCACCAGGGATTGTAAGATAGTCTGGGGGGGGGGGAGGGCACTTTTTGCATTCTTTTTTATGTAATATGATTGCAAGTCATGCAGTTATGATCTTGCGTAGTAGTTTATATGGTAAATAGAGTGCTCCAAAAAATGCCTTTGATATAAACATTTTGCAGGAATTTAAGTCTGTAAATTTAGGATGATAAGCTCCTTATGAATTAGCCTTTCTGTGGAAATATGGCATCAGCTTCCACTCCAAATGTGGTGCAAAGTCAGCCATTGTAAAAGCACTGTGGGTTTTAGTTTCAGTTTTCATTAGCTGAGGTCCAATTGTGTGGCGGCTATTATGTTTGGAGGTAAAATATAGTCTTTCATTATTTAAATTATTATTATATATATATTCAAGTTTGAATACTATTTGGGTGATTCTAAAAGATTTCCAGGCTCTGTTGGGTATAATGAAATACCCCCCCCCCCCCCCTTTTACAAAGACGCACGGTAATGCCAACACAGCCCATTCACTTTGAATGGGCCTTGTCAACATTACCGCACCAGCAGCCGCTAGTGTGGCTTTTCTGAAAGGGGGGATAGTGTTTTAGACAAATGTTGCATGCAGAAGCTAGATTCTATAAGAAAGGAACCTCCAGTGATTGTTTTCAAGTACAAGTACTAGTCAGTTTATAGTGTTAGTAGGGAAATGATATTTTTCTTTTCGATTGTGCTTCAGAATGGTATAATGTCTGCAGTGTATGCAGGTGCAGTGCTTTTTTTGTAGAAAAAAAGGTGCCAGTACTCATTATGGGTGGGGTCAACACATATGACTCCAGCCCTATTATAGCCACACCCCTTATACCAGCCATGGCGCATATAAACAGACATCATTGAAAATATTATACTAGTGTAGGAGAAAAAATAACGTGATTTTTTTTTCATTATAAATGTGGTATATATCATTCAGTGTAAAAAATGTAATGAAGGATGCTATATTGGAGAAACAGGCCAGATGCTTAAGACAAGATTCAATTTACATAGACATCACATGAACAATACTGGTGCCAGTAGAGTTCCCACCCCTGTTGGTCAGCATTTTACAGGACCAGGACACTGTACCAGTGACTTCACAGTGAGAATCCTGAAAGGTAACTTTAAAACCATACAAGAACGTAAGACCTTTGAAGTCAGAATGATTGAATATTTTAACACCCAACAGAAAGGACTTAACAAAGATCTGGGGTTCCTAGCCCATTATAAACCATAAAGCTGTATTTCTCTGTTGATCACCCCACCCCTCACCTATCCACACCCATCCTGTTAGAATATCAATGATATGCTTTGATGTCCCCATGCATACCTCCTACCCACCCCCTTCCTCCCACCCTGTCAGACTGTCATAGTAATGCTTGAATGTTTTCACTTATATACAAAGAGGAGTGGACCAAAATTCCTCCTGACATGTGTGCAAACCTCATCATCAACTACAGAAGACGTCTGACCGCTGTGCTTGCCAACAAGGGTTTTGCCACCAAGTATTAGGTCTTGTTTGCCAGAGGGATTAAATACTTATTTCCCTCTGCAGAATGCAAATAAATTCATATACTTTCCACAATGTGATTTTCCGGATTTAATTTGTGATGTGCTATCTCTCACTGTTACCAATAACCTACCCTTCAATTATGGGCTGCTCATGTCTTTGTCAGTGGGCAAACTTACAAAATCAGCAAGGGATCAAATACTTATTTCCACCACTGTAAATGCATAAGTAGCCAATATACTCTGTCTAGGTTAGGTGGGACTAAACGTGCCCTTTTTGCTCCCAAGCAATTAAACAATCTTCTTCAAATCTAGAAAGGCTCTGAAGTGTAATTTGTTTAGACATAATTAAGGAATGGGTGACAGATAATTCGTTTTAATTGGTCTCCATACTTTTCTCTTCCCTTTCCCTCATCTCCATCCATGTGCATCTTCTTCTTTTTTCTCTCCTCCCCTCCATCCATGTCCAGCACTTCTCCTCTCTCCTTCCCTCCATCCATGTCCAGCACTTCTCCTCTCTCCTCCCCTCCATCCATGCCCAGCATTTCTCCTCTCTCTTCCCTCCCCTGTATCCATATAAAGCAATAATTCTCTCTCCCCTCTCCTCCATCCAAGTCCAGCATTTCTCCTCTCTCCCTGCCAACTCCTCCATCCATCCATGTCCAGCAATTCTACTCTATCTCCTGATCTCCTTTCCAGCATTTCTCCTCTCTCCCCTGCCCTCCTCTCCCATCCATATGCATCTCCTTCCTGTCTTCCCTCCCCTCCATCCATGTCCAGCATGTCTCCTCTCTCCCCTGCCCTCTCCTCCCATGTCCAGCGATTCTCCTCTCTCCCCTGTCCTCCCCTGCCGTCCATGTCCAGCGATTCTCCTCTCTCTCCGCTTCCCTCCCCTCTCATCCATGTCCAACGATTCTCCTCTCTCCCCTGCCCTCCCCTTCCATCCATGTCCAGAGAATCTCTCTTCGCTGACCTCCCCTCCCATCCATGTCCAGTATGTCTCCTGTCTCTCCTGCCCTCCCCTCTTATCCATGTGCAGCGATTCTCCTCTGCCCCCTGTTCTCCCCTGCCATCCATGTCCAGCAATTCTCTCTTCCCTGCCCTCCCCTCCCATCCATGTCCAGCATGTCTCCTCTCTCTTCTGCCCTCCCCTCCTATCCATGTCCAGCAATTCTCTCTTCCCTGCCTTCCCCTCAAATCCATGTCTAGAGATTCTTCTTTCTCCCCTGCCCTGCCCTCCCCTCCATCCCCAGCGATTTGTTCAAACCTCAGCCCCCCTGCCCTCCCTCAACTCCCCGACTTTCCTTAGCTCCCTGACTTTCCTTGAAATCTTTAATTTACCCGTAGTTGCGGCGAACTGGCAGTAAAAGCAGCAGGCAGGCTTGCCTACTCGTCTCTTCCCTTCCCTCTCAGCGCGTCCTGCCCTCGAGGAAAGGAAATTACATCAGAGGAAGGTGGTACGCACTGAGAGGGAAGGGAAGCGACAAGGAGGCAAGCCTTCCTACCAGCTGTTTTTACTGCTGGTTTGCCATGACTTCGGGTAAATGAAAGATTTCAAGGAAAGTCAGGGAGCTGAGGGGGGGGGAGCACGGGTGCACGAACGGAAGGGAGCAGGCGGGGGGGGGGGGGAGCACGGGTGCATGAATGGAAGGGAGCGGGCAGGTGAGCCGGACCTTACAAAAAAGGTGCCGGTACGCTGTACCGGCACAAAAAAAGCACTGCGCAGGTGTCTGGACTCCCTTACTCTATTTTAGTAAGAATGTATATCATGCTTGTCCTTGATCAATTTTATAACTAAATACAAAATGGGAAACATCTCAATTCTACTTTCTCTTGTTACTTGTGCACAGTTTGGGTAAGCATAAAAAGCTGGTAATCATGATTTTTTTTAACACGTTCTCACAAAGTTCCTTTTTCAGAGGAAGTTTAGCTACATCTGCATTGACTCGTCAGTGCTAGACTTATTGAGAAGTCCTTGTTAAAATGGTTCTTCCAGTTGTCAGCCTGTGCTTGCAGTTCCTGGGATTGGAGGGTTATAATCTCCAGTGGGTTTAACAAAGGGCTGCCAACTGCAAGCTCTGACAATCCCCAGTGCGCCTCATTGGTTCACATTCACACAACCCAACTTTAGTTTTCGGTTTTGGCTTCAGCAACCAGGCAATAAGTTTTGGCTGCAGTTTTGGTTTCAGCTCAAAGAGTTTAGATAGTTTTGGCAGCAGTTTTGGCATTGGCTGAAACTGAAAAAAAGCAGTTTTGATCAGTCTTTAACTTAGTGATTGATAAATTAAGACCAAATGATCACCATAGAAAAGTGAACATGGGGCACCTTGCAGCCCTGATGGTGGATCACTTTTTGGAAATTCATCACACATTTCAAGATTGCAAATGGCAAGTGATTAATTTTGTCCCAATGCCTTTGGGCCGGTCTTTTTGGGGTATGAAAATAACCAAAGTTCGGAGACAGAGGCTCCGAGCTTAAGGCTGGAGAGAAGTAGGATTCTGTTGTGCCATCAGATGCAACTGGGGGAAGTCTACAAGGAAGAAAATATGGGAGAAAGAAATATAAGAAGTCAAGTCAGCACTTTTTCTTTTGCAGATGTACTTTCTGATTATTATGATAGTAGTGGAGCTACAGCTACTCTTACTGTAAATGGTACCATTAGCAATGAGGAGGTTAAGTAGATATAAATTAAAAATATCTACCCTCACACTACCACCATCAGCCATGTCAAAGGAAAAATATCTAAAAAGTTTCTTCTGATTGCCAGAGTTCATTGTTCAGTACTGAATGCAAGCATCTTTATTGAGTAATGGTCTCGTTATGTACAAGAACTTTAGAAGAGGATCCCAACATTCTTTGAAAGTCCAACATAATTAAAATTCATTAGAAGGGGAGAAGTCTGTCCTTAGCATCGCTAACAAATATTGGGCTAGGTTTTTCTTAAAATACAGTACTGCATTCCATGTGCTAACATGCATTGATAATTGTTATTTGAGTAAATTTCATTTTATGCAATGGAGCCTCTTTATTAATATAACCCCTACTGGCTTACAGATGCTATTTTTGGCTGTAGGGCAGGCTGGAGGTAGACATTTACAGTTTGGAAATGGTTCTGAGTTCTAGGTTAGACTAGTAAAAATAAAAGCATCAACACCACTCTCTCTTCATGTATTCCCCTCCCCAATAAAACAGTCCACTCCAGATATTGTTCTGAACCAAAGATTTACTGAAAATCTTAAGGGGTTGGCGACAAAAATAATTGCAAAATTAGAAAAATATTGAACAGTTAATTTAGAGCAATTTAGGTTATACCTAGACTCTGAGTTCAAATCTTTTTTATTAATTTTTTCAAGTAACAAAACATGTATACAAAATGATGTTTCTTCAGAGAAATAAATTACATGCTCAAATGAATAGAACAATAAAATAATTATGGAAAAAAACAACAAAAAGGGAGATGCTATATAGAGACATAATAAAATGGTAGTTTTCTGGGAATATCAAAGGGTATGAGTAGATATAGGACACAGGTTGCCTTGATCCTTTATATATCCATGCATAGAATATCAATGTAATTACAAATCTTGTTTTAAATGTGTCCACAGGTTTCCATGTCTGAAGAATGGCCTGTAGGTTATTTGTTTTTTCATCAGAATTTAATTCAAATTTAGGGCCGTGTTTACTAAGCCGTGTTATAGGCATGTTAGAGTCTTTAATGTGTGTTAACCATGTGCATGTGTTAACCGTGTACACACCTACAATATCCCTGTAGGCGCCTACACGGTTAGCACATGTGCTAATTGTAGGTGTGTTAAAAACTGTAACATGCCTTAGTAAATAGGGCCCCATATATTCTGTGTTCCACCAGAATGTTTGCATTTTTCCAGTTGCCTAGAATCATCTGCAGTGCAATGGAGATTAAAATATCAAAACATCTGAGATCTGATAACTGCACATCCAATTGAGGATGTGCTGAACGTAAAATTATTATATCAATTCAGAGTTTGGTTTTGATAATGAAATATAGCTTGGATGAATTTCCAATTTTGCATCCAGAACAGCTTAATCATTGGACATAAATATATCATATGGGTTAATGTACCTTCAGCTTTGGTACAATGCCAACAAGAGTTGTTAGGGGAGAAACCCGCTTTCCATTTTTTTCAGAGGGGTTCAAATTGCCCTATGTAATACAAAGTAAATGGATTGCACTATGCTGGTGGAATGAGTTGGCTTATTTACTTTGAGCCATAAATGAGACCAATCGATATTATCAAGTTGTATATCCAGGTCCTTAAGCCAAACATCCTGAATACCAATAGAATGCGGAAATTGGAATAAGTACAAAACTAAACTAAATCTTCAAATGAAAGAAAAGCCTGTCCAAATAGGAGTTGATTTAATGACCAAATATTTAGTTGTTGCCATAACTTCCATGATATAGTTTTCTATTCTGAAGTTAGGGTTATACCAAATAGAAATTTGAGAAGAGCTCCATTCTTTTTCATAGCTTTATCAATTTGCAAATGAGCAAAATGTGTATCCTTGATTAATTTATTATTGAATGAATTGCGTAATAAGCATATTGTAATAAGCAAAGAAATAGGTACTGGTGAGATTAAATCCCTTTCAACACTGAGCCATAGAGGGATGTCATGATCTGTAGGAGAAGTTAATAACCAATATATACCAAATATACCTTATTATGCAATGGGATAGTTGTAAAAATCTGGAAAACCTACACCACCATTCATTCTAGAGGCTTTTAGAGTTTTCAAAGAGATTCTTGGGGCTCTGTTGTTCATAGAAATTTTGTTAATTTAAACTCAATGCCTTTATTGAATGGCTTTGAACATAGTCCAAGTAACATCATTTATATGTAGTTTGCACCTAGAGTCTCATCTTCAGATGGAGAACTCATCTTCTCTAACTCCTTCTCCAGAAGATTTTGTAGAGCTTGAGTCTGAATTCAGATGTGATCAAGGTACAGTACCATGGAGACTCCTGGCCCTCCTTGTCACAGATCCAGAGGACATCTTCTGTATCATCTCTTTATTTTCCAGAATCAGGCACTCCCTGCTGTTCTTTCATGTTCCAAAGATGTTTACTTTCTCTTCTTCCTTCATTCCTCTGCAAATATTGGTTCACTGGCTTATCCAGCCAGATTCCCTCTTTTTCTGAGGCACTGATTTAGACAGCCCCAAAATAACACTTTGGTGTTGGACAGTTAACATTCTTGAGATGAGCATTTAAACTAATTCAAATTTTCCTCCAAGTGAGGTCTTCTCCCACCATTTCATCATTAGTATAGAGAGTACACCCCTGTTCCAAAATTGTAAGTGGTACAAAAAGTCACAATACAGTACTTTAGCTGAGTGACCAGAGGTCTCTGCCATCTAAGCAAAGCAGATCCTTAGAGGTTTCTACTTTAATAACATAAGCACTTATGTAGTAGTAGCCTAATGGTTAGTGTAAATGATCCTAGCAACCTGGGTTCAATTCCCACTACAGCTCCTTGTGACCTTGGGCAAGTCACTTAAACCTCCATTGCCCCAGTTACAAAAACTTAGCTTGTGAGCCTCTAGGGACAGAGAAAGTACCTGCATATAATATGTACAGCACTGCATACATCCAGTAGCATTATAGAAATGATTAGCAGTAAATCTATTCACCAGGCAGAAGTACTAATGGCAGTATCATCACAAGATAGAACAGTTATATCATACCAATACACAATCTTGTCAAACTATTCTTTAGCATATTTATCTAGCAATTAGCATCTCTGTCTTAGTTCAAAGCTGTTAAATAGCATGCTGGTTCTGAGAAATTGCAGGGGGACCATAAAAGTCTGGGCATCCAAATGATAGATGAAATGTAATGTTGAAAAGTGCAAAATAATATACATTGGAAATAATAACCCAAACTATAAATTGCATGTTGCTTGGTTCCTCATTAGGAGACATCACTCAAGAAAATGAGTCATTGTGGATAATATCTTGAAATCTTGTGCTCAGTGAGTGGCAGTGGTGAAAAAAGTAAATAGAATGTTAGGAATTATTAAGAAAGGAATTGAAAATAAAACAAATATTAAAATGCCTCTCTATAACTTTATGGTGAGATCTCACATTGACTATTATATGCAATTAGGTAGCCACACCTCCAAAAGATATGGCGGAATAGAAAAGGTCGAGTGGAGCGTCTTGCAGTGAAATCCTGTGGCTGCCCCAATACTAACCCTGCCGCCAAGAACCCTGAAGCAGCAGCCCGAAATGCTGGCCACCATCAGCTTGGAGGCAGAAGGGTGAAGAGGGTAACTTACAGCACAGGGTTTGCTTAGTGCTGAAAAGATAGAGATAGCGGCACCGTAATTGAATGCCGTCGACCTACGACTTGGACACAGAAAAGATAAGTGTTCTAAGTACACTACCAGTATTCTTAAATAGCGAATAGATTGTACCTGCCAAGAACAGAAGTGTGTCCTGCTTATATTAATCTTTTGCTGGAAACAATAAGCATATAATATTCCCTAAAAAGCAATAATAAAAATATTTAATAGAGGAACACTCGAAGACTTGAAGTCTCGGCGGCCATTTTGAATCTCGCCGAGACCGTCAGGCAGCATACAGGAGGACGGAGAGCAGCGCGCTGGGCAGGAAAGAGGGGGCTCTTTCCTGCCCCGACGTCACTAGACCACCAGGGAACATCGCGTGACGTGAGTAGGGGAGAAGTGGTGACAGGGCCGGGGGCAGGGCGATCCCGAACTCGGGGGGAGGGCGGGAGGGAGGGAACTTGCTACCTTCGGACTATAAGATGCACCTCCCATTTTCCTCCCAAATTTGGGGGGAAAAAAGTGCGTCTTACAGTCCGAAAAATACGGTATATATCAGAGAGCTCTTTGAGGCCTTTTTCCTTCCAGAACGAAGAAGTTATTCAACAGCTTTAGTGGGTCTATATCCTATAGTGGGGTATGGTATAAGTTTTGTTATCTTGCGGAATTAGAAAAGGTACAGAGAAGGGTGACCAAAATGATTTACAAGATGGAATGATTCTCATATGTGGAAAGGCTAAAGAGGTTAGGACTCTTCACCTTGGAGAAAAGATACCCTGGGGTTATAATAGAGTTCTATAAAATCTTGAGTGGAGTGAAATGGGTAATGCAAATCAACTGTTTACTCTTTCAAAAAGTTCAAAGACTAGGGGACACTCTATGAAGTTACACAACAATATTTTTTGAAACTAATAGGAGAAAACATTTTTACACATGTTAAGCTCTAGAACTCATGGCCAAACAATATGAAAAAGTAGTTAGTGTAACTGAGTTTAGGAAAGATTTAGATAAATTCCTGGAAGTAAAGTACACGAGAAGGGACATTTTCAGTATGAAGTCTAAATCTGGTTTCAGACGTTTTGCTGAAAACGTCCAAAAATCAAGTGGTGAACATAGAGATTTTCAAACCAGAAAAATTTCTTTTTGTTTCAAAAATGACCATTTCCTAGATGTTTGTAGACATTTTGTGCTCGGTGCATTTTTCTTTTGTGATCATTTTTGAAAAAAAAAGTCCAAGGGGAAAATGTACAAAAACTTGCCATTGGGATGTATGGGTTTTGGGGGGGAGGGGGGCAGCATTCTTAGTAGACTGGCCACAAAGACATCCTAGCAGAGCAGCTATATTTGGCCACGTGAATACATGGAATATCTTTGGCTGGTTTGAACATAACCACATCCGAATATTGACTTTGCTGGTTATGGTCAAACTAGCCAAAAATAAACTAGATCTTCAATGCCAGTCACCTAAAAATGGCCTGGCATTGAATATTCAAGTTTAGCGCTGACTGCAGGAGTTACCCCCTTCTGTAGTATGGTGAGCCCTCCTAAACCCTCTAAAAACCTATTGTACCCAACTGCACACCAATACAATAGCCCTTATGTCTACAGGTCACCTAGGTGTGGGTACAGTAGGTTTGTGGTGGGTTTTGGAGGACTCACTCTTTCTACCACAAGTGTACCACTTGTGTGGGATTATAGGCCTGGGTCCCTTTCTCTACAGTGCACTGCACCAAACCAGTAGGCTACTCCAGGGACCTGCTTTCTGCTCTAATAGGACTGGCCATAACATCTGAAGCTGACACAGAGGCTGGTGTGTACTGTTTCTTTCATAGCTTTGGTGGGGGGGGGGGGGGAATCAGTGACTACTGGAGGAGTAAAGCCCTCCAGTGGTCATCTTATCATTTAGGGCACCTTTTTGTGACTTAGAGGGGCATAATTGAACGGGGCGCCCCCGGAGGACGGCCGCGGGAAGGGGCGGAGCAACCACTATTATCGAAGCAAGATGGGCGTCCATCTTTCATTTCGATAATACGGTCGGGGTCGCCCAAATCTCAACATTTAGATCGTCCTTAGAGATGTTCAACCTAAATGTTGAGATGGTCAACTTTAGAGATGGTCATCCCCGGTTTTCGGCCATAATGGAAACCGAGGATCCCCATCTCAAAAATGACCAAATCCAAGGCATTTGGTCATGGGAGGAGCCAGCATTCATACTGCACTGATCCCCCTCACATGCCAGGACACCAACAGGGCACCCTACGAGGCACTGCAGTGGACTTCACAAATTGCTCCCAGGTGCATAGCTCCCTTACCTTTGGTGCTGAGCCCCCCAACCCCCCCCCCAAACCCACTCCTCACAACTGTACACCACTACCATAGCCCTAAGGGGTGAAGGGGGGCACCTACATGTGGGTACAGTGGGTTTCGGGTGGGTTTTGAAGGGCTCACAATTACCAGCACAAGTGTAACTGGTAGGGGGGGAAGGGCCTGGGTCCACCTGGCTGAAGTGCACTGCACTCACTAAAGCTGCTCCAGGGACCTGCATACTGCTGTCATGGAGCTGGGTATGATATTTGAGGCTGGCATAGAGGCTGGCAAAAAAAAAAATAATTTCGGGTGGGAGGGTTGGTGACCGCTGGGAGAGTAAGGGGAGGTCATCCCCGATTCCCTCCGGTGGTCATCTGGTCAGTTTGGGCACTTTTTTGAGGCTTGGTCGCAAGAAAAAATGGACCAAGTAAAGTCCACCAAATGCTCATCAGGGACGCCCTTCTTTTTTCCATTATCGTTCGAGGACGCCCATCTCTTAAGCAAGCCCCAGTCCCACCTTCGCTACGCCTCCGACACGCCCCCATGAACTTTGGTCATCTCTGCGACGGACTGCAGTTGAGGGTGCCCAAAATCAGCTTTCAATTATGCTGATTTGGGCGACCCTGAGAGAAGGACGCCCATCTCCCGATTTGTGTCGGAAGATGGGCGCCCTTCTCTTTCGAAAATGTCCCTGTTAGTCATTATTGAAACAGGTCTAGACCAAAACATCTAACTTTTAGTCCATGTTCTGGGAACACCCAAATCCTGATTCCAACATACCCTTTTTTGATTTGGATGCACTGCATATGAACTACATAGAAAAATGTCTTAAAACTGTGTTTCAAAAATAATGATTTGGATGTTTTGGACCAAAACATGTCCATTTGCAGCTTTGTGCCACTTTTTGGACATTTTTCAGTTTTGAAAATGAGCCCCAAAGTGTTATTATGGTAGACCTGGGAAAAGCCACTGTTTATCCCTGGGGGTAGATAGCATGAAATCTTGTTACTTTTGGGTATTTGTGAACGCTGTTCCCTCTAATCTGAGCAGGAGTCCTCCAGCTGCATTACTACCAGAAGGGAGACGGGGGGGGGGGGGGGGGGGGGGGTGCTTCAATATTATGTTTTCAATCACTAGGAAGATGCAGGTTCCCTGGAATCCTGTACAACTTGTCTGTCCTTCTCTATTGAACAAGTGATAGTGAAATAGCACCACCCACTGGCAGGACTATAGGTGGAGGACTCCAGCTCAGCTTAGAGGGGAACTGTGCTTGTGACCTGTCTTGGTCACTGTTGTATGCAGGATGCTTTGGCTTACCCAGTATGGCAATTCTTAGGTTCCTATGTTCTTATGTTATTTGTCTCAAAAAAGAGATACCTCTACATAAATTAATTGAATTGTGTTCTACTTATGAGTAGTTCTGGAACACTGTATCTATATATAAGTATCCAGAGTGCACTTATGTGATATCCATTCTATAAAGAAAAATAGGCATCTACTTTCCTTTATAAAATACTAGCATAATCAGGGCTTTTTTTGAGGGGGTACTTGGGGGTACTGAGTACTGGCACCTTTTCCACTGTCTGCTAAACTTGACCCATGGTTTTCATATTTTAATGAAAGAGCACAGGTCCTACATACAAATTCTGCCTTGTCATAGATTCTATGACTGGTTGCAGGGGTCCTGGCTATTGTGGGGTGAGTCCCTCAATGATCACTCCACCCCTGAAGGGTGGCCTGGCATTTGAGTACCGGCACCTTTTTTGCTAGACAAAATGCACTGAGCATAATAGGAGAAATACATGCCTATAATTTAGGTGTGATTGCTTATGTCAGCTATGCACATTTAAGTTATAGTATTCTACAAGCTGCATGACATGAGTCCTGTCCAAACTCCACCCAGACTTCACCCATCTGTAATTTAATGTAAAATACATGCTATATATGATATGCGTGTATTTACAGAATAACTCTTAGATGCACAGAAATGCATACACACATATATATGCCATCATTCTAAACATTTACATGTGCAATCAATGCATAAATGCTGATGCCTGTTTTATGGAATAGCCCTCCTGCCCCTTTACGACAAAAACCATCTAGATAATGTGTAGTTAAATAAACCACTAACTACAGTAAAGAGTTCCATACCTATTATCATAGGGTCCCTTCCTGACAATTGTAAGTCATTCTATCTGTAGTCTTTGAAGCTCTTCAGGGTAGTCAAGGAATATTACAGCTGTATTTATTTATTGAAACATCAAATTTACTTTAGATTAACAAACTGGGCAATAGCCCATAAAAAGACAAAAAGATCTGTCTGAAACCTGACTGTGCAAAAGAATATTTTTCTTTACCAATATTGGGCTCAGTTTATCTGAGGTACCATGACAGAACCACTCAGGCCCCCATGCACAAAACTTACCGGGACAGCAACATGTGATTTAGACCGGTTCAATCCATTTTTAGTGGTATTCTGCAAGACATATACAAAGGCATTCTGCAGGCTCTTTTCCATTCACGGTGTCAGCCAACGGAAATTGCATGAAAATCAATGCAAATGAGCTGATTAGTATTTACATGTGCATTCCGAGGGATGCATAGCCATTTATGAGTGATGCATATAAAGACATGCCTAACTTTTACAGGGGAATTTTTATAGGAGGTCAGGAGCCATCATAGCAGCTAGTTTCATTGTTAGGTGGTGAGATCCTCTTGGCTATCCTGGGCAGGGAGGCTGGCAGACTTTGCAGTGCCTTGAATAGGGCCAGGGGAGACCTTATGACCCGCATATGAGAAACAAAAAAAAAAGGTCTTCCTTTGCAGGAAAGGAAGGAGAATGCCTATTTGAGAAGCCCTAGCTAGGGAACTGGTCACCGGCTTCAGAACTTTACTTTGCACTGCAAGCTGGGGGCAGGGAGAGATCGCAGCAGAGATCTGAGGTGGAAATGAAAGCTCCAGGTACAACATCCCCCAGCGTTGGCCAGAAGAAACACGACAGCAGGACTATTCAGAAGACTGCTAGGTCATCCAAAGAAGAAATTGCTTACTTGCAAAAGGTCCGCAGAGAAGAACATTCTCACCCTGAGTACTATGAGTAGGTGAAAATTAAAAATGACTGTTTCTTGGAAAAAAAAAAAGCTATACATGGCTTTCATACATGCAGCTTGTATGTGTGTGTGAAACTGAGTGTAGAACACACTGTTCTGAGCGTGCACAGAGCAGTCACACTTAGCGATTGACTATTCTGCGCATGTGCAGCTTAGTGATTGGCTTTCCCCCTGTCAAGCTGCTCACTGTTTTTGTGAGTAGCTCATTTTCATGTGGTTTCTTTTGAAAATCGCTTACTATTTCCACCTCAGTAACTTTTACCGAGGTGGAAATAGTGAGCAGTTCACTCTGGGGACTTTTGTGTATCGACCCCTCAAGTTTTATACACAGTCTATAACTGTTTATTACTTATAATAGCACTAGAGATCTCAATCTACAACACTAACCTTCTCCCTTCTGGAATCTCTCTCTCTCTCTCTCTCTTTTCTCTCTCTTCCCCCACACAGGGCCACCAAGGTGGGGGGGGGGGGGGCAGGGGGGCAAAATTCCCCAGGCCCGGGCCTCCAAGGGGGACCCGGCACCGGGGCCTCTCTCTCTCTTTCCTGTTCCTGACGGGACCCGAGTGATCACGTCCTGACAGGAGCAGGAGAGAGAGAAGTCTGGCGCCGGGCCTCCCCTTCAATGCTGGGGAGGACCCAGAGCTTCCTCCAGCGCTGCTCTGCTGAGTGACTGCTTTTTCTCTAAGGTGCGCATACTCGGTTTGAAACCGAGCATGCCCTGAGAGGAAAAACAGCTGCAGGGGCAGGCAGTCAGTGCAAGAAGAAGATGCTTCTGCTGGCAGGGCCTCAGGTTCCCCGCAAGCCAAGGTATTTGTGTTGCGGCAGTGATAGCGATGGGGGTGCTGCAGCGATTGGGTGGGGAGGTGGCAGTGATTGGGGGCAGCAGCAAATGACAATTGGTGGGGGCAGCAGTGGCCCTGACCTGGGCACAGTGGCAGCAGCCCTGCCCCAGGCCCGGTTCAGTCTCTTGGCTGCCTTGCCCCCACATCTAGCCCTCTGAAACACCATATAACCTCGTTGTAGGGCCAGGACTGTCACCCATCCTGGGAGTTTTTTCTCTGTTTCCCAGGAACCCTGTTCTGCTTTTGAAGCATGTTCTTAATCCTATATCTTCACCCAGCAAGCAATTCCTTAGCTTCAAGGGGCAGACCAGACTGAGAGAAAACCTTGATCAGACTGACTGTCACACTACTTTGCAGCTAAAGCAATTGGTTTTGACAGTGTTCATTTAACTGACTGTTCTTGTTGCAAAATGCCAGCCAGTAAGTTCTAAAACTATTCTAAATTGCATTAGAGAGCAAATTAGGCACTGAGAAAGAATGCTTTGCCAACCATTCATTTACCTGCAAATTCTATATTAGCGCGACTAGAGTTGTACACACAAATCTGGATGTTTTCTGATTTGTGTGTGCAACTCAATTGGTTAACAAGCCAATCAGCGCAGATAATTTGATGCTAACAAGCAATTTTTGACACTAATTGGAATTTACGTGCACTACTCGCTAAGTGTATTCTATCAAGTAGAATGCGTAAATTCTACCGCACGGATCTCAACATTAGGCATGGCCATGGGAGGAGCATGGTAGGTCATGCAGTGTTATGGAATAACCCACTCCGTGCCTAAAGTTAGGTGTGGGCATTTACACTAGCTATTCATTGGTTTAATTTGCTGCGCCTAAATTATAGTCACGTGGATGGATTTAGGTGTATTCTGTAAACTGTACCTAACTTTAGGTGCGGTTTACAGAATATGACTAAGCATGTTTTCTTTCGGCACCAATTTTTTAGGTGACATTTATAGAATTTGTTCCTTAAGCACCAAAATGTCAAGAGGTTAAGATGGGCATGATGCTGATAGATCACAGGATTTCTTTAGCCGTTGCATATTCATCACCATCATCATTATCATTATACCTTCCTTTTCTTCATCTATTTTATAAAAAGCCTAGAACACTATCAGTACCATAGACGTGAATTTATTGTGAGAATCACATTGCGAAATAAAAGATACAAACCCTACAGAAATGAGAGAAACAAATAGATGTGAATGATTCTCTTATGTGCACCCAGTATGAAAGAGTTTATGCACATTCACTGTTTCATATAAATCTTAAACCTGATCATTCACTAATTTCTGAAAACATGATGGCATTGTAATGAGGTGCCGACTGTTGGTTATAAACTCTGTGAACGATTCAGATAGTGTGCCAAACACTGGAGAAGCTACAGAAGCTTTACGACCTTTTAGAAACAGAGAAATGTAAACACAGAAATATAAAGCACAAGGGCAGATACAGACCATATGGCCCATTCAGTCTGCTCATCCACACCTCCTGCTCAGCTTTACATTCCCTTCCTCTCCCTCAGCAATCCCATGTATTCTTAAATTCTGATACTGTCCTTATGTACCACCTTCACTGGGAATCTGTTCCTCCTTTGGATAGTTTCTCATTCTTTTTCTTTTACTCACGGTGGGGTGGGGGGGGGGTCAACTTTTCTAAATAATTGGGGTGCTAAATGCGATTAAAATTACCTGTCTTTGGACACAGTGAAGGTTGGGTTTTTGAAGCTGACTGCTTTCAAGATCTTTGAGAGGAAGAAACTCCTAAAATAAGAAAAGGAAGTCAAGACCTGGGTTTCTTCTCAAAGTCTTAGAAAAATCCTTCTCTGGAGGAAGTTAAAGGGAATGTCCAGTGGCTTAAATGTTGCAAGTTCAAGCAGTCTCATTGTTAGCCCAAGCAGCAGTTTGGTATTAAAGTAAAAATGAAGCAAGCTTGATACTATTGTAAGTTGAAGCAAAACGTCCTAGAGTTTACAGATGATGGTAATAAGAGGCCCTTTCAGTGGGATAACCATTCACCCAAAGGTAAAGATAATTATGGAGAAGGGAGCATTATTTTTGTTTTGGCCCCTAGAAGTATGTCAAGTAGACAGTCTACATTTAATTCAATGGAATAGGGCAAAGGGTTGATGTCAACTATGATGTAGGGCAGTGGTTCTCAAACCTGGGCCTGAAGACACCCCAGCCAGTCAGGCTTTCAGGATATCCACAATGAATATTCATGAGAGAGATTTGCATGCACTACCTCAACTGCAACTGGACAACGCTATAATAATGGGTGGTTTCAATTACCCTGATATTGACTGGATATATGTTACATCAGGGAGTGCTAGGGAGATAAAATTTCTAGATGTAATAAACAATTGCTTCTTGGAGCAGCTGGTCCAGGAACTGATGAGAGGGGAAGCCATTTTGGATCTGGTCCTTGGTGGCATGCAGGGCATAGTGCAAGAGGTGGTGGTGTTAGGTCCCCTGGGAAACGGTGATCATAACATGATCAATTTTGAGCTACTATCTGGGATGAACCCACAAAAGAAATCTACTGTATCTGCATTTAATTTTCGAAAGGGCGACTATAATAAAATGAGGAAAATGGTTAAAAAGAAACTAAAAGGATCAGCTGCAAAGGTTAGGACACTAAACCAGGTGTGGACGTTATTCAAAAATACCATCTTGGAAGCCCAGTCCAGATGCATTCCACGTATTTGCAAAGGTAGAAAGAAGAGAAAACATCACCCAACACAGTTAAAAGGTGAAGTAAAAGAGGCCATTACAGCTAAAAAATTGTCCTTCAAAGAATGGAAAAGGACCCAAATGAAGAAAATAAGAAGCAACATAAGCACTGGTAAGTTAAATGCAAAGCATAAATAAAGGATACTAAAAAAGAATATGAAGAGAAACCGCAGAGGCTAAAACTCACAGTAACAACTTTTTCAGGGACATCAGAAGCAGAAAGTCTGTGAGGGAATCTGTGGGACTGTTAGATCATGAAGGAGCAAAAGGGGCACTCAGGGAGGACAAGGCCATAGCAGAGAAACTGAATGAATTCTTTGGGTCTGTCTTTACAGAAGAAGATGTAAGAGATCTGCCAGTACTGGAAATGGTTTTCAAGTGTGATGATGTGGAGGAACTGAAAGAAATCTCAGTAAACCTGGAAGATGTACTGAGCCAAATTGACAAATTAAAGAATAGTAAATCACCTGGACCGGATGGCATATATCCAAGGTAACTCAAGCATGAAATTGCTGATATGCTGTTAGTAATATGCAACCTGTCATTAAAATCGTCCATAGTACTTGAAGATTGGAGGGTGGCCAATGTGATGCCGATTTTTAAAAAGGATTCTAGGGGAGATTTGGGGAAATTATAGACCAGTAAGCCTGACGTCAGTGCTAGTCAAAATAGTGGAAACTATTATAAATAATAAAATTCCAGAACACGTAGACAAACATAGTTTCATGGGACAGAATCAGCATGGGTTCAGCTGAGGGAAGTCTTGCCTCACCAATTTGCTTCATTTCTTTGAAGGCATGAATAAACATGGATAAAGGTGAGCAGGTTGATGTAGTGTATCTAGATTTTCCAGAGAAAATTAAAGAGTCATGGGATAGGAGGCAAGGTTCTGGTGTGGAATTGGTTATTGGACAGAAAACAGAGGGTAGGGTTAAATGGTCATTTCTCTCAATGGAGGAGGGTGAACAGTGGAGTGCCGCAGGGATCTATACTGGGACCGGTACTATTTAACATATTTATAAATGATATGGAAATCAGAATGATGAATGAGGTGATCAAATTTGCAGATGATACAAAACTATTCAAGGTTGTTAAAACACATGCATACTGTGAAATATTGCAGGAAGACCTTAGGAAATTGGAAGACAGGACATCCAAATGGCAGATGAAATTTAATGTGGACAAATGCAAGGTGATGCACATTGGAAACAATAATCCGAATCACAGTTACCGGATGCTAGGGTCCACCTTGGGGGTCAGATCTCAAGAAAAAGATCTGGGTGTCATTGTAGATAATACGCTGAAATCTTCTACTCCGTGTGCGGGGGTGGCCAGAAAAGCAAACAGGATGCTAGGAATTATTAGGAAAGGGATAGTGAATAAGACTAAAAATGCTATAATGCTTTTGTATCGCTCCATGAGTGTGTCCGCACCTTGAGTATTTCGCTCAGTTCTGGTCACCGTATCTCAATGAAGATATAACGGAATTTGAAAAGGTTCAAGAAGAGCAACCAAAATGATAAAGGGGATGGAAACTCCTCTCGTATGAGGAAAGGCTAAAGAGGTTAGGGCTTTTCGGCTTGGAAAAGAAATGGATGAGAGGAGATATGATTGAGGTCTACAAAATCCTGAGTGGTGTACAACGAGTAGAAGTAAATAGATTTTTTACTCGTTCCAAAAGTACAAAGACTAGGGGACAGTCGAGGAAGTTACATGGAAATACTTTTAAAACAAATAGGAGGAAATATTTTTTCACTCAATGAATAGTTAAGCTCTGGAACTGTTTGCCTGATGATATGATAATAGCGGTTAGTGTATCTGGGTTTAAAAAAGGTTAGGACAAATTCCTGGAGGAAAAGTCCATAGTCTGCTATTGAGACAGACATGGGAAGCAACTGCTTGCCCTGGGATTTGCAGTATGGAGTGTTGCCACAATTTGGGATTCTGCCAGGTACTTGTGATCTGGCTTGGCCACTTTTTGGAAAACAGGATTCTGGGCTAGATGGACCACTGGTCTGACCCAGTATGGCTACTCTTGTATTCTTATGGAAACTGTATGTCCCTTTAATTTTGGAGCAGGGCAAAAGAGAATCATTATTTTTCTGTATTCTGTATTATGTATTTGAAGGTTTTGTAAACCACCTTCCCAATGTCAAAAAAGATAATCTGAGATGATGTAAAGACAATAATATGAAAATCAAAGACATAAAGGCCTATAATTACAAACAAAAATTAATATGGGGAGTCTTATGACTTCATATACTGGCTGTAAATATTTTAATAATTGCAAATGTGACCAAAGCCCTTTGGAGCAGCTTTAGTGTGTGGGAGTGCAGTTTATGGAACATTGTATTCAAGAGGGAGAAGTGTTTTTATCAACAGATAATCTAAAACTGTAAACTGAAGAGTTGATAAATCAAATATAGAGAGGAATACCTTGCTGTAATTCATACCCTGTTATCTTGAAAAATGGTCTGCATGGGATTACAAGATATTTGAAGTCCAAATGTACAATTTTATATATTTTGTGGGTAAATGTATAATAGTCTCCTCTCCAACTGTCCAGTTTGCTTACCAGTCTTCTACACAGAACAGTGTCACAAGCCTTACTTAAACCCACCACCTTATTTAAAAATTCAGTCAAATTTGTCTGACAGTCTCTTCCTTCTGTAATCTTGGTTTTCTGTTCTTTTCTTGTTTCACTGTGTTTCTATGCTCATTTTTCAGTTCTGCCCTATGAAAAACATACTTGATTCTTGTCTAAGACTTGCTCCCTCTTTCCTGCTACATATATTCCAAAATGGCCAAACTTTCTTTTAAGCTATGCCTATGAGGTGATAAATAATTAAATAATGAAACCTTCAGGAACACATCCATTTATAAATAGCTGCAAAGATGTATTATGGCAGTGGTTCTCTACCTACTCCTCAGGACACTCTTAGCTGATCCAGGGGTCCTTTTACTAAAGTGCGCTGAAAAATGGCCTACGCTGGTGTAGACGCGTGTATTGGGTGTGCACAGGTCCATTTTTCAGCACACCAGCAAAAAAAGGCCTTTTGGGGGGCCAAAAATGGACGTGCGTCCAAATGAAAATTGGTGTGCATCCATTTTGGGCCCAAGACTTTACTGCCACCCATTGACTTAGTGGTAAGGTTTAATGTGTTAACCGGGTGGTAATCATCAGCGTGCATACAATGCCAATTACTGCCCGGTTAGCACTGCACACCGGAAAATAATATTTTCCTGCGCACTTAGCAGACGCACGTCAAAAATGAAATTACTGCCCGGGCCACACGGTGGCCAGGCAGTATTCAAAACTGACACACATAGGACACATATACGCGCATTAGTAAAAGGGCCCCCCAGTTTTCCCAGATATCTGAAATGAATATGCAGGGAATATTGCCTTCATCAAATGCAAATCTATCTCATGCATATGTTCACTATGGAAGCACTGGTCATGTTTGTCAGAGAGCTAGGTTGACAGCCATTGCACTATAGTATATAAAGTGGGATAAACTCATGATAAATGGAGGTTATATTCATGTATTACAGTCTTGGATAGTGTAAGTAGCTAATCAAACAAAATCTCATGTAATCATTGCTACATCCATATTGATCCTCTTTGGTTGCCTTGTTCTAATTGGTTTTCCTCAAAAAAAAAAAAAACAGTACATATTAAAGTAGGCTGTGCAAAATCCCCAGATTTTACTTTGATATTTGCTAAAACTTAACTTTATTTCCAAATAGTTGATTGAAATTGACTATTAGGATACCAGCCACCAAATGATCAACAGTACTGAATGGGTAAATATTTTAGGCAACTCAGGCTCTAGCTAAGTACGTTCACAGTAGCTCAAGTACTAACTAAACACTTGTTGCGTTTCGGAGAAAAGCCCTCAGAAACCTCAGATATTTAGTCTCAGGTTTTGAACACTGTTACAAACGATTTAACAATGTATACAGTGTTCAGTTTCTATCATCGGGCATAAAAACTCCGCTAGCTTGTAGGTTAAAGATCCCAAAGATCATAAGCTGTCAATTCTTCAATATCAGAAAAAGCAGTTAGCTTAAACACTCCAGATTTGAGAATCCACCAGTGAATTACGTCAACTTTCCAACAGCTGGTATTTTACAACGTACCAATAATCCCAGAAGCCCAGATTGTAACTCCTCCCCTTTACTTTTCTAAATTACTGACATCCATTCGATTTCTCGATTTAAGCCATCTGGATATACCGAATTTAAAGGGAAAATCCACAATTGTTCTTTATAATTTAAGAATCTTTCTATACAGCTTTTGGAAAGTTGATGTAATTCACATTATAAATAGCTAAAACCCCGCGGCCATTTTGAAACACAGGAAGAGCAACGAATATCTTTCCAGCTTTGATTGAGGTATTGAACGATGTGGGATTTATTGATACTGAAGGGATGTAAAATGTAGATATATTAAGATGTTATCTGATCGTCTTGTTTTCACTTTATAGGAGACATACTTGATACAGCATTAAATGCAAAACATGATTTCATGTCGGATCAGATGTCTCTGAGATGACTAAATTTTAAACAAAAAATAGAAAAAAGGAATGAAGAAAATATAGAGTTTTCACATTTAAGCTAAGTGCAAGTTTGATTAATATTTTGAGTCAAGTCTATGAATGAAAGTTTAAGAATATTAAAATTACGGATCAATGAGTACATGCCCACCATAAAAAATGCCTGGCTCATATTATAGCCTGAATGGTGGTGACATGGTTATCTGATAGATCCTATATCTAGATATCCCTTTAAGATTGTATGAATAAGGCGATAAAGATATACTGGGAGTTGGGTAATGATATAGGGATTGCATAAGAGGAACCCCCTCCACTAAATATAATTGATACTGTATAAATTGGATAGATCAGCTATGTTATAGCATTGTGGACAGATAAATATGTTATGACTAAATACTGTTTAAAACCGATACACTAAGTCTCGAAGGGTCCAATCACAATGCAAGTTGTTGTCATAAAAATGGAGATGGCCTATCTAATTGCAAATTTATGAAATACAAAGAGCACTTTTTGTAAACATGGTGATCTAATACTTGTCAGTAAACACACAAACAAATAAATGTGGGCCTCTTTTATCAAGCTGCACTAGCGGCTCCCAGTGCGGTAATGCCGACAAAGCCCATTCACTTTGAATGAGCTCTGATAGCTGTGCGGGAGCTGCTAGCACAGCTTGATAAAAGAGACCCTATGTAAATAAGGCTTCTGATTCTAGGTGTTTGTCATTTGGAATTTTAGTTATTTATTTTTAAGACAATCCAGTGCTTTCTCAGAGTAAAAAAGAAATAGGGGTTAATATTGTTTTTGCATTGCAAAAAAAAACCAACAACAAAATGAGACTTTTTGTTGAAGTCATTCTCTAAGCTCTATCCACAGCCCTCCTACTCTAAGTCCTAGCAATACATTCAGTTCCAGCTCCCTGTTGTTTCAAGCCCCAGCAACACCTTGAGCTCCAGCCCCCCTATCTCCAAGCCCCAGCTACCCTTTCTCTAAACTCCTGAAATATCATCAGTCCCAGAACCTCCTTCTTCAAGCCCTGCAAGTGCATCAGCCACAGTTACCCCTTCTCCAGTCTCCTGAAATAGAATGAACCACATCCCCTTTCTCCAAGCTCTAGTGCCACTCAGCATCAGCTTCCCCTTGTTCCAGCTCCAGCTCCCACTTTTCTCAAGTCTAGCCCCATCCTCCTACCTTCCATAGAATTACAGGATCTTGTGAGTTTGCTTCCACTACTCAGTGCTACTTCCTCTTCTAACAGTACTGTAGAAGGGTTGAACCAGTGGCAATGGAACATCTCTTTGTTTGAGAGACCAAGCTCCACCCCCAACCCCACCCATGCTCTGCCCCCAACTCCAGCATCTGCCATACCATAGTCACTCCCTTCCCATGTCATCCAACATCCTTCCCTACATTTGAACCATCTACCATTGTGCTGTTCTCTCCACCTCCTCACCCCCTGTGACATGTTAAGTGCCTTACCTCTCTTCGCCAGGGTGGCAATACTCTAACCAGTACAGCACCACAAGCATAGACCAGCCGGCACATGTCCTTGAGCATCTGTGCATGCTCAAGGCCTGCCTTCTTACTCCTCCTCCAAAACTTCCTATTTCATGCTCAAGGCCCTGTGCCTGCCAACCTCAATGCTTTTGGTGCTGTGCTGGTTGGAGTATCGCCCCCCCCCCCCCCCACTAGAGGTGGGAGGTAAGGTACTAATCTCATTGTGGGGGGCAAGAAAGATGAAGAGAAGGCGAAGTTGGAGCAATGTTCCCTCTAAGGACTGAAGTTGACACGAGCAAAAATTTTCTGTTACATTACATTGTGAGCACTTCTTACTGATAACATACACATCTCTATATAAAAAAGGCACCTCCAACGTTTGAATGAAGCCTCACCGGAAACTTGAGGCGGGCGAGATATCTGGTTTGGCCATGAGTGTCTGCCCCGCCCTCGCGTCACAACGTGATGACATCGAGGGCGGAGCACAGACACTCAACGAATCAAGGAAGCCCATTGTTTAATCTCTGTTTCCACTCCCCAACGCAGCCGTCATTCCCATACACTCAAAACCAAACAAAATCGCCACTACACCCCGTCCCCCCATCCACACTCCCCCTCACCCACCCTCTCGCAGCCCCTCACTCACCGTTCCGCCGCACCCCCTCTCCTCTCCGACTCTGGCCATGCAGCAAGACGATTACTATACACGACTGGATTTGACCCAATCAACTACACTGTAAGCAAGGAGGCCCATTGGTTAATCTCTATTTCCACTCCCCAACACAGCCGTCATTCCCATACACTCAAAACCAAGCACACCTACGAGCTGCTGATACACATTGTCGTTTTTCCCCCTTCTTCCATCTGAAACACGTCTAAAGCTGTTTCTACTGTATAAACTGCGCCTTAACAGGTAAAGGACCAAAGGTTTTTGTTTTCTTACTGCACACCTTTTTAATTTATTTGAAAGCTACACATCTGTTCATATGAATATCATGAAATCTAAATTAAACATCTCTAAAACAGTTTATCCAGCCGTTGCCTGTCAATGTGTGTCACTGAAAGAGTATGAGGGACCTCCAGCTGCCTGTGGGTCAAGACCGGACTTAGCTGCTGGACGCCAGAAGCAGTGTCTCCTTAGGTTGACAGCAAATAGCAACCCCCCCCCCCAACAAGCACCTCGGAGGGAGGGAGGAAGGGAGGGGACAGGACCATGGAACTGGGAGGGAGGGGGAGGGACCTTTGAACTGGTAGGGTGACCCTGGAACTGGGAGGGGACTATGGAACTGGTGGAGGGAGGGAAAGTGACCCTGGAACTGGGAGGGTGGGGACCCTGACACTCTGACGGAAGGTGAGGGGTGACCCTGAAACTGGAAGGGACCCTGGAACTCGGAGGGAGGGAGGATGACCCTGGAACTCGGAGGGGGGATGACCCTGGAACTCTGAGTGAGGGAAGGGGGATGACCCTGGAACTCAGACGGACAGAGGGAAGGATGCAGGGCGGACTCTGGAACTGGGAGAGAGAGGAGGGAGGGGCCCCTGGCACACATTCTGATTCTCACACACACACTCTCTCTCTCTCACGGACACACTCGCACCCACTCTCACTCTCTCTCTGTCTGTCACACACACACACTCGCACATTCACTCTCTCTCACACAGTCAATCTCACACACACTTTCTCAAACATACACACTCCCAGGAAAACCTTGCTGGCTCCTGTTTCATTTCTGTCAGAAACGGGCCTTTTTCACTAGTACGTAAATATTTGCGGGGAGGCTGTAAAGAATTCTATGATCCATGCTCTGCATACATTCCCTACTTGTTCATCTGTAGTTTAACTATGCTAATGTGATGTAATCAGCTGCTGAATCTATAGCACAGCTTAGAAGGAACACTGCTCCCCATGTACAAGCACCACTTTTAACAACTAAAAAAAAAGGGACAGTAGGGGCATTTTTGAACACAATGGTGAAGGACCCCTTCACTGTCTACCAGCTGCCTCCCCAGTACCTCTGTTTACTGATGGTATTATGCACACTGTAATATACTTCAGGGAATTATGTATCAAAAAATCTAAATAATACATGGAAAACCAGCATATTAAACAGAAATGTATTTGCAGTAGCCTGGAAATATACGCAGGTACTTTAATACTTGACTCTCTGTCAGCCCTAGCTCACACATTTTGACATCTTCCCATTGGCCACATGAACAATGATGTTCAGCAGCACTATAACAGAAATCCTGAGGTTGCTGGCAACCATAAAATAATTTACTTATGAATCTTTTTGGAAGGTTGCCAAATGGCCAGTAGCCTTCAGCTCAGCTAGCCGTAAGCGGTTGAGTTACTAAAGATTAGGTACAGCTAATATAGATAATATTACCTGTACCTAATAGAGCTGCAAGCTGAGAAACGGGGAGCCCACTGCTGCTCCTTGAAATCATGGACAACTCACAACCCTCCATTGAATCAGGTACCAAACTTGGGCCCTGTTTACAAAGCCACACTAGCAGCTGGCGGTGTGGTACTGCCAATGGAAACAAGAGAGAAAAAGGGGGGTCCACTCCTTCCACAAAAACGCAAACAAAGCAGACCAAGGGTGGAAGAAGACCAAGTCCAAATGACTAGCCCAAACAAAGAAGTAAGAGCTCCAGACAAAGTTTATTGGGACCCAACATCTCTCCCCCGCTCTCCCCACAGTGTCCGAGAATCAGCTCTCCTGTCTCTGAACAGTGTATCCTATAGGTGCCCCGGGGTCTGCAGAGATTCATCTTTATTGCTTGCACCGGCCCCGCAGGCTTCCATCTGCAAAGGGGTTCACATTCCAATATTGAAATAACACCCCTATCATAGACCATTTTCAAATTAAGTTTTCCCTATGTGACCACCTGAAAACACATGGCACTTCCCAGAGTTTGAAAGGAGATCAGATAGAAGAAAAAGATGACTGCTGAGAATTTCCTAGAGGCTTCGGACTATCTACATGTGGTTGAAAAGACAACTGCAACATCAGAACAGGTTGATATTTGGAATACACATGAGCTAAGACCTTAAAGAAAATGGCACCACTAAAAAAGGTCTTATGCCCACTCACAAATGCTCATGTTGGTTTCTCTACAACTTTAGACCCTTAAGCATGAAGGACAGAAGCTGGAAAGGAGTTGGCATAAATCTCGCCTGCATGAGGACAGGCTAAACTGTAGGAAGTATATAACAAAGTATCGCCAAGCCTTAACAGCAACCAAACACAGTATTTCTCTCAATTCTTTGAAAAGGCTGCCAATTCAACCAAGCACCTGTTCAGCATAATAAACAGCCTACTGCAACCCCCACAAAGAACCAGCCTGCCCAGTCAAAACTGAACTGCAATGATTTAATTGCATACTTTGCCAACAAAAATTAAAAGTCTCTAAAGGATGTACAGGCAGTCTCACCCAGTCTCCAATCAGCTAACCAGGAGCACACAAACATATCTCCTCCTGATACAGACATTTAGGACTCTTTTAACCCAATAACATAGGAGATCCTTGACAAAATCCTAAAAGACCTTTGACTGACTACCTGCTCCCTCAGCTCCTGCCCATCAAAGATAGTGCAGCAAGTAGGTGCCTCACAGAAGTGCCACAAAAATCATGAACTCCTCTCTTTGCAAAAGAACAACCTTGACCAGGACAAACTTGAAAGTTACAGGCCAGTATCTAACATCCAATTTCTAGCAAAACAAACCATCTGGGTTCAACTCAGTGATTGCCTAGAAGAGAGAAACTGGCTAGATTCATGCCATTCTGGATTTATTCCTGGTTATGGAACAGGAAAGATCCTTGTATCCCTGCTAGATGATCTTCACAGAAATCGAGACAGGGGATTTGCCTCGGTATTATTACTGCTAGATTTCTCAGCAGCTTTTGACACTGTGGATCATGATATCATGCTATCACAACTGGCAGACACAGGTGTGAATAGAACAGTGCTTGCTTGTTTCAGATCCTATCTATTAGACAGGCAACAGTCCATCTCCCGATTTGTGTCGAAAGATGGGCGCCCTTCTCTTTCGAAAATAAGCCTGTAGTATTTGAAAGATAAAGGAACATAATTTGAAGGTGATTCTCGCTTTGATGGGAAGCCAGTGTAATGAGAGATTTTGTATTTGAACCTGGCTTGCAGTGTTTTGAGCTGTTTGGAGTTTTTTCAACAGATACTCCTTACAACCACCATATATGGCATTACAATAATCGAATTGGGATAATGTTAATGATTGTACAATAGTCTGAATGTTTCTGATGAGAAATAGGGTCTGATCCTTTTCAGTTTCCAAAGAGACCTTAAAGATTTTGTGATTACTGAGGAAACTGAGTATCAATGTTGTGCCAAATGCACTAACCACTAACCTACTTATCCACTCCAGTTTGCATTGCAAAATGTTTAGCACTGCTCTGAGGTGCAAAATGTATTGCATCGCCGAACAGTACAAAACATATCCCACTTGGAGTTGAGTGGAGTACATTATAGATAAGAGCACTGGGTTTACTATCTTAAGGTGCCTGTTTCAAATACACCTCAGAACAGTATAAAACATTTAGTAACAGGCTTTTTTGTTTCTAACATTTATTTACTCCGCACTGCACAGAAATGAAATAAGATACATACTCTATAGGCAAATGCAAAATGAAAGGCATTAAATTACAAAAAAAACAACAATTAAAATAAAAAGAATGCGGTACCACCCAAATCTTCTGCAAACAACTCTAGCTCAAGTTTCAGTACTGAGTCAGAGAAGCTGCTGGCTTTGTTCTTTTGTGCCACGATTATAGCTGAAACACTGGACTTGTATGCAGGAAAAAAAAAAACCAGCCTCCTGTGGCCATCTCATCATTGAATTTGTTCAGGGTTCCCGATGACAGAGTCTTCCAAAAGAGAGCTCTGCAGAACCCTTTGTGCAGAATGTTACATAAGTAACTCTGAAATTTATTATGACTGCTTTCACTTTGTATTGAAATTATTTATGGGGGTGTCTTGCTGAAGCACTATTGGAGCGTTATTGAACATTAGTGCAAGTCACTGTGATGTGCAGTACTACTTTTAAATGAAACTGTTTCGCCATAAGTAAAAAATGATATATCTGCATTTTTTGCACTTGTGTAGTATGCTCAAGGATGTATGTAGATGTTTAAATGGTAACTTTATTATGGGTCATTACTCATTTAATCTATCAAGCTCATAATCGAAAGTGATCGCCAGGCCATTCCTGACACAAATCGGGAGATTGGCCGGCGATCTGGAAAAGCTGCGAAATCGGTATAATTGAAAGCTGCTTTTTTGACAGCATCGCCGCTTTCCCCCTCGCCTCGCCGGCGAAAGTTCAAAGGGGCGTGTCGGCGGTGAAGCAAAGGCGGGACATGGGCGGGTATGGGCGTGGCTACCAGATAGCCGGCTTTCGCTGATAATGGAAAAAAGAAATACGGCGTTAAGCAATATTTTGCCGGCTTTACTTGGTCCTTTATTTTCACGACTAAGCCTCAAAAAGGTGCCCAAACTGACCACATGACCACCGGAAGGAAGCGGAGATGACCTCCCCATACTCCCCCAGTGGTGACTAACTCCCTCCCACCAAAAAAAAACCCACTTTTTTTTTTGTTACATTTGTACCCCGTGCTTTCCCACTCATGGCAGGCTCAATGCGGCTTACATGGGGCAATGGTGGGTTAAGTGACTTGCCCAGAATCACAAGGAGCTGCCTGTGCCTGAAGTGGGAATTGAACTCAGTTCCTCAGGACCAAAGTCCACCACCCTAACCACTAGGCCACTCCTCCACTTTAAACACTTTTTTTCCAGCCTATATGCCAGCCTCAAATGCCGTACCCACCTTCATGTCAGCAGAATGTGTTCTGTCCTCTGACAGCCTTTTCCTGCTTGTGATGTGACTCTGGGGTGAGTGTGACACCTTTTCTGTTATTTGCACTGCAGAGTCACATCAGCAATGCATTGTGGTGGGTGTAGGTATTGGTAGTTGGTAGGCTCTACTCCCCTGGTGCTTTCCCCCTGCTTACTCGGTCAGAGTGTGCCCTGTTTTGTTTCCTGTTATAGTCCACGCGGTAGTGGCCATTTTTTAAAGCCAGTTTTAGTTCCCTTTCCTGTGTTACCCACGTTAAAGAACGTAGTTCTTACCTTGAATGGTGCTGAAAGAGGGCATTGTACACCATTGTGCCAGCTCTGACCTACTGCTAAGCTTAGTACCAGGGGACTCTTTGCCAGTGGGGCACAACCTCTGATCTGCAGTTAACTGTGAGTAAACGTGCTTATTCAAATAAAGGACTTTTTTCAAAGAGATTAGTTTTCAGGTGTCAACTGGTGTGCCAAAGTTATACAGCAGCAATAAGTCCTAGAGGCTGTATGCAGGTCCCTGGAGCAGTTTTAGTGGGTGCAGTACATTTGTGGGTAGTGGGTTTTGGGGGGGGGGGGTTGGGGGGCTCAGCTCCCAAAGTAAGGGAGCTATGCACATGGGAGCTTTTCTGAAGTCCACCGCAGTGACCCCTAGGGAGCCCGGTTGGTGTCCTTCCATGTCAGGGGGGCCATGCACTAAAAATGCTGGCTCCTCCCACAGCCAAATGCTTTGGATTTGGCCGGGGTTTGAGATGGCCGACATAACTTTCCATTATCGCTAAAAAATGACGCCGGCCATCTCAAACCCCGGCCAAATCCAAAGCATTTGGCTGGCCGGAACCGTATTATCGAAACAAAAGATGGCCGGCCATCTTTTTCGAAAATACGGGTCTGGCCAGCTGTTTGCGGCACCGCCAAAATACATCGCTGGCCATGTATTTCGCCGGCGCCGTTCGATTATTCCCCTCCACACCACCTGACTGTTCACACATGGGTATTGGTACTGCAGTCAGTTAACTGAGAGCTACTACATTTTCTTAAAATTTTTACTTTTTGTTTCTGCACACCTGTGATGTATTATCTTTAGAAAACTTGTTAGTTGAGGTGTATTGTATTGTTTTCTAGCTTGGGGGTTTCATAAGTGAAGTTGGCTGTGTAAAATGGCAGGAATAGACATTTTGCAGCCCTAAACACTGAGGGGTCCTTTTACCAAGCTGCGGGGAAAAAAGGCCCTGTGCTAGCAGCAGGGGCCATTTTTCTCACACACCAGGGTCCTTTTTACTGCTGCGGGTAAAACCCCCCAGACATACATGGCCATGTGGTAAGAGAACTCTTACCGCATGACCATACAGCAGGGAGACCCTACCACCACTCATTGAGGTGAGGATAAGGGCTCCTGCTCTACTACTACTACTACTATTTATCATTTCTACAGCACTACAAGGCATACGCAGCGCTGTACACCAAACACAAAAAAGACAGTCCCTGCTCAAAGAGCTTACAATCTAGATAAGACAAGTAAACAGACAGAACTATTAAGGGTAAGGGAATAATAGGTGAGGTTAAGGACAGGGCAGGTGAGAAGTGGTTAGGAGTCAAAAGCAGTGGTAAAGAGGTGGGCTTTAAGTTTGGACTTGAAAACGGCCAAAGACGGGGCCAGACGCACAGGCTCGGGAAGTCTATTCCAGGCGTGGGGTGAAGCAAGACAAAAGGAACAGAGTCTAGAATTAGCAGTAGAGGAGAAGGGGACGGTTAAGAGAGATTTATCTACAGAATGGAGCGCACGGTGGTAACCGGGCAGCACACAGCGATGCGTGATTACCCCCAGAAATGGTGCAAGCTCAGAGCAGGACTATCACTGGCGGCCACATTGGGCCAGCGGTAGTCCCAAAAGAGCGAGCAGTAAGCCCACGTTGGGCTTACCGCTGCTCTGTAAAAGGGCCCCTTAGAGCTGCTGGCAATTTCAGAAACCTGGACTACGAAATAGCAACATTTACAGCGCTCCTACCAAAATTATTCTCTTAACAACGCTCAACCTTTCACTAGCTTAAAACCCATCATCCATCCAGTCAAACAGAAAGACATTCCTTCCTCACTGAAGCTTAACAGCCATCTCTGCAATAATTCAAAACCTTCCAGTAAATAAACATCCATTCCTTCTGTCAGCCAATTGATCATCATCCATTTTCAAACTTTCAACCTGCCTGGGAAGAATTCTTGTTTCAATTACCTACATGCAGTGAGTTACTTGTTTACTTATTTGTAATGAACAGTTGCAAATCAAAAAAAGTGAGTCTTCCTTTTGGATGCTGAATTTTTTTCGCTGACTGTATAGAAATATATGGAATATGCATTATGAGAACTGTATAAGCATGAATTTCAGTGCTTGCAAGCCAATTTTAGCCAACTATGCCTATGTTAATGGAGAGCAGATTTAAATACAATGACAATATTACACTATAAATCTAGCCAGCTATACTGTTCAAGCAGGGAAATCTTCATTGACAACCTAATCAACTAGGTTACAATTGAAACTGCCTAATTTTAGAAAGCTAGATAAGTTACCACTAACTGTTTTTTTGCAAACTGATTTGTGTCATAGCTTCATGAATAATTCCTCCCAAAAAGTAGAATGCCTTTACATCAAGAATTGGGAAACAGGCTAGAAACCTTACTTTGGTTGTAGAAGAAAATGGTGAGCAGACCACAAAAGGACTGTGGACAACAGTCCTAATTGCCCAAAATATCAGAAAAATATATTGACAATACTTTAAATTATCTAGGCATAGCCACCTTTCAATAAAATATAACTAAAATGAAAATATTGAAAACACTTTATATTGACAGCCCAAAAAACAATAACAGGTATTGCTGAGTGTCATCGAGTCAGTGTTGACTCATGGCTACTCTCTGGATAGTTGCTCTGAACTGTGTTTAGTCTTCAGTCAAGTGGCTAATCATTAACAGAGTGGCATCCATACCTATTGTTAGTGTATAAAAAAAGGATTAATGTGTATCTCTCTGTATAAAAAAAGATCAATGCTTATCTCTCTGAAGAAAGATTAACTCTCCTAAAAGAGATGGAAATTCACCAAATTTGGTATGCTGAAGAAAAAGTGAATATCTCAGAGTCTAAAAATTGGAAGTAATTAACCTTCTTTAAAAATCCCCAATGTTTTCTATAGAAAATGACTAAGACTGCAGAATATTAACAAGAACTCTATTCCAAAGGTATCCCTCTTTATCTTTCTAGCAGTTTGGCCCAGGACAATATAGGCAAAAAGAGACATCGAAAATAACTGAAGCTGCTAAAAAGGAGCTGTCAAAGATACCTTATTCAGCACTTCTAGAGAGAACCAACACATACTATTACCTATATATATATATATATATATATATATATATATATATATATATATATATATATATATATATATATATATATATACTAGTAAAACAGGCACGTTTCATTTCCCTCCCTGTCATCATCTCAAAAGGTGACACCCCGTAGAACGGTGGGGTGTGGCACGAATGGCCATGAAGGCCAATGGTAACTTCATGTCCCAATCCTTACCTGAAGAGGATACATACTTTTTCAGAATGGTGACGATGGTACGATTAGCTCTTTCCACTTGTCCTGAGTACTGAGGTCGGTAGGCAATGTGCAATTTACTCTTTACGCCTAGCATCTTCCACATGTGTTGGATCACTTCTGCGGTAAACTGAGATCCTTGGTCTGAATCCACTCACATAGGCAAACCCCACCGACTGAACACATGATTCATTAGCAAGGTGGCCGTGGTTTCGGCGGTGCAATTGGGTGCAGGCAGGCATTCCACCCACTTGGTGAACAGGCAGGTGACGGTCAGCATGTACTTATTGCCTCTGGTGGATCGAACCACAGGTCCAATCCAATCAATCTGGATATCTGACCAGGGCATAGCAATACCCTTCTTCCTGAGCGGTGCTCAATGAGATGGAGAAGATGGCTGGAAACGACAACAGGTCAGACAACCTCGAGTATACAGCTGTACATCTTGACGCATGTGGGGCCAATAAGCCACCTGCTTCAAGGTCTCGTAGGTGATGCCTTCATCTCGATGTCCTGCACAGGGTTCATCATGAGCATGTTGCAACATGATGCCACAATATGCCGGGGGCACAACCCATTGTTCAATGCCATGCTTACTCGTCCGAATAAGCAGGTCCTGGCGGATCTCGAACTTCTCTCTGGATGTATAGAGTATCCTTAGTTCTTCATTGTGACACTCCTCTTCCGTCAATGGGTGTTCTTGCGGATTCTGGAGGTACTCATAAAATCTTCCAACTACTGGATCTGCCTTTTGAGCCGTGACAAGATCAAATGATGGGACTTCACTGTTCCACTGGAATACTGGAGTCTCACAGAGCTGCTTCGTTTGCCGTCGGGTGACAGCCTGAACTGCCACGGTATTAGGTTCTGAGAGCCACCATAGGTCTCCTGTGAGCGCACCTTCCTTCGCAAGTAGATCTGCCAAATCATTCCCTATCTTATCCGGACTATCAACTTTGGCATGTCCTTTAACTTTCTTTCAATAGATGGTCATGTCATGGTCCCGTACCAGTTGATCCAAAGCCAGAATCAAATTTCCATGATGTACCGGTTTCCCTTAGAATTTAGCATGTTGTTCTGCTTCCAATTGGGTAGATGAGAGACGAGGCGCGTTTCTGACACAAATGAAACGGGCGCTAGCAAGGTTTTCCTTGGAGTGTGTATGTTTGAGAGAGTATGTGTGAGATTGACTGTGTGTGTGAGAGAGAGAGTGAATGTGCGAGTTTGTGTGTGTGACAGAGAGAGAGAGTGAGACTGCTGGGTGCGAGTGTGTCTCCTCTGTCCCCCCTCCAGCCACCCAGCGATTCTCCTTTTTCCCCTGCTCCCCCTCCAGCCACCCAGTGAATCTCCTCTCTCCCCTGCCCCCCCTCCAGCCACCCTGTGATTCTCCTGTGTCCCTGCCCCCCCTCCAGTCACCCAGCGATTGTCCTATCTCCCCTGCCCCCCTCCAGCCACTCCTCCACTTTAATCAGCATATATTAAATCTCCCCCATGTGCTACAGAAAGCACCGAGCACATTCCTATCCTATATAATAAAACGCACCTCCAACGTTCTGAAGCCGAGAAAGTGAAGCCTTGAAGCATTCCTGCAACGTTCCAGAACTACGTGTCGTCAATTGAGGAGATGGAGACTTACAGAGTGCATGATTCTGTAAGGCTCCATCTCCTCAATTGATGACACGTAGTTCCGGAACGTTGCAGGAATGCTTCAAGGCTTCAAGGCTTCACTTTCTCGGCTTCAGAACATTGGAGGTGCGTTTATATATATACTAGTAAAAAAGGCCCGTTTCCAAAACCAATGAAACGGGCGCTAGCATGTGGCTTTTTTTGTGTGTGTGTGTGTGTATGTGTCACAGAGTTATTTTGTGTGTCATATTGTCTTTATTGAAACTTGCAACAAGACAAACCAAGCATACAAACAAGCGATAAAACAAGCAATAAAACCCGCTAACTAATACATAAATAAAACCTTACTGGCCAATACCCCCGCCCCTCAACAAACCCTCCCACTCAGGGAGGCTGAAACGAAAAACCCCTCCAATGCCTTGCCCACTGTAGTCCAGAACAATGCTCCTTCTCCCTCACTGCCAGCTGCTGGACAAAATGTACCACATCCCCTGCCACCTCCTGTACAGACAGCCACTTCCGATATAATGAAGCTTGGCAGCGTGCCTGCCACAGGAAGTAACAAAGGGCTGCAGCGATGATATACAGTGTCTCCCTACACCACCCCTTTCCTTTTGGAAACCCTCCATAGGCCCATTCTGCATAAGATAGCTGGTGGAAGAAAGGAATCCCTAATTGGCGGGCTACTGCCTGACAGACTTGTTGATTGAACGGGCACTTGAGGAGGAAGTGGTCCATTGTTTCATCCTCCGTCACGCACTCCCCCCTCGGGCACTTACGATCATTGCTGTTTCTATTTTTCATGTTAGCTCGAACATAAAGCCGGCTGTGGAAAGTCAGCCAGGCCATGTCCGCAATCTTCCGGGGGAGGCGTGATGAATTGAGGAAAGCCAGACCTTCCTCCTGTAGTGGACCTGGGCAGTCCCTCAAGGCTAGACGTGTTGAAAAGTGTGTCTGAATAATGCGGTGTTGTAGCTGCCTCCTGTCCTCCTTCTGGATTTCCTGTACTGTGATACCCCATCCCTTCACCAATCTCAACAGAGGTGAGATGTACTGTGGCAAGTATCCCGCCTTCCCTCGCAGGGGCATTGCCTGACCTCCCCTCACCCAATCCCTCAAGTACCGCTGAAGCCAGGAGGCCATGCAGTCTGCCCAAGCCGGCCTCCCTTCCCGCAAGACCCCTCCCAGATTTTGTTGGAAAAAGAAACAACTAAAATGTACCACAGGGTTGACCATTCCCAACCCCCCTCCCTTTTGGGCAAATAGGTCACCTCCCTCCGGATAATATTCATCCTGTTCCCCCATAGCTGTTGGAAAAACAAGCTGTATACTCTGGCATGTAACGATATAGGCAGTAAACAGACCTTGGATATGAACAGGAGAAGGGGTATCAGATAGGTCTTAATGACATGCAGTTTTTCCACAAACCGCAACTTATATGATTTCCACTGGGCCACCCTTTCCTCGACTCTCCCCAGCCCCTTCTCCCAGTTGATCGTATCATAGTCCTGTCTGCCTACCCAGAGACCCAGGATCCGTACTTCATCCCTTGCTACTGGGTACTGACTGGGAAGTTTGAAAGCTGGTCTGCCCTGTCCTACCCAAATTGCGGAGCTCTTATCCTGGTTTATCTGGGCCCCCGCAGCCTGTGTGTATTCTGCCATCCAGGTCTGAACTCGCTCGGCTTCCTCCTTGCTACTGATTACTACTGTGACATCATCTGCGTAGGCGACACATCGCCATGTGTGTGAACCCAAAGAGATGCCCTCTAGTTGACCGCTAAACCCTCCACTCAACCTTCTGAGGAAAGGATCTAAGGAAAGGACGTACAGCAAGGGGCTGAGGGGACACCCCTGCCGTACCCCTGACCTCACTGCAAAGCTCTTGCCCACCCAACCATTATTAGAGTGCTACTCCTTGCATTGCGATACAAAGTCTGGATCCACCCTATAAACTGGTCGGGTATCCCATAGCACCGAAGCACTAGCCATAGGTACTCCTGGGACACCCTGTCAAAAGCCTTAGACTGATCAAGGGTCAGCAAATACTTTCCCTTTGTCCCACCTTGACTCCTTTCCACTATTTCACGGATGGTACAAACTGCTTCCACTGCCCCTTTCCCCTTCACCGAGCAAAACTGTGCTGAGGACAAGAGACCACCCACTGCCCCAGCCAGGCGGTTGTAAATAATCCTGGCCATTATTTTCCTATCTACATTCAGAAGACTTATGGGTCTCCAGTTCTCGATAAGTTCCAGATTTCCCTTCTTTGCGAGGAGAACCAAAATAGAACACTGCTGTGAAGGGGCCAAACGCCCGTTCTGCAAACAATTATTAAAAATTGCAGCTAACACTGGAATCAGGACCACACGGAATTTTTTGTAGAACTCTGGGGTCAGCCCATCGGGACCCGGAGTTGTACGTGCTGATAGCGTATCAATAGCATCATCTACCTCTCCTGTGGTAATGGGCCTAAGCAGTTGTTCCATCTCCCCCTCCGAAACCTTTTCCAAGCCTGGGGCACTCTGCACGTATGATAGCATGAAGTTAGAAACCAAGCTCTCTTTCCCCCACAATTTGGTGTAAAAACCGAAAGACCCTGGCCTCGATTGAACGTTGGTTCGTCAATCGCTGCCCTGCTTCATCTCTCATAGCATAAATGACCTTGTGTCCTACTGCTACCTTGCAATTCTGGAAAGGATCCGGGGAATACCGATGCCCATATTCCCTTTCCAGAAGCAAAGCAGCGTATCGATCATATTGCAACAGCCTCAACTGGGCCTGCAAAGCTTCTATCTCTCCCTTCTCTAGATGGTTGGAGACCGCGTGGTCCAATTGCTTACGAAGACGACAGCACTGTGCCTGTAACCCCAGACTCTGCTTCCTGGCTAGGGACCGGAAAAGGACCTTGACTCGCCCCTTTACCATGTCCCACCAGGCTCCCTTATCATCCATCACCTCCCATAGTGTTTCTTGGTCTGCTAAAAAACCCTCAAATATTTGTCTGTTTTCCTCTACTTCTAATAACTTTGCACTCAGTTTCCAAAATCCTGGGCCTTTCTGCGCCCCTTCGCATATTGTTAAGACTGTGGAAACTAAGGCATGATCTGAATATTCCGTCCATCTATTCAGCTGCCCCTGAAACTTAGCCAACCCGCCTACAAAGAGCCAGTCAATACGGCTCTCCGTGTCTCCCCTTCTAAAAGTGAACCCCTTCCCTCCCGCCACCTCCAGTCTTGCCTGTTTTACAATTGCTGCCAGCTGGAGGCTGTCATAACCCACCTGACGCCTGGACCCCTTTCTATCTGCTTGCTGTAAGACCATATTAAAGTCTCCTCCAAATACCACCAATTTGCTTGTATATAAATACGGTTTCACCCGGAGCAACAGCTGCTTGCGTTCCCAACTAATCTGGGGCCCATAAAAGTTAATGATTCGCACTGCTACCCCTCTAATGAAAACGTCTAAGACAACACACCTCCCTATCTCCACCTCTATTTCCCTCGTAATCTCCACTTCTCGGGTGGCAAAAGAATAGCCACCCCTGCGCATCTTTCTTTGGCCAGAGACCAGAATGAGGGCCCCCCTTTCCAATCTCTCTTGGCCCGGTGCAGGAGCTGCAAAGAATCCAAATGAGTCTCCTGCAACAGGATGCAGTCTACCTTGCACTGGGTCAAATCGCTAAGGCGACAAATCTAGTTCTCTCTGCCTTTATGCTGGCTACATTCGAGTTGCAAAGATTAAGGACAAGGCAGCCATGGTTTATTTCTTAAATTTCTTACCCCTCCTCATCTCTTCACCGCAATCCCTCTTCACAGATATTCCTGCCCCCATCATTTCTTCAGGATCCTCTATAATTTCTTCTAATTCCAAATCCTCCCACTCTGAGTCATCTTCCCCGGCTTTCTTTCTACCCTTTTTTTCTTGGTTTCCTCTGGACCAGCCCTTTCCCCTTTCATCCCTTCCTTACCCTCCTCTATTTCCTGCATGAGGCCCTTCATTAAACTAGTAGGATGTGATGTTAGACTTGGGGGTAACACTGCTGGCTCCTCTCTGTTAAGTCTTTCAGATGATTCATTCCTTGCTCCCCTCCCCTCCCTCCTCTTCTCCTCCAAAACCTCCCTTTGGGGTGGATTCATCTCAAGATCACCCTCTCCTTCACCTGAAACCTGAAACACTGCATATCGATTACTCTGGCTCTTCTCCAGAATATCTGTTCTCACCCGCTCGGGCTAGCCCCCTCCCCTCCTTCCTCCGACCCCCCTTCCCTCCATGTTTTCCCTACAGGGTCCATGCTTCCCCTTCTTCTCCCCCCTTCTCCCCACCTCTTCTTCCATCCTTTCACAAATACCCCTTCTTTGAATGTGATCCAAACCTGATGCCCTTTTCTCCCCCTTTCCCTTTCCCTTAGTGCCTGCCTCTGTATGAATAGTGGTATTTGATTTATCCATTAATCCCTTTAATGCTTCCCGCTTCTGTCCTTGTATCCTTGTAGTTTCTGCTTGTGCCCCTTCCTCCCCCCTCCTCTCTTCCTCTACCTGATTGTGCGATGCTTGTGGGCACTTGCTAAAAGGGTGCCCCAAGCCTCCACACAGGTTACAGCGTATGGTAGTGCAGTCGCTGGTGTCATGATCTGTACTACCACATCGCGAGCACTTTAACACTGTACATGACATGCTTAAGTGACGGAAAGATCCGCACCTGTAGCACTGTCTGGGTTGTCCTGCATAAAAGCATTGAATTCGATCCCTTCCAATGTATGCGGCTGAAGGTATATGTTGGGTGACATAGCCTGCCTGTTTTAATTTTACAAGGGCACTCCACCCCCCCGCCCACACACGACTCTGGTCTGGTATTTTGCTTAATGGGGTCCTAATTTCGGCATACCGTCCCAACCAGTATGACAGGTCTGCAGCCATAAGAGATTCATTACGTACCAAAATGGTAATCTGGACTGCGTCCTGTCTACTGATGGGGACAGCCTTAAAATCCACCCATCTACCCTGATGCTGCACCTCTGTGTACTTTTCCCAAAACAGGTCCAAACCTCGCCCTGTTAAGAACTAATATCATATTCAGGGATTCCCACAGGGTGTATGCATGCATACAAATCTTCAGGGATAAAGCCAAGGGAGAATACCATTCTTAAAACAACCTCTCTAGGTGGTGCTACCCCTGTGCCCACCCAACGCAGCTGGACAACATTTCGACGTTTTGGGGTAACACCGCTCCCGGGACCCCCGCAACGGACCAGAAAATGGATTTCCCCTTGTCTCCATGTCTGACTCCTGCCTCCCCTCCTCCTTCCCTGTCTCTGCCCCTCCTCCCCGTACTACTGCTGCAAAGGATAAAGGGGCTGATACCAGTATGCTCCCCCCTTCCCCACTCCCTTCCTGCCTTCCTCCCCTCCCCCTCTCTTCCCCTCCCTCCTCTCCCATGTCCACTAACCCCACTATGTTCAGTTCACTTGTGCTGTTTCTGTCTCTTCCCCCTCTGCAATATTCTACTTCCAGTCCTTTGCCAGTTGCTGCTGTCCCAACCAGCACTCGTTCCCTTGCTCTGCAACTGTCCCACTCAGACCAGGTCTGGGATCTGTCTCCTCTTGTAGCTGACACTCTCCTCCATGCACTTTCTCTGTTTCTGACACTGTCATACTCAGTCTGAGTCTTGGCTCCGCCTCCTGGTGCAGCTGACACTCTCCTTCATGTACTCTCTCTGTATCTGGCACTGTCTTACTCAGTCTGGGTCTTGGCTCTGCCTCCTGGTGCAGCTGACACTCTCCTCCATGCTCTGTCTTACTGGGTCTGGGACTTGGCTCCGCCCCCTGGTGCAACTGACACTCTCCTTCATGTACTCTCTCTGTATCTGGCAATGTCTACTCAGTCTGGGTCTTGGCTCCACCTCCTGGTGCAGCTGACACTCTCCTCCATGCCCTGTCTCACTCGATCTGGGTCTTGGCTCCGCCTCCTGGTGCAGCTGACACTCTCCACAATTCTCTCTCTCCTTTCTGGGACTCCTGCTTTGATGGGCATGAGTTTCTGAGAAGCTCCCTTCTGCTCTTTCTTCTTGTTTCTGAGTGGCAGAATCTATTGGGAGCCCCTGCCTGTCACTGAGCTTCCCCCATGATGTCATCAGCACTTCTGATTGAGATTGGATGGCAGCTCTTGGACAGCCCTGCTCAGAGGTCTGCCCTATCAATTCTGTCCATGAGTGACTGTGGTGTTCCCACGATGTTCCCGCCCTCTGTCCACCATATTTGCTCTCAGCTTCTTCCATCTCTTGTAGTACTCCACTACTCCATCCCTGTACTTCCCATCCTCTTTAGTCTCTGTCTCCATCTGCCAAAACCCCTTGTTTTTGCTCTACTTTCCCTCCCGTTGTTCCTGGTAACTCTGTACTTGCTCAGTGTGTAGTGATTCTTCTCCTACCTCAGCATTCAAACTGTTCTGATTCTCCTCAGCATTCAAACTGTTCTGATTCTCCAGGCTGTCTTTCTTCTCTGTCTCTCCCAGCAAACCTGAGCTCTTCTCTGTGGGTTCGGCTATGCCCTGCCAGCTCTCTAGTATAAGGGACGTTTTTGAATTTTTTTCAGTTTCATAGCTCTTTTGTGTTCCAAACTTGCCAGGCTCTCTTGCTGCATGCAGTGCTGGAGCCCCTCCTTATCCACAGTACCTGCCACAACTGGATTAGGAGCCTCTGTTCTACAAGGCTGGTAAGTGGATGGAGCACCTAGCTCTTGGGAATCCTGTAGGAAATAAAATACTGGTGATAACTGGGAATTATTTGTGTCAGTCTTGTCTTTCCCTCCCTTCTGGCTGCTGCTGTTTCTCTTCCCCTGCTGTCCCTTCCAGCATAGCCTCTGGGGTGTCTGGAACCACGGAGTCCTGTGTGTCTCTGGGTTCTGCTTCCTGCTGGATCTGGGACTGCGTCTGGGTCTGCTGCATGCGTTCCCTGTTCAGGAAAACCTCACGAAGGGGATTATCTCTGCAGTTCTTTAGTTTTTGCAGCTGCCTTTGTTTGCTGTAAGCCGCTTCTGGAGCGCTTCAACTCCCTTAACATACTTGTCTCGTGGCCAGTGGAAGCCAGGTTACACATAGTTTTTGCTAGCTTCAGCCGCTTCCTCAGTACCTCTATTTCACCTCTTACTCGATTCATTTTCTTCACTGATCTAATTACCCTCTTCAGGAGTCATATGCTGGCCTCTTTCTTCTGCCAGGCCCTAGGCCTGGATTCCTTCTCCTCCTCTTCTTCCTCACTAACGTCCTCTTCAGACTCTCCGCTATTCTCTTCCACCCCTCTCCTCTGATACTGGATGCAGAGAACCCTGCTCTGGAACCCGGGCCCTGCCTTCTTGCCCCCTGTTCTTCACCCAGCTTAGGAATGTTATGGCCAGGACTTACAGTCAGGGTGAGCTGGCTCTCAGCAAGCGCTGCTGGGCTCTGGTCCTTCCTCCGTCCACAGGCCTGGGCTCTCCTGGTTCTCCTGGTTGCATGCTTGGGGCTTGGGTGGAGGAAGCCTCCCCTTCATAGTGTTTCTCAGCTCCAAGTGTGCTAGGCCTTTCAGCCTGGGGCCCTCCTGCAGGGGGCCCCCTCCCCTCTGCATTGTTCAGCAGCCACAGGGTACAGCAGCTCTCCTTTCAGCACCTCTTCACCACAGGTCTGTACTCTGTGTGTGTGGTGTGTGTGTGTGAGTTGTGTGAGGGTGCGGTGTGTGTGCAGGTTGTGAGGTGTGTCTTTTTTGTTTTGATTTGTTTTTTGCTTGGGGGGTGGGGGATGTGCTGTGCTGTGCTGGCAAAGTGGGTTGGATTGGTGTGCGGCTTTGAGGTGTGTTTCTGTTGTATTGTGTGTGTGTGGTTTTGTCTGTCAAGGAGGTTTGTGGAGGGGGGTCTTTCTGTTGTTGAAATGTAAATGTAGTTGTAGGGGGGTCAGCTTTTGCTGAGTGTTTGTTTTTTTTTTTTCCAGGTTTTTTTTTTTTTGTGTTGTGCGGAGGCAGCAGTGTTGTTTTAGATGGGCGGAAGGTAGAGGAGCACATTTTTGTCCTGTCGGGATTTTTTGGCCATTTCAGGGTTGCTGTAGGGGAATGCTGGAAGAGAAATGTGCTGTTGGAAGCAGCGTCATCTTTTTCCATTGGGCTGGGGTTCTGGGCATCCTGGAGGGTTGGTGACGGCTTGCCTGAGGACGGGGATGGTTGTTTAAGTTAGCGGAAGGGAGAAGAGCACGGTCTCGGGCCGTCGGGGGGTGATCCGGTATGTTTGGTCCATTTCAGGCTGGCTGCAGGGGAATGCTGGAACATTTTTGCGCTGCAGGAATCTACGCCGTCTTTTTCCGGGTGCTCGGGGAATCCCCGAGGTGGGAGACAGCTTGCCTGAGGCTGGGGATGGTTGGGCACGTCCTTGGCCGCTTCGGCAAAAGGGGAAGAGGAAGGGGGTGGGGAGTTACCTGCAGCCACCTGAGAAACCATGTATTCTTTTTTTGTTTGTATTATTAGTTTGCATTTCTGTTGAAGGAAGAGTGGATGCCTTCGAATGATGGAGGTGTTGCGTCGGTGTGCGGTTGTTTCGTTAGTTTGGCAGCAGTCTCCAGCGATTCCTAGGCAGGGAAGGAGTACTGTTTGCTGCTTGGCTGGGTCGCGGGTAATCCTTCCAGCTGGGCCGCAGCTTGTCCTGTTCACCCACATCCCAGATGGTGAGGGGCACGTTGTTTTCCGGCTCCTCCGACTCCATGTCAAGCGATCCCCAAATATAGTCTGTGCTATAGGCCCTCTGGCACTCTTCAGTACTGGCATTAAGCATTTAAAAATTTCTTCCCCCCCCCCCCCCGGTCTATTTTTGCACATACCCACAGCAGGAATATTCTTCTCTCGTTCCAGCGGTGGTTCTGTGCTCTCCGTGCTGCACAGATAATGAGCCATTCTTTTGAGGAATGCTCCTCCCTTATTGTCACGTAGTTTTCCTCTGATTGGTCCGTCTTACGTTGCCTAGTGTTGCCTGGGAACGGTGTTGTGATGGTCCTTTGTGTTTCAGAATGTTGAGGGTGTTTTTTCTGATTGGTCCGTCATGCGAGGGCGGGGCATGTTGTGGCTTCACACCATGAATCCATGAACCCTTCAGGAGTGACTGAGTGACTTCAGAACGTGTCTTCAGAACGTTGAGGGTGAGTTTTATTTATAGTAGTGGTCTCTAGAAGTATGTTTTATCCTCTTTGATGGGAACAACCTATGCAGTAAATAATAACGGTACTATGTTCCAGCCATTGTGTATTTCTTGTATATCTATTTATCTATATCTATATATAAAAGAAGCAACATGAAATCAGAGATCAAGTGTTTATTTCAGTAGGATTTAGCACAGCAGTGCTGCAGATTATTTGTATTCAAATTTAAATCACTATTTGGCTGAATAATGTATTTGGGGTACTATTCAGGGCCGAATTGAACTCCAATACGAATATTCAGTACATGCCTAGTATACATATTTAGGTCTTCAAGTCTCATATGTCTTCTGGCACAACCCCATGCATTTTGGTTTGCCTTCTTATGAGTCCCTTCAAGTCTTTTTATATCCTTTCTGAGATTGACTCCAAAACTAAATACAGTATGCCAAGTGTGCCTTTACTTATGGACTTGTGCAAGGCATTAATTACCTCCTCCCTTCTGCTGGTTATGACTTTCTTCGCAGCCTAGCATCCTTCTGTCTTGGCCATCTTGTCACATTTTTGTGCTTTCTTGAAATCTTCAGACACAATCACTCTAAAGTTCCCTCCTCGTCCTCAGACATCAGCCTTTCTTCTATTACATCTACCTCCTTTGGATTTCTGCACTGTAAGCATTTACAGATGAATAACTCTTCTGGGCAAAGCTACCCAATGAGTAATTCCCAGGTTCGTTTACAGGAGTCGGCTAAACCAACTTCCTAGCTCTGTCCAGGGGTTATATATTATAAAGGAACCTGGCTATTCTGGGCCTATACCAGAACTTTTCTTCTGTTAGAGAGAACTGGCATAAAAGTAAAGTCACTGCTGTGAAATATATTAATTTATTATATAGGTAAAAAAATAGAATAATACACCCTACACTACAGCTCAGCTGTACAAATGTAGCTCCCTTATGCTGATAAGCAACTGTAGAATGTATTGTCTAACTAAAACACTGATATCACTGGTTACTAGGTTATACACAATCCTGATTAGTAATACTGACTAGGTCATGAAGTAATACAGTTAGCAGCACATCTTCCTGATCACAAAGTTCTGACTAACCCGCCTTTGCTGAGGTAAGAACCACTAGCTAATCCCCGACTATAGGAAATAAATCCCTGTAATTCTCACCAAGCTGACTCTAGGTGGTCTCTCAGATGAAGTGGACACAGGTTTTTCCCTTAGACTCCAGCTGTTTTCCACAGCGAGTCCCCGTCTTAGGAAACAGCACAGGCTCTCTGCAGCATGCAGGATTACAGTCTCTCTGGCGGTAGAGCTGAACCAACAGGTACTTTCTTCAGATTGTCAGTTCACAAGGTTGTGGACCACTTCAGGTCTCGCTGGTCTTCTTTTCAGTTACCCTTGTTCCAGTAGAACCAGACAAATTCTCCCTTTCTTCTTTTCTTTCTTCTTCTGTCTGTCCTCTCTGTACTGTCTTTTTCCTTTTTCTGGTTCCCGCTCTCTGGCCCCTGATTCCCAGGTGACCAGACAGCAACCAATCAGGATCTTGTCCAGCTCCTTCCCTGAGCAAGAAAAACCTTTTTGATCTTCCAGTTGTTACATTGTGGTATGCATTCCTGTCTCTCATCAGACTCGCTGGCACCATGGCCTTACCCCCCCCCTGTAGCTCATCAGGGAGGTGCAAGGGTCAGGTAGCCCACTGCATATCCTTGAATTTCCAGACCTGCCAGTTATTTACCACAAGCAGAGCTCTGCCACAAACAGAAAGTTGAATCTGCTTGGTCACTGAGTGCAGGTCTTAGTTTCACAGATTCCATCTTGACATAGTTGTATACACAGGCTGAGATCAGCAGAGTGAGGCTCACAGGGAAATAGCCCTACAACACCAAAATGCATTGTTGCTGCATTTCTTCATATTAAAAGCTTAACTGCCAAGTTTTAGCCTACGTTTCTAATTTTTGTAGAACCACATCTCATGCTTTCTAATCTCTCCAGGATGTCTAATCTATTGCAAAAATTTGTCATTTGTAAAACTATAAACTTCCCTTCTAATCCTTCAGCAATGTTGCTCCAGAAGACACCAAATAAAATTAGGCCCAAGACCAATCTCTGTGGCATTCAACAACTCATTTACCATCACTCTCTGTCATCTTGTCAGACAACCAATTTATAATCTAATTCATTACCTTGGGACTCATCAGAAGACTGTTCAATGTATTTTATAAACTTCCTATAATGAATAGTATAAAGACTTTGCTGAAATATAAGAAGACCACATCCAGATCATGCCCTCAATCTAGTTCTCTGGTCATCCAATCAAGGAAATCAATCAGATTTATTTTGGCATGGTCCTCCTTTGATAAACCAATGTTGCCTCAGATCATGCAACCCATTGGATTCTATAAAATTCACTAACCTTTCATTCAGCAGCACCTTTATTATCTATTCCATCAGTCTGTAGTTTCCCACCTCTGCTCTCATAAAGAAGGCCCAAATCAGCCCTCCAATTCTGGATAACCTCACCCACCTCCAAGAATCTGTTAAATGCATCTTTTGGAACACCTATTAGAATCTTAGAACTCTTTCACTATCCTGGGATGCATTTCATTAAGTCTCATGGCTTTGTCTTCTTTTGGCTTTGCAAGTTATTGATAAACAATTTCTTCCCTAAATGTGTTTTGTTTACTCCATTCCAATTTATGCATTTATAAATCACCTGTGGTCCTGCTCCAGGATTTACTACAACCTTTTCTGTTCTATCATCCAGTAAACTCATATCTTTAATAAAGGGTATCAACAGAATTAGAATAGCTTTTTCTAAAATTTTAGTCAAGAATAATAAATTATGAATGTATTTACAATTTAACATATGTATAAATCAGCACCATTTTTTTTCAAAACTGAAGTCAGAATGAAAATGGCAAAAAATCCACATAAGGCAACCTTTAATTAGCAATAAATTATCAATGCACAATAAATAGTTTGAGACAAAAGTTCCTTCTTCAAAAGCTCTGCTGGGTAGTATTTTGCTCATAAACATAATAATCTTTTGGAGTGCCAAACAATTCAAGGGTCTGAAGAAAAAGAGGATAGATAATTCAGCAAACACTATGGGGTAAATTCTATATATGGGGCTGAAAAGAGCACTATTATACAAAACACACTTAAAGTTAGGCTTGGTTTTTAAAATAACGCTTACTTCTCGGAATTGTGCCTAACTTTAGGTGTGGCCATTTGTACCAACTAAAATTTGGTGCAAATACCCATGTGTAAATTTAGACGTGGATGTCCTTATTCTCTATGTGCATAACTTAAAGGAATGCCTCCGATCTGCCTATGATCCAACCATAGGAGCCAATTTTTCAAAATTATTGGGGGTGCTAAGCCCAGTGGAACTAACCCTTCCCTGGACACATACAAGGAAATTCTCAATATTGGGGGTGCTCAAGCACCCACAGCACCCACAGAGTCGGCTCCTATAGATCCAACCATGACCCTCCCATTTCTACACCCCATGTTTTGACTCACATGTAAAATTTAGGTGCATACATTTCATTTAAATCTAATTAGTGCCAATAGGTGCTTGTTAAAAAGCCAATTATTGGTGCTAATTAGCTTGATATTCAATTAAATCGTGCACATGCCCAAATTTGCACACACAATTTTTAGTAACTCATAGAATTAGAGGGTATGTGCGCTCACTGTTACTTAATTGAATAAAAATTATTTAAAGTGCATATTGGCACAGTTCCACTAATAAGAGCCAACTCCCAAATGCACATCAAAGAGCTTCCCATGTCCTACCAAGCTGTTCTCCTCAAGAAGGGTTTATTGATGGAGGTTTAGGAAACTACAGAACTCTTACAGAAGTAATCTGAGATATCAGCTACTTATGAAGTCTCTTTTCAGTTTCTGTCTCTGCTTAATTTGTTTGTTATTAAGTTTTCCAAGGAAGAAATTTCAACATGAGTACTCAAGGGAAGTACCAAATGAGCATCAAGAAGAGACACACTTAAAAGATAGACCTCCCCTCCCCCCCCCCCCCCCCCCCCCGATATTCAGGCCGGTGGTGGGCAATGCTTTACTGGCCGCAGCAGTCAAGCCTCCCGTCCCTGCCCATCTTCAAAATCCTTGCTCAAATCCCACCTCTCAATGTCCCCTTCGCACCTAACCATTATACCTCTATTCAGGAAATCTAGACTGCCCCAATTTGATTGACTGCACATTTTGTCCTTTAGATTGTAAGCTCCTTTGAGCAGGAACTGTCCTTCTTTGTTAAACTCTACAGCGCTGCATAACTCTAGTAGCGCTTTAGAAGTGTTAAGTAGTAAGTAGTAATATTCAATGTCATGCTGTTTCCAGCAACAGGCATTGAATATCCAGGGTTTTGTGGTCACTGAACACTTAGGGCCCTGTTTACTAAGTTGTGCTATAGGTGCGCTAGCTTTTTTTAGTGTGTGCTTAAACATTAGTGCATGCTAACGTTAGAGATGCCCATATTGGCATCTGTAGCATTTAGCGTGTGCTAATTTTAACATGTGCTATAAACAGTAGCACACCTTAGTAAAAAAGGGGCCCTTTTACAATAGTGTGTTTAGCGTACGCGTGTGCATTGTGCACCAAAATGAGGACTACCGCAAGCAACCGCACCCCTCCCCTCCCCCCCGGCTGTAATTTCAGATTTGGTACATGCCCGTACCGCCTGGATGATTTATTTATTTACTCTCATGTGTGCCGTTTCTGGCGGTAATCGGCCACTTGGCTTATGACAACTAGTCACTGCGGGGTAGCGCGTGAGTCCTTACCACTAGATCAATGGGTGGTATTAAGGGTTCAGGCCACTTGTAGGCACACGCATGCCCTTTTCCCATCCCATTAAAAAAGCCCTTTTTTGTATACACAGTAAAAACTGGCCCAGTGTGTGCCCAATACATGTGCCTACACTACTGCAGGCCACTTTTTCCCGTGGCTTAGTAAATGGATCCCTAAGGTCCTTAACTAGTTAAGCCAATATTCAACGGCTGACCACTTAAGTTATAATTGGTAAAGATAGGCTGTTATTTATGCAGTCCAATTTAACTGCTAAACTTATCCAGTCTGGCAATGAATATCTGTGCCTAACTAGATAATTTGCATGACACAGTCAGTTTAGCGGAAGGTGCTAACTGTGAATATTCAGTGGGAGATAATCTCCTGCTGAATATTTGCGGTTAGTCACAAAAATGCTATTTAACCGGTCAGCAGCCATTTCTGACCAGTTGAATAGCGCTGAATATTGGGGGGATTGAGCCTGATATTCACTCCACAATGATCAGCAGTTTTAAGCTGCTGACAGCTGCAGGCTGAATTAAGCATGGATTTTCAATGCCAAGCCATCTTCCAGGCTAGTGTGGAGGGGCATAATCGAATGTCGCCGATGAAATACATGGCCAGCGATGTATTTTGGCGGCGCCGCAAACAGCTGGTCAGACCCATATTTTCGAAAAAGATGGCTGGCCATCTTTTGTTTCGACAATACGGTTCCGGCCAGCCAAATGCCTTGAATTTGGCCGGAGTTTGAGATGGCCGGCTTCGTTTTTTAGCGATAATGGAAAGTTATGTCGGCCATCTCAAACCCCGGCCAAATTCAAGGCATTTGGCCATGGGAGGAGCCAGCATTTTTAGTGCACTGGCCCCCCTGACATGCCAGGATACCAACCAGCCACCCTAGGGGTCAGTGCGGTGTACTTCAGAAAAGCTCCTACGTGCATAGCTCCCTTACTTTGGGAGATGAACCCCCCCAAACCCACTACCCACAAATGTACTGCACCCACTAAAACTGCTCCAGGGACCTGCATACAGCCTCTAGTACTTATTGCTGCTGTATAACTTTGGCACACCAGTTCACACCTAAAAACTAATCTCTCTGAAAACGTCCTTTCTTGAAATAACCACGTTTATTCACAGTTAACTGCAGATCAGAGGTTGTGTCCCACTGGCAAAGAATCCCCTGGTACTAAGCTTAGCAGTAGGTCAGAGCTGGCACAATGGTGTGCAATGCCCTCTTTCAGCACCATTCAAGGTAAGAACTATGTTCTCTAACGTGGATAACACAGGAAAGGGAACTAAAACTGGCTTACAAAAATGGCCACTACCGCATGGACTACAACAAGAAAAAAAACAGGGCACACTCTGACCCAGTTAGCAGGGGGGGGAAAGCACCATGGGAGTAGAGCCCAGTACCCTACACCCACCACAATGCAATGCTAATGTAATTCTGCAGGGCACCTAACAGAAAAGGTGTCACACTCACCCGAGAGCCACATCACAACCAGGGAAAGGCTGTCGGAGGATACAACACATTCTGCTGTCATGGAGGTGGGTACGGCATTTGAGGCTGGCATACAGGCTAGCAAAAAAGGTTTTTAGTTTTATTTTTTTAGTATGGAAGGGGGTTGGTGACTACTGGGGGAGTATGGGGAGGTCATCCCCCATTCCCTCCAGTGGTCATCTAGTCAGTTGGGGCACCTTTTTGAGGCTTGGTCGTGAAAATAAAAGGACCAAGTAAACCTGGTGAAATACTGCTTAACGCCGCTTTTTTTTTCCATTATCGGCGAAAGCCGGCCATCTGGTAGCCACGCCCATGCCTGCCCATGTCCCGCCTTCGCTAATCTACCGACACGCCCCCCTTGAACTTTCGCCGGCGAAGCGACGGGAAAGCGGCGATGCTGTCAAAAATGCCGCTTTCGATTATACCGATTTCGCCCCTTTTAAGAAATCGCCGGCCATCTCCCCATTTGTGTCGGAAGATGGCCGATGATCACTTTCGATTATAAGCTGGATAGTCACCCAGAGGTTAGCCAGGCATTGGCCATTGTTCAGGCAGGTATCCAGTTAGCTTGGCAGAATATGTTAGGACTGCCTTTTTGCTGTCCCAACTGTATGTGCTTACCTAAACAGTTAGAG